>NC_091846.1:26601378-26904408 GCF_037783145.1 Equus przewalskii
CAGGCTGGGATTGAACTCAAATCTTAGAACTTGGTGCCCAGTGCTATTTTTATATGGCACTAAGACTGCCTCTGGAAAAGTAAAAAGATCTGACTGACAGTCCTGGTTTCCCCCCGTGAAGCCTCTGAGGCCCCTGGAGGGTCAGCTTCTATAAAGTGTTCAATGCATGGATAGTTGGGCTTTCAGCAGCTCTAATTAGGTGACTGGCTTTATGTCGATGCCACCGTATAAGTGGGAGAGGAATTCATGATAACGCTGCTTTTAACCACCTAAAACTTCTTGTTTCCTTGGATTATTGCTCCTCTACTCTTAATAATTTTGTCATGAATGGAATGAAGTTGTATTTTTAAAAGTTATATTATCCAAAAATAATTCTGTGTTAATAATTGAAAAGAAGCTGAGAAGGCAAAAATTAAGAAATTAAAAAAAGAGTAATAATAAAATATTATGTTAGAATTATCCAAGAATAGACTCCTGGGACTTTGTAGATAAAGAAATTTCAAAATACTTGGATGGTCCTATTAATTCTCTGATCAGTTGAATATAAACTCTAGCATATTCTAATTGATTCCACTCTGCTTCGGCATCCCCAGTGACAGGTAACCCACAGCTGCCATTGCCAAGACGGTCCATTTTTTCTGTCGGTAATTCTCTTCCTATCCCCAATCTAAAATTCAAGATACAGTAATGGATTGGCTTTTTACATTATACATCATGTGATAATCTGAGTGATTACTATTAGGAAATACGAATGAAAATATGCATATATGGGGTCCACCCAGTGGCATGGCAGTTAAGTTCCTATGCTCTGCCTGGCTGGCCCGGGGTTCACCAGTTAGGATCACAGGCATGTGACCTACCCACAGCTTATCGAGCCATGCTGTGGCAGGCATCCCATAGAAAAAAAAGCAGAGGAAGATGGGAGTAGATGTTAGCTCAGGGCTAATCTTCCTCAAAAAAAAAAAAAAAGCATATATACATTGGCCACTAATAATCAATTTTCAACCAAAATGGTTTATTTATTTAAGAAATGGCTTCATTTAAGTCGTATGGGGTAATTCAAATGGAAGTTTGTTGCACCTGGTCAAGTGATAAATTATGTTTCTGTTCACTTTTTTGTTCCTAAGAATAATGATAACTCGACTGTAGGCTCCTGAAAGGCAGAGACAGATTGGGTTTTATACTTTATTGGAAATAACCATCGAATGAAGAGCAGAACTGATTATGAAGTAGGTACTCAGTAAATGCTTGTTCAGTTTACTGATTTGCTTACGCATGTTCTTGGTGTTGACAATCAAATAAACTATTAGATTAAAAATGGAAGTGAAGATATTAGTAAATCCACCAATTCATTTCTTTAGCCATAAATATCTATGTGCAAAGGATCTATGTTAGTAGTGGTTAACCTGAGGTAAAGAGGGGGTTCCTGTAACAGCCTAAAATCTTATTCAAAAATTTTTTGTATGTTCATACCTTCACCTTCCTGAGAGGATCCATAGCTTTCTTCAGCTTCCAGGAAACCTATAACTTCATACACTATTAAGAACCCATTGGTAATTAATATATTTACCTACACCCCAAATGTCAGCACTGATAACTAAGAAAACCTGTTTACTTTTGCTTGGAATAAACTATAACCTTTTTTCTCTGACTTTTGATTTTCCTAAAGATGCTTGATCTCCAGTCAGAACTAAGTTGCCCTGAGTAATATCCAGAATAAAGCAACGTAGAAAAGCACGAATACAAACAGGATAACTTGACTTCTCCTTGTTCCTGTGCCACTCTGTACTGAGTTGGTACTGTGTGTCCAGGTGCAGGTCAAGGTGTTTTTTTATCATTTAAAACCCTAATGGACCAAATGATCTGGGATCTAATTATGGGGGAAATTACCTGCATCCTTATGCGTGCTCACAGCCACTAAAATGAACAGCAGCGCTTCAGCTAACGGTCCCTGCCTTCTCGCTCCAAAGAATTTGGGGCACTCTGCTCCCAGCATGAGGAGCTGACTTTGGAATTCATGGCACATCTCACAACCTAAATTTACTTCAGAGGTAGAAAGCTTTTGTTTTCTATTTAGACTGACAGAATAGATTAGTGAGTTGTGGTCAAATCAGTTTAAAGTTTCTCTACACACCCTACCCTTGCCCAATCCTGTGTTTTTAAGGAAGTTAATGTTTGACTAGTTTATTGCATTGCTGCAAATTGAAAGAAGTAGCTATGTTAAGGAGCACTCCCTTTTCAGGAAAAAAATAGGACCTTTATAACTATGCTATTGATTCTCAGGCCAACCGATAATAACACATGAAAATGAGTCTCTCGGTTAGTACATTTTATTATTATCATATAGTACTTAAGTAACCTGAGGAGCTGTGGTTTACAGCATTTTAATTCTAGCTGTTCCTCCAAAGTTTTATCTTTAAGTGGGTCAGAAACACTATATATCTTAGATTGTTATTCATTCCTTCTATTGCTTATCTTTTAAATTAACATATACTAAGATTGCTATAAGCCTACATTCTTATTTTCAAATGTTACCTTCTTATAAATGTTTTTATTTTTACAAAGACAAGACTGCCCCCTTTGGTGGTCATCAAAGTACGGCTTTGTTACATTCTTTCATCCCACCAAGTGAGACAAGAACTTGGGAAGCTGGGCAAAACCTAAAGGCAACTTTCTAAGGAAAACAAAGCTTTAAAATTCTTGTGGAAGATTTTGACCCATACCCATTTAAAGGTGGGCTGTAAAGAGTCCATTTCAGGTATCAGTGTTTTTCTGCTCCTTTTGCAAGTTCTAGAGTTTCCTTTCAAGTAAAAATTTTGAATATCTAAGTTTTCAACATAACACAAGTCACATGAATTCCATACCACAACAAATGGCTTCTAAGAAGACTGTAAATTGAGTGAGAGAAGAGAAGTCATTTAAAGGGACCCCCACTAGAGAACACAGCAGCACCCAAATAAATCCATTTTAATTTTCACTTTATTTCAGTTATATTTCAAAGCTGTGATATCATGAGTGGAAAGAGAAGCAGCTCATAGAAGAGCCTGACTTCAAAGAAACTGAAATTTAGCATGGAATGTAAAATTGAGGACTTTTGCTTCTAAGAGGGTGATTGTAGAAATACGGAAGTTGAAGGCTTGGGGCTACGGCAGAATTATTAGTCTAGGGTGATTCTGCAAGTCTTGGTGAGCGTCCATGAAGCAATGCTCTTTACAAGAGAAAAGCTCCTACCTGACTATTAAAAACGTGCATTTCTCTTAAAACTCTTTTCCTTTCCTTCTGCTCCAGAAGGGACATTATAAACTGCTAATGAACACTGACTTCGACCTTTTGAGAGGTTAGATTTCCCCAGGACTGAAATAAAGCATGCTTTAGTCTTCTCACACTCAGAGCATCCCATTGGGTTCCCTGTAGAGTGCTTTTTGCTTGCACCCTTTGGTAAAGTGCACAGTGGGTCAGTATTCTCTGCAGTCTGTCTTTGCACTGGGGCTCTGGCCGCCAGAGGGGAAAACAGCCACCCACAGGGAACCGGCATAAGTTAAAATCAAGCAAGCCTAGTGGGATGGTAATGACTTTCCCAGCAACCAAGTCTTTCCTTCAGGATGTGTGAAGCTAGAAAACAATGTCATTCATTCAACATTTATGGAGAACACACAATGTACACGGGACTGTGCTAAGTACTGGAGGGCATGGAAAAGTATGCAAAACACAATCCCTGCCCAGAGGATTCCCACTGGGAAGGGCATTTCAAGTATCACCCAGACCTTACGACCCTTCAAGAAATTCTTGGGCGAATAAAATTGCAGTCAGAATTTAAAAGAAGCATGGAAAAGAATACCGCTGGGACAATCTGTCTTTTAGGAGGGAGGGCATGTAAATGTGCTTTAAAAATTTATTTCTAAGGTATACAACGTGGCTCGGATGAATGAGGGAGCAGAGAGTTGAACCCGCCAAGAGAGGCGCCAGGCTGGCCGCACTGGCCCCTTCCTGGAGGAGCCTGACTTCAAAGAGGCACTGCGCGGATGCCTGCACAGTTAGCTGAATCCGAACAAAGAGGAGGCTGGCACTTTCACCTGGGAAGTGGATTAACTTTGAGGAAAAGTGGCCTCGGAGGAGGAAAAAGGCCACGTTCCACCTGGAGTGAGAAGCGGCCGCCCTGCCCCCGACGGTGCCAGCTGACCTCATCCGCGACTGCCCTCACGCTCGCTCCCCCTCCCCGCATCCCGTACCCCGGCGAGGCGGTGGGCCGCGCTCGGCGAGGTTCCACCGCCCACTCCACGCCCGCAGCCCTTGCACACGCCGGCTCCAGCCGGTAGTCGGCCACGTGCGCCCGGGTCCTCCGCTCGTTCCCTCAGCAGGCCGGGCGCCTCCAAGGTTGCAGTAGCAACCGTGGGGTCCCGATTTCTGTCCCCTCCTGCACAGCTGAGAAGTCCGGGCAGCGGCGGCGTTGGCGGGAGCGAGCTGTTCGGCCCCTCCCTAGAGGAGGCAGCGCGACCGTGGGCTGCGGGCGCCGCCTCTGCTGCATCCGTGGCTGCGCGCTCCGCTGGGCTCAGCCCCGCTTGGATCTGGAGCCCGCGCGCCGCGCTGCCTTCTCTTCCTCGGCCGCCGCCCAGCCGGCAGCTCCCCCAGCCAAGACGCGCGCGTTCTAGCCTCCTTCCCCGGGTTTACGGATTTCCGGGGGGCGAAGAATTTTGCCTCGGTCCCTACGAGCATCTCTCGACCTCTCTCCCCCTCCCCTCGCGACTCCCCCACCTCGTGGGCGCGCGCGCGCACACTCACACACACTCACACTCGCAGGCGCGCGTGCGCACGCCCGCGCGCCCCGAGCCGCGGAG
Organism: Equus przewalskii; assembly: GCF_037783145.1. Taxonomy (NCBI): domain Eukaryota; kingdom Metazoa; phylum Chordata; class Mammalia; order Perissodactyla; family Equidae; genus Equus; species Equus przewalskii. The sequence goes on from NC_091846.1 coordinate 26,606,214, forward strand.
TCTCCAGCGCCGCTCAGCAGATCCCACTCTCTCGGGCGCCGCTACTCACACAGGCTTCCAGCCGCCACGGGGCGTCCTCTGTCTGCGGCAGCGGCGGCAGAGGCAGCGGAGGGAACGGCAGCTGCAGCCCGGCCCCGTCTGGCAGCTCCGCGCCCGGGACGGAGTCCGGGAAGCGGAGAAGGAGGACGCCGAGGCAAGGAGGAGCCGCGCCGCGCCCGGCGCCCGGCTCCACGCGGCGGGCTGCCTCTGCTCCCCGCACGGCGGCCCCAGGTAAGCACCTCCGCGGCCCGCAGCATCCCTGGGGCGTTGGGGCTTGGAGCCGGGGTTTCTCGGTCCCGCCCTCGCTGAGGCACCGGGACAGAGGCTCGCAGGGGAGTGGGCTCGGGGGGGAGGGGAATGGAGGTAGAGGTGAGGCTGGCAGGGAGGGGAGCGTGGGAGCGTGGGGGCTTCGGCTCAGCCCCCCGCGCCCTTCCCTGCTCTCCCCGAGCTCCAGCCCTGTCACTTTTACGAGCCCAGGGGTGCCGTGCGCCCCAGACAGCTGTTCTGCGCTCTCCCGGCCTCCGCCAGCCAGGGTTGGCTCCCGGCTCCGCGCCCGCCGCGCGCCTCCCACCTCCCCTACACCTTGGACAGCGCACCCCGCCGCCCCCTGCACAGCACTCGGGACCGCGTCCTGCTCGCGCCTCCCTCCCGCTGCCCTCTTCTTTCCAGTTTGTCACCCCCCCCCACCCCCCGCCCTGCATCCCATGTCGTCCCTGTCCTGGCTGACTCTGCTCTGGTGCGGGCTGGAAACTTTACTCCCCGCCTCGTCGGTGCTAGGTACTATTGTTGTTATTTGTGACTGTCCCCTTACAAGGGGAACTCAGACACCTTGGATGGGTCTTCCTCGGCGGGAGCATGTCCTGTCCTGCCGAGCCCGGGGCAAAAGAGGCCCTGGGCAGCTGGACTTGGCGGCTGCCAGGGTGCAGAGCCCGCGCCTGGGGAACTGGACGCCTGCCGCCTCCCGGCCTCTCCAGACTCCACACGTGCGCGCCTCCCACGAACGCGGCCCCTCCCCGGCCACCCAACGTCCTCCCCCTGCACGGACACGGACACCCCATAGGTTGGACACCCGGTGCTCGCGGGTCCTGATTGGTTGAACACATAACCCCGCCTCCTTTCCGGAGGGGGGTGGTTCTGAGTGTTGTGGTTGTCATCCCGCGGCGCGCACATGGGGGAAGCGGGGTCCACAGGTGGGGAAGCCCTGCTTGGTAGGATCCCTGCGTCCAGCTGTGTGTGGCTACTCACCCATTCTCCTTCCTCCACATACACTCCTGCTTTTCTCCTTTTCTGTCTCTTTCTCAATCTTTTACTGCTATAAAATTTAAAAAACTGGCTTGTAACTCTTCTTTTATTAATATTATATTTGTTTGGTGATAGCAGTTTTTAAAGCAGATCTAGAAGAATGAGGGAAACAAGTCGTATGGGGAGGTTCGTGGCAAACTGGGTTGCAGATTTGAGTCCAGTAGTTTAGAGAAAGTAATGGGTGCCTAAGGGATCTGAAGAAGGTGGAGAAAGTGTGAAGGAAATTGGTTCTTGCAGGAGAGACACAGGTGAGCGAGCTTGGGAAGCTGAGGGAGAAGGAAGTGGGTCATTTGTGGGGTGAGATGTGAAGGAGGACCCCGGATGGGCTCTCCCGAGAGGTGGGTGCGTTCCGCTGAAGACGGCTCAGTCCGGAGAAGGGGTAATTTTGGCTAGTGTTTAGTTCATTATTAACACACACTGCTTCTGTTTTGTTAGCGTTGCCCTTTTAATAAGAGACTCTATAGTAATAACGTGAATCCATGTGATAGATTTTGCTTATTCCACATTCTTGTGATATATAGATTTGCAAGTGGTAATGGATTTCAAAAAGTGAATTTCAAAGTCTCCCATAGAGGGAGGGACTAAATAGTTAAGTTAAAGTGCTTTTGAAATATTGTGAAGGAAGAGGGATGAGCATTGCATAAAATCCAAAGATTGTTCTGGCATTATTTAGGGCCTTTGCAGAAATATATATGTATGCGTAAATGATACTGATTTCTCTTCATTACAAAGCATGATTGCCTCTAGCATTTTCAAGCTTTAATTCCTTCAGGCTGTTTTGATGTTGTGTCTGTACATCTAAGAATATTGTAATTCTTGTCTTTAGAAGCCTTGTCAGTGCAAAACAAACAGCAACTGATGGAAGTTAATGTTGACAACTTTATACAGAGTACACTGTGTGTTATTTTATTTGTAAGCTAGTGAAATATGCAACAGTAACATAGCATGACTGCTATTCCCCAGGGACCCATATCAAAACAAAGTGGGGAATCACATGAGGCTATTCCAGGGAGAACAATTCAAGTATTTTAAAAATCAGTATATTTTAAGATTCTTTGGTGTAGACAGCAACAGAATTTTGCCGTTTGAATTATTATCTCTGTACACAAGTGGTAGCACATGATATTAAGTAAAACAGCGTATTAAATGTTAGATGATTCGAAAGTTGACAGTAAAGGATTTCCATTTGTTATGATGTTTATGTGACAGAATTGCTTTTCTGACTGGAGGACTTTGTATTCAAGGGACAGAATTTGATACATCTGGCAAATTGGAAATTATTGCTACTGTTGAAAAAGTAATTCTTACTAGATTTTTATATCTCTAGGTCATGCCTTGATTTTCCCTCAGGGATTTAGATTCTAGCTTTTGGCCTTTGAAATTTAGATGGATTTGGAGGTAGGTAGGAGAATGTATTATCACATATACACATGTGCATATATGCAAAATATATGTGTGTATATCAGCACACAGTTATCTATTTATACACATAATTTTGGGGTACTTTCAGTGTATTTATTTATATATGTTATTATCATCCTGAGAATTTTTTCTCATTTCTTCTTGTCCAAAAGGTGACCCTGTTTTAAACTGTAGAAAGCATTATCACCAGTAGAATTGGCCAATAGATCATGGAAACAGACAATAGTATTTTGTTGCTTGGCAACCACCTACTGTGAATGAAAAACAAAGCAGTGACAGCTGCTTCCACATCCTGATGCTCACACTGTAGCTCACACATTGGAACCCTCCAAATGAGACAGATCTGAGTTTTATTTGAATAAGGTGAAGCTCTTTCTTTTATGGGATGTTTTTAAAAAGGATATTTAAAAATTTTATTCTAATAAGAATTATGTTGATATTGTAGGGTGAAATGAAGCATCTAATTTCAATTGCCCTCTTAAATCTAGTATACACTGAAAAATGCAAGATTGGGAGGGCTGTTTGGACCCTTCTCATTCTTCCCCTTAAAATCATTAAACACTGTAAGCACATTTTCTGCTGCCGTCAGGTGCTCTCAGGATTTTACGAAAACTTGAGTTCTTTATGATACCTAAATAGATGGCTAGATTTTGCTGCTAGGGGGAAATTAGAGGTTGATGCTCTGGTCTAACCCTTTAATTTTAAGGAACACCAAGGCACAGTGAGATGCTGTGACTCAATGCTGGGACGGAGCCATCTCCAGAGTCACACTTGAAAATTTTCTCCCTCATTTCCTCCCCTGAATTATTCTTTCTTTGTTCTTTATTTACATAAAATTTGTAACAAAGATTTTTGTTCTACTAAGGATACTTAGAAAATACAGTAATATTTGGGAGTAAAATTCAGTGTTGACACCAGGCTAGATTATGGTTTTCGATGCGTTGTATAGCGTGCATTCTGCCTTCAGTTTCTGAAAGTCCTATGGCTCCCACCTGTTTTACCAAACTACGGAAGCCCAGCTCCTTGTTTTGGTAATTGTTTACATCTTTGGACAATCTTTCATGATCTGTTATTCTCTGTGTGAATCTTGAACTGGGATGGGATTGAAGATTGTGTTGGTTAGCTTGTATACCTGCAAGCGTTTAAACGTTATAGCTAATTAATCACTCGTTGAGGGCTTCTGTCTGCAACGTGATAGACAAATTGTTGGTGTAGTGATCCGGGCTCTTTAAAGTATGTGGGACAGACTGTGTCGCTGCCTAGTGTTGCTTTCAGTTTTTTATCAAAGCTGTCTTGTCCGGGGTGTTACCTGAAGCCTGTTCATGGAGGACAAGTCATCCGTGAGAGATGGTAATACTGCAGATTGTTTCTTACTTCTGAAATGGTAATAAATGGGTTATTGGGTGGCAAACCTGGATTGCATGTACATTATTAAGCATTTCTTCTAAACTTAGGAAGTGTATTGCATGCATGATGCGTTTTGAAGTTTCTTATGCAATTTTATTTTATTACTTATTTATTTATTTACTTTTTTAAGGTAATTGTTTTTTTACAGAAGGTCCGTCCTAAGCTAACATCTGTTGCCAATCTTCCTCCTTTTTCTCCCTTTTCCCCCCAAAAGCCCCAGTCCATAGTTGTGTATAGTTCTGTATTTTTCTAGTTCTTCTATGTGTGCCACCACCACGACACGGCTACTGACAGATGAGTGGCATGGTTCCACACCCGGGAACTGAACCCCGGGCCTCCAAAGCAGAGTATGCTGGACTTTAACCACTAGGCCATCAGGGCTGACTCTTCCTATGCTATTTTAAAGAATCTGTATTCTGTTATTTATTATTTATGATGAAGGTAGACATTTCCCTTTTATACAACACCTTAAGTAGAAAAACTTGGAGTAGACAAGTTTGGAGAAACAATATAGTGACAATATTAAGTACCATTGAAGAGCCATTTTCACGAGAAAAGCGTGCACTTTAACAGATTTGTATGGAGGAATAAATTGATTTACAGTTTATTTAACCTAGTTTTAGAAGCCTGCTATTAACTTGTTCTGCCTAGAAGGATTTTCAAGCAGAATGATAATTTGGCAGATTTCAAGTGAACTTCCCTGATTTTTTAAAACCATTTTCTACAGTCTGGTTATAGTTTGTCCAGGACATACACTTGTTTTGGACCCTCTAGGGTTAATCTGAATTTTAAGGTTATTATTTTTTAAAATTTCAGAACCATCTCCCTTTGCATAATGTGATGTTAAATATTCTGTTTCATACATTTAATTTAATCCACTGGAATCTTGAAATTTCAATAACTTCCCTCTTATCTTCATGTATGAGATAATGTGTGTGTATGTGCAAACACATACACAATACTTATATTTTTTGTTATTGTTTTCATCCTTAGGATACAACACTAAAGGACCAGATTTGTGTTTTTTTTCGTTTAGTAGAGAAGACTTAAACAAGAGATATTTACATTTTCAATTTCCTTATGTCAGCTTCTGCTTTTATTACCTATAAACTCTTACCCACATAAATAGGATGATTGCTAAAATCAAACAAACAAATAAATATATATCTAAGTAGCATGTCACTTGCTACCCTCCAGGCTAGCCAAGAAAGCATATTTTCTCTTTCTTAGACACACACATACTTTCACCCACACCCATATACACACTGATTGTCAGGTCCTGTAGACTCATTTTATTTTAAGAGTGGACAGAAATAGTGTTTGATTGGGAGATCTGTGTATGGTAGTTTTTTAAGTAAAGCTTAAAATATATTCAGATTTTCAGAAATGCAGTAGCATAGGAAGAATTAAATTGAATTATTCTCTTTGGAAAACTTTCAAATTTATGCTGACACTGTAACCCATGGCCCTTAGAACAGTGCCCAGTACCTCCAACAGAGGCTGGGCACCTGGTATATATTTTGTGGAATATGCACTTGCCCTTCTTTATGTAATGTTGCAAATATTTCAGTTTGTATCTGTATGAATTGTAAAAGTTGAGAAAATAGAGAAGAAATTACTGTAGTTTTCTAATTGTTTCTGGCACTGTATTAAAAAAACATCAAAATAGCTAACTTAGCCAGTGATATTTTGTAATATACTTCTTGTCAGCGTAGGAAGTTATACCAGAGGTATTGATTTTTCACAAATACAGCCATCCTAAGTGCAGAATAGCTCTTTAATAGCCCACAGCAGCATAACAAAGGTTATGGCAGCTAGTCCGAAGGAATACTTTATTTAGTTGGAGCTGGAGGGTGAAGTTTGCTAGCCCCAATGTAATTATCCAGCCTGGAATGTGGCCAAGGTGCTGTGGTTAACATCCCAAACAGTGGGAGAAAAGCCACGGATGAGGTCTTTAGTAACTTCAAGTGGCCGGACCTCTGCTTTGGTCTCATTTGCAAGAGAGCACGTTGAGTAGCTTGAAAACTGCACAGGCTGTTGTGCATCTAGATTCCAGGTACCAAATTTCTGGTCCTTGGAAGAAATCATGATCCCGAGCATGCAATGCCATTGAAGTAAGACTTTCTTCTTTATCCTGCTCCATTTTTCTGAAGTAGATGGAGAGTGATTGTGTCTCTGGGGATAACCCTGGCAGAATCACAAGGTGTGTGAAGCCTGACATGCTTCCAGTTACCCTTAAAGCATCCTTCACCTTTCCACCACTGCCTCAGTGTTCATCTTTTTCGTAGGGTTTAATTCACAGTTTCCCTATCAGCGAATCTTTGTTAAGGTGTATGCTGATAAAAGGTTACAGTACTTCCCTGGAGCGATTCTTGAGTGTCTTGTATATACCAGGTGCTCAATATATATTTGTTTAGTTTTACTAGTGGAGTTGTACCTACTATTTTGATAGATTAGGAAGATAGATTTTTCCAGGGAACCTACTTAAATAGTATTATACTATTTTCTTTTAGGATTATTTAACAAATATTCATTGAACATTTACCGTATGAATGGGACAGTATTTGGCTCTGGGGATCATAAAGTTTCTTAAGACACAGTTCCTACTCACAGAAGAGAACATGCTATTTTCAGGGAAGTGCACCAGTTCATTGTGGTTTAAAAGTGACTATGCAGGGGAGTCAGAAGGTCTGGAGAGCTGAGCAGGAGACAGACCATAGAGGACTTAGTAAGGCCTACCGAAGATTTTGAACTTAATGATATCGGTCAGTGTTTCACAATCTGCCTGTTCAAAGGAATCCCATGAAATGCTTGCCACAGTAATGATTTTTGGGTCCCATGCCACACCCACTGAATCCAAATCTTCAGGTAGGTGGCCTGGTGGAGCAGACATGGTCAGTTTCGTACTCATATGCCCAGATGCTGACTGCTCTAGTACATGGGTATAGAATTATTCTGCAGGCAGCTACTGTTTTCCATCTGAGGGCTTTCTCTCCCACAGGTGGGGCAACTTTGTAAGGCAGTGAAGCTCATGGCCTGAGAAGTGGACCTCAGCCGATGATAGAAGAGAGCCAGGCATTAATACACTAGCATCCCAGACCCTTGGGTGTAATAACTGATGCATGCTCGACACTGTGTCCCAGAGTTCCCCAGTGCAACGGAGCCTCAGTTGCCCACAATGACAGTCTGCTAGATAATCTGTGCTTCTTTTGGCTGTCTCCCTTTCCTCTACCTCTTCCTGGGATCCCCTCCCAAATAAATAACTTGCACTTAATTGCTGTCTCAAGGTCTGTTTCTGGAGGAACCCAACATAAGATACTGAAGAATCTGCTTTATCTTATTTCATTTTTTGTTAATGCCCCCACTGGTTTTTATAATGAGGCAGATTTGGGAGACCTGGTCTCAGGTGATAGAGCTACTGAAGGATTAAGATGAAGGCATTGTCAGTTTTGATTTGCACCTTAGAAAGATCATGCTGGCAGGTATGTAGGGAATAGCTTGATGGAGGAAGAGTTGGGGGCATGGATATCTGCTAGGAGGCCCAGACAAACAATGATAAGCACCTAGGTGAGGGCAGTGACTGTGGGGTTTGAGATCGGCAAGGGATGCGTGATGGATTTTGATGGAAAGCTGTCTAGAAAAGTCAGCACAACAGAGAGGCCTGCAGTGTGTGATCACTTAGCTCACTGTTGTTCCTACAATGAGATTCCAGCCTTCCACCCTGCACCACAGCCTTGTTTGTCCATTAGACGTGGCACCCCTTGAAGAGCTGTCTCCTCTGCCTTGCTTGCAATCTTGGTCAGGCTTTCTAGAGTTAAGTAGTACAATCTGGGCATCAATAAAAGAAGACAGAAAGATAAATTGAAGAATATAAATAATTGACTACCAGGTCATTAAAGGAAGAAAGTTATATTTCACAGGGAGGATTTGTGGAGTTGTAGAGAAGGAGAGTTGGAGAAATGTCTGTGACCCGTGCCCATTTTGTGATGAATGGTGATTTTTTTCCCCCATACTCTTGGCTAAGAGGTGATTTTCATCCACTCTCGGTTTCTGGAAGACCTAGCATGCACTTATGTCTATTGTTTTCCGTGCTTCTCTGATAGCCTGTGTTTTAGCTAAGTGAATGAGTGGTAGCTGGGGGTGGAGCTGGTTCTTTTCTCTTCTTCTGTCAAAATGCCAGGCTTTTGGCTGTAGTTTCTCCTGCTGGTTCTTAGGTCACCAGTTCCCAAAGGAGATCAAAGGATATAGAGGGTGGGAGAAGAAAGCATAAATCCAGAAAGAGAGCCATTTTGAATTAAATACTTAATTATGAAATGAGCAGGTTAGAGCTTGTTAGATGATACGGAATAAGATCAGGCAGCCTTCTAATTGTCCCATGTATGAATACTAATATGCTGGCTGCATCTGCAGCCAGAAAGGCTAAGGCTGACTAATCAAACTAGAGCAACCTGACAGTCGTATTTCTGTAAAAGTAACATTGAGCCAGTGACAAAGAGAAGACAGAACTGTGGCAAGTTGTAGGAGGGTTGGCAAAGAGCTTCCCGGGCCTTGTTTAACAAGGAGACCAGGCATGGGAGTAGAAATACCGAGCATGTGAGTGTAAAGAGGCCGGAGACACCATGGGTGAGACACGATGGAGAGAAAGAGGCCTTGTTTATTTAGAATATTATCTATGTATTTATGATATTTTATAATTAAACTTTTTATTTGGAGATAATTCTAGATTCATATGCAGTTGTAAAAAACAATAGAGAGATCCTGTATACCCTTTACCCATTTCCGTCCAATGATACCACCTTGCAAACCTGTATAGCAGAGTGTCAGAACCAGGATATTGATCGATACAATCCACCAGTCTCGTTCAGATTTCCCCAGTCTTACTTGTAGTCATTTGGATGTGTGTGTGCACGCACATGTGCATGTGTGTATTTTCTTCTATTCAATACTATTTTTTATTTTTAAAAGTAAAAGCCCTTTTCATTCTAGAATTTTGAAAAAAATTCACTAGTTTAGACTAGTTTGGCTTAATTATAACTGAAGAAAGGGTAATAGAATAAATTCCCCACCCCCTTTCCAACTCTGGGATTCTGCAGAGTGGCATCAGGGGCCACCTGTAGGTGGCAGAAAGGTCAGTAGGTTTTTCTGCAAAGTCTAGCTTCCACTTTTATTTATTCCTCTGTGACTATTATATGGCAATAAGCAAACCTTTTAAAAGTGTGTCTGTTGTAGAAGCAGCTTGCTTATTAAAGCTCCCTGGGACTCCTCTTCCTTGTCCCAGCATTTCTCTCCTTCCCTTCCAGCATTCCTTGCCCTTCCCTCTTCCACTCTGTGTTGGAGGCGGCTCACCCCTGCAGGCTGCTTTCCCAGATTTCTGAGTTAGCTGGCCCACTCTCTTCAGCCCATGGGAGGCACTGATGGGAGAGAGCAGGGAGAAGGGCAATGCCAGGGTGTGTTTTCCTTTCCTCCAGCTTCCTACGGCATCCCTGGCAGTGGGAATCCCTCCCCTGTAGCACCACTCATGCTTGACAGACCTTCTCTGGCTCCAGCTGCTCACAAGTGACCTTGGCCCACAGACTCTAACAGCACTACCTCCTGCTCTTGTTTCTTCAGCCTCAGGGAGGTAGCAGCTTCCTGCTTTTGCTGATCTCTGGATTACCTCACTATCATGTACTACCCTTTGCTCCTTCATCACCTGAGTAATCAATTCTGCATATTAAATTTCCTCCACGAAAAAATACTTGAAGAGGGCTGGCCTTGTGGCATAGTGGTTAAGTTCATGTGCTCTGCTTTGGCAGTCTGGGGTTTGCAGTTCGGATCCCTGGCGCAGACCTACACTCCACCCATTGGGCCATGCTGTGGTGGTGTCCCACGTGTAAAATAGGAGAAGATTGCCACGGATGTTGGCCCAGTGACAATCTTCCTCAAGCAAAAAGAGGAAGATTCGCAACAGATGTTAACTCAAGGCCAGTCTTCCTCACTAAAAAAAAATTACTTGAAGAGATTTCTATTTTCCTAGTTAGATATTCCCAAGTTCCTCAAAGCATGGAAATGGTAGAAATCTGATGAGGTTTTCCTCTTCTGGCATTCTGGCTTCTTCTACTGCAAAAATCTTGCTAGCTCCAGTCAGGGTAGAAAGTACCTGTCTTTATAATCTCACCCCTTCCACCAGGAATCTCCATCCCTTTACTGACTATTCATCCCCTCTTAGTGTCTGGCTTTCCGAACACTAATTTCCGTTTGTCACATATATTTGGCATTTTGGCAAACTCCTCTACTCTTGTCCTCGAACTCCTCTTTTACTAACCTTCCCTATCTTATTTTCTGCCCGCAGTTTTTACTGAGCTATCCCCATGTATAACCTCCTTATGCCTGTTTTAACCTATTGGCCTCATGACTCACTCCTGAATGTATTTTGTTTTACGGTCATAGCTCTGCTACCTAATGATTTGGTTCTGCTGGCACTTCACTTTCCTCCTGGCCTGAGTTGCTTTTATCATGTATTTTGAATGCTTTTTATGTGTATTACCAGGCTCCTCATCTCCTATAAAAGTGTATGTGGTTCTGTAACAAAAACAATGGTAAGAACGTTCATAAGAGTGCTTTTGGAATATGGGAACAGGACTCAAGTAGCATCTTCAAGTGTAAGGCAAATTTAGAAGCCAGGTCAGAGGAAGCAAAGCAGAGTCCACCATGGTGGCCACATATATTGCCTTAAGGAAGAGGGCACAAGAGAGAAACTTAGGATGCTTGGGGAAGATGTTGGGGCAGTATAGTGACTGCTCAGGCTCCTCTGCCTATTGGAGAACAGTCTTGTTGGTTGCTACCATATTGGTCCCATAGTTGGCTGCACTGGGCAGCTTCAGCCTGTTTCCAGGGGATCCCCAGCCGAGCACAGAGAGCTCGGAGTTGGAGCTTGGGAAAAGCTTTTGAGCTCTCTCTGATGAACAACCCAGTTGTACATGTCCCATCCTTAGATGCCAGGAGCACTACCTTTAGGCACTGCGGCAACATGGGGATATTCTTTAAATTAACAGCCATGCAAATCACCACCATGTCTGTGGACTGGGGTCTGGGAAAATCCAAAGCTTTGGCTAAAGAAGAATTCAAGTATTGAAAAATAGCCCGTGAGATGAGCTGTATGTGTGTTCAGGTCCTGATGTTCCTGCCTTTGCAATGGGCACAGGGGCTGGGGAGAGCTTTGTAGGCTGTGAACACAGTTGTGAACAGATGCATCTCTTTGGAACCTGCCTGTAAGGCCACTTGCTTGCCTCTGCTTTCCGTAATGATCAGAAATGGTGAGTGCTGGGCGGGAGAATTATGGATTAGGTGGCTCTGGGAACTGACCGTGGGAGAGAAATAAGCTTATTTTCAATGGACATAAGCTTTGAAGGCAAGTAATCAAGACACACTTCAGCCTCATGGACAAATTAGGGTTCTAGTTAATGCAGGTGCAAGATTGGAAAAAATGAATCACTTGTACACCTATAATCACTCAAGAACAGTTTGTTTAGTAACAAAACACCAATTATGTGGGCTTTTATGTGAGTTTCTCCTCTAGTTCCCTTTTTCCTTTATCTCTCAGAACTGACTGAGTTCAGGATCTTCTTTTGCCCTGGTCGTACCCTGTGCACTTTCCCTCAAGAAAGTGATGCCTCCAGTCTGGTGATGTAGTGGTTATGTTTGCGTGCTCTGCTTCGAAGGCCAGGGGTTCACAGGTTTGGATCCTGGGTGCAGACCTACACACCGCTCGTTAAGCCACGCTGTGGGACCATCCCACATATAAGCTGGAGGAAGATTGGCACAGATGTTAGCTCATGGCCAGTTTTCCTCACCAAAACAAAAACAATAACAACAACAACAACAGCAAAGAAAGTGGTGCCTGGGTGAGGGCAGCCAACAGTTTCTCATGACATCCTTCTGAAGCCTGGCCTTTTACCCATTTCATTTGCATCTTTCTGTAAATATAGTCCCTATTTCTTCCCTTATTACTAAAGATAATAGTAATAGGCAGTGGCACTAGGAGACAGTTTTTAATGGAATTTTCTTGGGCATGAAGGACTTGATTCTGTTGAGAAACACAAAGCAGGTGATGTGGAAGTCAGAGAAGTCATTTCTTTGCATTGGTTGGTGCACTCTATATGGTGTCGAGGTGGTAGTTTCTGATTTTTCTCATCTAGTTTTTAAAAGAAAATTTTGGTGTATATATTTTAAATCTCACGTAATATTGTGAACTAGCTTGATACTCATTTTGTAGTTGAAATTTAATGTTTTTGGAAGAAAGCATGCTTCATATTCATTGTGCCAAACAAATAAGTATTAATTGTGCCAAGTTCATGCTAGGTGCTGAGGATGCAGCAGTGAACAAAAACAATGACTATTCCTGTCCTCCTGGGAGCCCACAGTTTACTACAAAGGATATTAAGTAAAATGAAAATAATTATATAATTGGAACTCATGATAAATACTTGGAAAAGACCAGGTTTCTCTGGAGGGGTATGATGAGAGTGAAGTGGTTAGAGAAGGCTTACATGGGAGAGTAATTTATAAATTAGGACCTGAAGAAGGATGGGGTTATTCAGGTGGGGAGTCCCATGTGTGAAGCCCAGACGTGAGAAAGAGCTTGGCTTTTGGAGTCGCTGAAACATTGCCAATGTGGCCGGAGTGCAGAGAGTGAGGGTGGAGAGTGGCTGGAATGAGGCTGCTGAGAGGTAGGTTAGGGCCTGGTTATGCCAGACATGCTAGGCCAGCCTGAGGACTTTGGCTTTTATTTTAAGTGTGGTAGGGAGCCACTGAAAGCTTTTTGTTTTGTTTTTCTTTTTTTTTTTAATTGAAGTGAAATTCATGTAACATAAAGTGAACCATTTTAAAGTGAATAATTGAGTAGCATTTAGTACATTCACAATGTTCTGTAACCACCATCTGTATCTATTCTAAAACATTTGCATCACCCCTAATGGAAACTCCATATCCATTAAGCCATCACTGAAGAGTTTTGAGGGGAGTGACGTGGTGTGTGTAAGATCTTGTAGTATGTAAGAGCTTTCGGGCAAGTTTCTGGAGAAGGGATTGGAGAGGGCAGGAGTGAAAGCCAGACAACTAACTTGGAAATCATGGTCCAGTCCAGGGAGAGATGGTGCTGGTGGCTTCCTGGACATGGGACAAGAATGTGACCACGGATATGGAGTAGAGTACAGTTATCCCAAACACAGTTATATAATCAGGTTTGATTGTCTGGAAGTGATTTAGTCACCTTGTAGTTGTTTACATTCCTGTTTCCCAAAGGATAATCTGTAGCCTTTTCAGATTTGTCTAGGATACTTGGTAAAAGTACAGCTACTTAAGCCCACCTTGCGACACTGATGCCATGGGACTGAAGAGGGACCCTGAGGGATCCTTACTGGAACTGAGGTTTGAGAACCACTCATTGTTGTCTTCTTTCTCATTCTGATGCCCTTTAAGATTGAAGCTGCCAACAGTCCGTCAAAGTGGGATGAATAAGGAGGAGACACAGAATAGACAAATGGATAATCTAGTGCACGCTTGTAATTTTGAGTGGGAGGGTCACATCTTTAACTTGATCCTAAAGGCAAATATGTAAAACAGACAATTTTATGGGTGGTATTTATTTTCAATTCTTTTCTTTCTTGGTGTATTGTGACTCTTCCAGAATTAAATGGTGACTGACTGAGAACAATGGCATTATCATGAAATACAGTGTAGGTACAGGATAGTAATTTGTTGTAAAAGAAACAAATAACTGCTGGAAATTAACTTGTAAAACAAACCATCCTAGTATCTTTTTGCAGTTACCTTGTAGCTGCAAGATTCCTATTACTTTAAAGAGATGTTCACTCCAATTAATTGATTTTAGAAGCCAGAGTTCTTGAGACTTTCTAGTCAGAAAATCCTACAAGCTGTAGTAAAAACCACCAATAAACAAATCAAGATTTTGTCTTTGACTTCTGTTTGCCATTGGTAGGTTTTTCTAACCAAGTGCTACCTCTTAGAGCTGTCACTACTCAGAAGTTTCTATCCCAGTGGTGTTCAGATCTTTCAAACAACCCCTTCCCCCCAACAATTTATGTAATATGTTTGGTTAAATTATAATTTTAGAACTTAAAGGAGTCACAGAGAACATCTAGTTTTCTAGAAACTGTTACCTTTGAAGAGCTTAAAGTGACTAGAATAAGGCTGTGCTACTGAGGAGTGAGGTTAAGTCCTTGAGGATTTATCCCCATGAGAAAAGGGTGTGGATATATCCAGCAGCAGTCAAGAGTTAAACGCTCTACTCTACCCAGCATAGTTGCATCCCAAACCAGCTTCCCCTCTGCAGCTTTTGAGTAGCCTCAGTGGCACCTGCTCTTTCTGGAAGTAGCTGTATGTATTGCTCTCTCTGCACTTTCTGCCCTCCTCCACTATGGCTCTCCCTTTTCAGAATATGAAGTGCTCAGCCTCTATAAGAAGATGCTTCAGTGTAATTAATATTATTTCTACTCTTCTAGAAAGATACTTAGGCACCTCTGGCTGTGTTTCTTTTTCAGACAGAGAATGTACAAATTCAGATTTAAAGTGGTTTCATTGCTTGATCATGGAATTTTATAATGAAATAATATTTTGAGTGCCTACCTAGCTTCTTTGATTTTTTTTTTCCTGGAACACTTAAGTTTGGAGAGGGATGCGAGGCAAAGCTGTCCATTTATTTTACACTAAAGATAAACAGAATCAGTAAATGGCCAGATTTTTTAAAGCTTACTTTTTCTGTCCCACAAAAATGCATGTTGCTCTTGTATAAGAGCAAACACTATAGAAGAATACAAAAAGGAAAGTAAAATTCCTCAGAAACACTGGAGTTAACCACTGTGGACATTTTAGTAAAATTCTTCCAGGCATATCTCTGTCGCTATCTGTCTATCTCTCTGTATGTGCATATATCTGTGTATATATATTCACCCATACACACCACACACAGATAAAATTCTCAATAAATGGGATTTTTCTGTATGCACTATTCTGTAATCCACTGTTTTTCTAATAACGTGGTAGACATCTTTCCATGTCGATAAATATACGTTAGCTTTTTAATGACTGAATACTTTTATTAGGTGCTTTTTATCGTAAGTAACACAAAACCCAGGGCTACCTGGCTTAAATAATAAGAATATATTGAAAAATCCTGTGGGTAGGGGCTTCAGGCACAATTTAATCAGGATTTAGGATTTCTTTCTGATTTTCTCATTCCTACTCTTTTTCCTGCTCCTCATGGTAGCTAGATCACTGCAGCTCTAGGGGCCCATTCACTCACCAGAGAAAGAGAACTTCTCTTAATCATCAAACTAAAATCCCAGGCTTCCTTCTACTTGGACCATCTTAAGTGATGGGACCCAGTGAAGGCCGTTTTGATTGCCTTGGGTTGGGTAGAAGTTTATGCTAATCCCATCCAAACCGCAGGAATAGGAAACTCAGAGTTGTGGTACAAAAGAAGAAGGGGAAACAGCTTGCAGAGGAGGCAGCTAATGATGTCTGTCAGAGTTTGCACTAGGCTTACTGATAGACCTTTATGTTATTTCCAGGCTTTCAATCTAAAATTCATTGCTGCTGTGAGCCTGCCTGTCTGTACACCATTTGATACTTGTGCAATAATCTCATTTGGGTAAATTCTTATTAGAGGAATTGCTGGATCAAAAGGTATGCCCATTTTACATTTTAATAGCCATAAGCCATCTAAGCTGTAAAAGCACACTTTTGCTGATTATACATTGAAATCCCTCAACTGCCTGTTGTGAGCGTTTTTTTTTTTTTAGCCTCTGAATCTTTAAGGGGAGACTTCAGAATTAAAGCAGAATTTCAGGTGTCACTGAGCCAGACAAATTTGAAGTGACGTAATTTGAGGTTAATTAAAGCTTCTGTGGTGTAAAATATTTCACCAGACAGGCAAAGAGAAAAGGATGGAGAGGAATGTATTCTACCAGCTGCAGGCCTAGTGCTTGGTGGGTGATGGCCCAGGGATAGACTGCGTGCCCCTGAGTGCCCGCCTGTGTCTTGCCATTGGCATGTGCTCTGCAGTCACTGTTACTACCTGCCTCCCCATTCCAGTGTGTGATATAAAGACCAGCCAGGCCTAATTGGAAGTGCTGGGAGCTGATGGCCATCCAGGCATTTACTCTGTACTTTCCAACTGTAGTGCTTCTGAACTACTTGCAGTTGAATTTAGTAGAAACAGGTAACTTAGAAATCAGTAATTTTGGGGATGGCAGGACTCTGTGTGCATTGCCTTGCCTTCCTCACTTTGAGAAAGTGAGTGGAGAAGCTGATGGAATGACACACTTTCAGGAACCCAATGGCAGAGAGATGCTGTTTGCTGGGCTATTCTTTATTAATATGAATGCGAAGAGCACTTAAATGGAAACCTAGCAGGAGATCTCAGATTTACAGTTAATGTCTTTTGAGGATTTTCAGGCACGGTTGCATATGCCATCCTATTTAGTCCTCGTGGCAACCTTTTTTACGTCACTAATAAAAGGAAATCAAAGCTCAGAAAGATTGAGTAACTTGTCCAGCACTGTCATAGCTGGTAACGGAAGAAGCAAGAATTTTGAACTCTTTCTTCCACCACATGAATTCTCCTTCTCTCCCAAATAGAAATTATTAATAGCAACTTGCTTTATTTTAACTGATGATTTAAAAAGAATACAATGTCTAGTATTGAAATTGAGATAATGACATTGAAGAGATTCACCTGAGAATTGTAAATGATAAAAATGACCAAAAGTGCAAATGGCCCAAATGAAGTGTGTGACCTATAACATAAGGAAGGTGGATCAACAAGGACAAAGGGAACCAGCTTGTGTGGGAAATGACTCTGCAAGTTGGGAATTTCATGAGCATGAAACATGGGGAAAGGGGCCAAATGGGAAAAATAGATAAGATAAAGTGTATGGTATATGTGAGCATGTTCTAAAGCTATGTTAAAGAAATGAAGACTATGTTAAAAAAATATGTTAAAGAAATATAAATTATTATTGTTAAATTAGAAATGTTTATCATGAAGCATATTTCCATGACAGAATTTTATTCCAAAGTAGGGAAGTGGTGGAGTTTTGGAGATGTCTGAACTTGGCTGCTATGTTTATTTGGGTTCAGAATGCTGCAAGGGTATGGCTCAATTAAGTCAAACAATATCCTAATCAAGAAGAAGAATAAGAAGGAAAGGGCAGCTGAGAAAACCACAACTTTGAGTGAAAATACATTTATACTTAAAAAAAATGTTAGGGTGTAGTGTACTTAGTGGAGAAAAGTACGTAATGGCTTAAACTCACAGGAATGGAATTACATAACACAGGGTCAGTTCTTCTGACGTTTAGACTAGGGGAGAGTTCTTTGTGGGCATGGGCCAGAAGGAGGGCTCCAGCTCTCTGTGTCTCTCTCCCTCCTCCCCCCACTCTAATGACAGAATGCCAGGTGGAGCTGGAGGACACTCACAGATTTCGAGTGGGCCTAGCGAGTTTCCTCCTGCATCTGGCAACAAGTGTATTACTCTCCTTGGGCTCCTGCCGGCTGCTATGCACTGCCCATGTTTGTGGTGTCTGCCAGTGGACGACTGGTTCAGAGCCACGGGGGAGAGTACAGGGCTTTGGCAAGTGCCCAGCTGTGTATGGCAGAGCCTGCTCACTCTAAGTGCTTTGATGGGAGCTGAGTGTGTTCCTCCCACTGATTCTCTAATGAGCCCATTACAGAATATCTGCTCTAGTATCTCCTTAGTCACCTTTACTGGGAATTGACTCCATTGCCCAATTGCACTGATCATTAAAAACTTCTCTTAGTGTGCTGTCTAAACTTTTCTTTCCTTGGCTCGAGGCAATTGCTGCCTGCCCTATTTGGCAGTCACCGTGAGTAGCTGTGAGCACGAGTGGTGTTATTGGAGGAGGAGTTAAACAGAAGCAGAATAAAGTTTGGCTCCCTGCATACTTCAGGGCAGAGCTTTTGGTCCCAGGGTTAAAAACAACACAGAAACAGCAACTGAAAATGTCATTGAGCATTGCATCCATGAATGGCCTTCACCATCCAATGGGGGCATCAGTGCCTCAGTGTTGAAGATGCTACCGCAACCTTCCAATGCTCCAAATTTGTGCTTATGTCTCCTTAGTCTCAAAATCTTAGCGTGAAATATTTAGTACCCTAGGAAAGCTAAATTAATGGTGAGTCAAAGTAATTAAGGCAAAGTAAATAATCTCCAAGGTTCTTATTCCCCGTGAAACTAATTTCATATCTTATCCTTCATGTGTTAAAAATAGTTCTCTGCTAATTCAAGATGCCTGTGCTCTGTGTTGGTGAAGTGCACTTCAGTTCTATTGAAAGGATGCAGATTGGAGAGTTATTTTCAATTGGCCTTTTTTTTTTTTTTTAAGAGACATTCATTTTGGCACCACGAGAGTGTGAATCTCTTTGGGTGAACTGAGAGTTAGATACAGCTGTAGCTGTTTCGATGATGGGCCAACTAGCTTGTGATAACTTGCAGCTGGGTCAGCCTTTTCATCTTTTTAGCGAGAACTCTCAGTTCCCATCATTCTGTCCAATGGTGAAATTAGTTTAACTCTTTTGCAGGATTTTTGACCTTGTCTGTGTCTATAAGTTTAGAAACTAGGTGTTTAGCTCTTCTGAGCAATGGAGACATTGGGACTTGAACATAATTTTGGAGTTGTCATCTTAAAATAATCATAAACTATAAATAAGGGAACAGTTGTGAGCTTATGGGTTTTTAGACTTCACTGTACCAAAGCTGATCGTTTTATAGTTGAGCTATAGCAGTGACAATGCCCTGTTGTCCCAATGCCTGAGAGGATGTGGCATTTTGGCCTGAGTGCATGGCTAGGGAACTATGCTTCCTCAAGCTCATGAAACTGCTTTAGGATTTATTATTGCTACAGCCGCGGTCTTCATCAAATGGGAAACTTCTTTCTCTTTCTGTGATAAGAGAGTATCTTGGTTAGAAAGAGCAGACGTATTTGAAGAGAAATGTTTAACATACAATCCTCAGTTACCTACCTGCAGCTGAAATATGAGATCATTATCCTGCTGTTGCTCACTTTCAAAATCCTGCAGTTATCTTTTTCTCTTCAAAGAGATGCCTCAACCCTTTCGTGCATCATGGACCTGTTCTTCCAGAGAAATGCAGTTTTGCTTTTAAAATGTTCTGAGGCGGCAACATGGGAGTGGAATATGCTGCATTCAATTTACATCACAGGGTGGAATCTCCATCTAGTCACACAGCCATGCAGAAAAATGTGACTAAGGAGAAGCACATGTAAAGTGACTTTAATGATTCTCTTATTTTTCAATATTTAGTTTTAGTGTCATAAGAACATTTTTGGGCTGTGAAGTGTCCCCTTTTGCTAAATTTTTAATTTCTCTGTCTGAGAAAAAAATACTGAAATTGAGTTGAGTGTAGGCATGTGGTGTGTGTGTGGAAAAATAACTTTTTTACCGTACATGAAGACATCATATTACATTTGCACATTATGATGTTCTAATATTACCATGTTTATCATAATCATTACATATATTTATACAGCACCCAACAATATGCAAAGGATCATCTTATCTTTTGATTGTCATGACTTCTGAATGAAGTGGGTAATGATTATTATCCCTGTTTAAAGGTGATGAAACTGAAATTTGGTGGAGTCAGTTTGTTATTCATTCCTTTATTGATTCATTCTGTATTTCACAAACTTTTACTGAGTGCTTCCTAATGTCATGACCCTTCTGAATGTACAAAGGTAAGATGATGCTTGCCCTCGAGGAGCACATAGGCCACAAGAGGAAATGGATAGGCACGGGGAACTAAGGCTGGGTGATAAGCATTGTGTGGCAGATAGCGTTAGAGGGTCCTGTGGCAAGGTATGCGATTCATTCTGACGAGGGCATTGAGGTCCCATTTATAGAGATGAGAGTTAAGCTAGGCGCCAAAGGGGTTCTCCAGGTGGAGATGGTCATTCAAAGCTGAGACACAGAGACACAAAAGAACGTAGTATGTCCAGGGAGAGAAGTGTGAAGTGGCTGCAGCATTGAGAACGTGTGGAGAGAATGAGTTCGGGGAGATGAGGCTTGGAAAGGTCACACAGCTTGCAAATGACAGCTGGGAAGGTACAAGATTTTCTGCTTCCTAGTTTAATGTTTCTCCTTTGCACTAGGTTCTTTGTTGCTTATTTAGGTTTTGCTTTCCTTTTTTTCTAAATACATCATTAGCATCCTCTACACAAGCCCTGTGACAGAGTGTGACAACTAGGGATTTCATTTGACAAGGTTATCTCATTTGGCTAGAGGCATAGCTTGTATTTTGGTCAATGTATGAATCTGTGTGTTCCTATGTATTAGTTAAGGTGAAGTGACTGAGGGCTGAGGCCCAGATGTTCTCTATTAAATATTTTGACAGGGGATGCAAATGTCATTTTATCAAACACAAACAGGTGTACTTTGACTGCATGACCCCAGCCCTGGTTTGAGAGGTCTCCCAGGTTATGCATATTTGGTACTTGGAAATCCAAAACCTTTAGTAATTATTCTGAAGGGGATGGTGTTTTTTAAAGCCATTTCTCTGGTTAGAGATGACTTTTGTTCACATTGCTGAGTAAGTGCTAGAAATAATTGAAAATGACTTGAAGAAGGAGAGTAAAGTGGAGGTAAAGCATAATAAGCTGCTGGCTGCTATTACTGCTTGAAAGCAGGCGGTATTGTTAGATTTTGTATACTCTATGTGGTGTAAAGAACAAACCTTTCCAATTTTTTTTTCTGAGAGCCATGATGTTATCTCAGTAATTGAAAATAATCTTCTAAAGTTGCTCTTTAACTAGATTTACACAATCCTCTTTCAAATCAGCTGTTATCTGCCCTTACATTTCACAGTAAATGTTGCTGTCTGCACAGCCCCTGCTAAGGAGAAGATCAAGTGTAACTCTTTTCATGATTTGAAATAAAGTGTTTCTATTGTAATTATCCTGGCTCCTGGTTGTGCTGTTACAAGTGGGCTCATTTCTCAGCTGGATTTATGAGGATGTTTCGTTGTGGAATATAAGGCCTTCTGTTCCAGCAGTTTTTTTTTTTTCACAAACATCTTAAGAATTTCTCTTACTGTCTCAATCATTTTAATTTTTTATGTTTAAAAAATGTGTCCATAGGTCCTTCAGAGTGTGGGCTGGGCTTAGGGAGAGGTAGGTTTTGGGAATTTTTCTTCTGCTATAGTGGGTGACAATTGAGAGGCACTGTATCCCTTGTTTATGTCTTCACTGACCTCATTTTGGCAAAATTAGAATACACACTATACCTATTAAACTGCAGTAGGTAGGTTTTAAATAGGTGTTTTATGATGGTGGGGAGAGAGGTAAACATTAAAATGTGCTGCTAGGAAATGTTAAAAGCCCTGGAACCTCCTTTGGAATTCTTCAGAAACAGGATAAATTCTCATTTGTTTAGGATACAAATTCTCTATGAGTCTTATATATCTGTGATAATACATAGAGCTCTCTATTTCTAGGCTGTGTCCACATTTTATTTTTAAGCTGCTATGTTATTCCCCTTGCATAATTGATGTACAAAAGCCTTTTGCTTATTCAGTCCTAGTAAACTTTTCAATAGCATTTTCTTTAAATCAAAATAGCTAATTACTTACTTCCTCAAGCAAGATATCAATCAACAGCCATAGAAAGATAAAAGGACATCAAGTCCTATTTAAGTTGGAGTATCGAATCAATCTGAGAGTGTACACAGGAGGTTGTCAGTAGGTATTTGTTGCTGGTATTTTGGGAAGTGAATCAGGCCTGAGGGTTGAACTAAGGTTGCGGTTGGGAGGGAAGACACTAACTGAGGCAACTAGTTGGTTTTCAGACTTTGTTTGAATATAGTTCACATGGCTCTACTTCATGTTGTCTGCTGGAGTGGTTAGATTAAGGCCCAACTCTTCCATTTCATAACTGTGTGGGTCCCTTAAATATTTTGAGCCAAATTTCTCTTGGGTGCAAGATAAGAGAGTTGGACAAAATGACCTTCTAAGATTCGCAAGTGCTCTGAAATAATGAATTCTATTAAATCTGAAGAATATTCAGTGCCCCCATATACCAATAATAGATTGGACTTATGAGCCATAATTAAACTATATGGTCTCCCATTTTGGGCTGTCTATTATATTGATCAAGTCTGTTAGTAGGGATAATTGAGAATTGACTGAATCACTTAGACACCTTCTTAATTACATTAAAAATATAAATATTTCAGAAATATGTAATACTTCGCAGGCTTCATATAATGTGACACTTTTTTTTCCCTTAAAGTATCTTCTAACTTTAGTTAGAATAGGTATTGCTTTGCATTATAAATAGTAAGAGAGTAAATGTATTGCCTGATTCCCACAGTTGGCCACTGACAGTGCCTTTTTAGGACTGGAAGATTGCAAGCAAGTGCTTATCCCAGGTTATTGACTTCCATCTGGGGATTGGATACCAGAGGCTTACTCTTGTTGGAGGCTAGAGATCCAGGTTGTGTTTCTCCTTTTCTTGCCCCTTAAAAGACATATAGGAATGGTTGTAAGGAGTTAAATTCAAATTTTATCCCATGGTTAACTAAACAGGTGAGGAAGATGATGAGGAAGACAGCCAAATCTGATGGTTAAAACAAAGCTAACTAACCCCCAATTACCACAGAAAACCAAGACTTGACTGTCCAGTAGGATAAATAATAGCTCCCAACATGCACACTTTTTCCTCTTTCTTCTCAACAGTAGGCTGTCTATAGCCCAGGGAGTAAGGGGAAAAATTGGAGGCAAGATATGGGAGGAGGAAATGGAAGTGGCTACATCTGTAGCTTACATTTATCCTGGAGCTCCAGAGGGTGCACTGTGGAAGGAATAACTGAATTGGTAACAAAATTTAAATTGCCCCTGAGCTGCTTTAATTTATGAGTTTCTCACTTAATGGACATGTTGCCAGACGAATTCTTCAGACTTTTGCCAACACTGAGCTATTCCTCAAGACGGATCTCAACAATCACATCCATCTCAGATACACCCAGGCACATTAAGCATTCTTCTTCTACTTGTACCAATAAGTCCAGCTTTCTTTGACATGTGGTATAGAAAAAACAAAGAAGGATGTGCATTAATTGGATTTGCAGGAGGAGGCAGCATGACCTAGAGAAGGGTAGAGACTCATGCTTTTATTTTATTTTTGTTTCTTTTCCTCTTCTGCTGCTGACTACTGGGATCACTGTTCCCAATTCCTCTCTTATAAAAGTTTGTAGTATTTTACTCATTGAGGCTAGAAAGTGACACGGTTTGGGCTTAAAAAGGTGAGAACATTGTGAACACTTTAAAATGTTCTGTAGCAAGAGTCATGGGTGATTCAGCAGACACAAATGGAGAGAAAGCAGAGGAGCCACAGTCCCTCTAGTTGAATAGCATGGAGGCAGGTCACAACAGAGTGCAATTCATCAGAAAACAATCCAGTCTGATGCAGTAAAGTGAGAAGACATCCAAAGATAGTGGGCAGGGGGTTGCTGTTTGTAACACGCCCATGCAAAGTCATTTCTGTGAAAGCGTGTAGATAGTTCTCTATTCTCATAGAATGGAGTGGTTTTCTTCACCCTGTGAGGAGTGGTCTGAGAGTTCCTCCATTTATCTGAAGTAATTTCAAGGTGTTTGTAAAGATGAGTCATCCATCTGATGGTAGAAAGTTGAGAGTGTTTTCCTGGAAATTTTAGGTACTTTCTGTAAGTTTGGTATGAAATAAAGGTGATTTCCTTCAGAATAAAAACATCTATTAAAAAAATTTTACTGATCTTAGTTCTGTGGAACTTGCTTTTTCTTACTTCAATTTCTCTATATCTGAGAGGAGAATTTGATACTTTGTGGCCATTTCGGCTCTGGAAGCTTGTTTCCTGGAAAGAAAAATGAGGTCAGGGAGGCAGGAAGATGGTCAGGCCTCTTTCTGGGACTTTGGACAACTCACTTATCATCTTGGTAGTCAGAGCTTCTGTCTCAAAGTATTAGTAATTATACTTGCCTTTCTCTGTATCTCAGGAATCTGGGGAAAGTAAATGAGAGAAGAGTACCAGCGTTTGAGCTCTTCGTAGGGAAAATGCTATATAATCGTAATTGACATAATGCTTACTGCCAGGTGGGTGGTGTGTGTTTGTTCCTTTCTTTTTTCTACTTTAATGCTCTGGAATATTTGAAATCCTGGGAGTAAACTCAGGAAAGCACAGTACCCCTTGGCCCATTGAAACTATTTCCCACAAATCCCATGCATTTCAGCTTTGTTTAAGGCAACCGGTCTTTTTACTTAAAATTTATATAATGGTGCCTCTTGTTTGGGTTCCCCTGGAAATTTTCATTTTTGATCCAGCTTATAAAATACAAAGAGGAGAACAACATAGCTGAAGAGAGCAGGTTAGAAGGCAGGAGTGATGGCAGAGGCAGGCAGTATGGACAAGCGCCAGTGGAGTTAGACACGGTCGGGATGTGCAGTGCAGAGCAAATGTACTGAGGTGCTCCCTGGTTAGAAGGAGGGGAGGGGGCATGGACAGCAGGCTCCAGCATGCAGCATGTTCTAGTCCTCTATGTACCTCAGAGTTCAAAGTGAATGCATGGTACTGAGATTCATACTGATCACCAGGGACCATTGAGAAGAGTGTAAATTGCATCATTTGTCTGTTTTAGTGATGCAGGACAGTGTGCAACTTGTCACATTTTAGAAGGATTCCGTTTTTAGAAATTTCAAACAAAATTTTAGTACAAGGTGATATTTTCCAGCTTTCTAGAAAGTACACTTAACCAGACCAGAATACTCTTTGATGATGACAGATAAATTAAGTGTTTATTTTCATTATCTAAATGACAAAAAAAAATTCAACTGTGTTTTCACAGTGTATCATTGTATGGAAGAGAGTCTTACTGTTGACGATAACCTTTCAGATGAGTAGATGCTTCTACATCCAAGGAGGTATTCCCATGGCCCCTCTGTAATCTCCATCATTGTATATTTTATGATGATTAAGAATTATATTGCTCTCCTGATAGAATATCAGTCTCATGAAGGCAGAGACCACGTCACTCTTGCTCATAGTTGTAGCTCCAGCATATAATATGGTACCAAACACGTAGCAGATGCTCAATAATTGTTTGTTGGACAGATGGATGGATGTACTTAAATATAGTGCAGCTTGATTATCTTGTACCCTGACTGGATTCAGACACCATCCAAGAAGTAAATATCTTAAAGTGTTGCCCATATCCAAACACTGAAGAGACATCACTCTTTATCATTCCAAGGTGAGATAAAATGTCATAACTGTGGAAACATTAATTCTTATTTTTAAGGTGCTTATCAGATGATTCTGATGGCAGCTTGGAATGTCAACCTCTGGTGTAGCGTTTTACAATACATTTTACTCTGAAAGATAGTAGTTTCCCCATCATCTCAATCTCCATCACTTTTTTAAAAGTGAGAGACATCCTTATTAGGCATCATAGAGACTATTTCAGCATAGCATGAGGGGTTGAAAAGTTAAATGGGGATAAATTTAATTTAACTCTAAGATTCTCTGACTCTTGAGGTCTACGTTTAATTATATATCTTTAGGCATATTATAGAGACTAATCAATTTCCAGCCCAGGTTTTCATTAACTTAACTTTCTGACACGTGTTTTCTTTGTTCCATTCTATAGCTTTTTCTAAAATAGAGCTATTTTTCTCAGTTTCCTGGTCCTTGAGTAAAAACAGCCTCCTTTCCCCTGTTTGCTAGTCATCACCTTGACAATGTGAACTGCTACTGTCTGCCTTGCTGTTACGGCCCCCAACGTTTGTCTGGACTTTAAACAAACAAAAAAATATTTATTTCTTTGTGACTGTATTTATTATTGTTTGTTACCATTGCTAATCATAGTATCAATAATATCATCATTTATTGAATACTAATCGTGCTCTAAGGACGTTACAAACATCATTATATTTAATCATCTAATTTAAGCCCTATTAGATAGGTACTATTTTATCCCCATTTTACAGATAAGGAAACCAAGTCTTAGAAAATGAGTTCAAGTAACTTGCCCAAAGCCATTTAGGAAGTTAGTCTGAAATTAAACTTTTTATTTTGGAATAATTATAGATTCATAAGCAGTTGTAAGAGATAATATAGAGAGATCCGTTGTACCTTTTACTTAGTTTTTCCAAATGGTAACATTTTGAAAAACGGTAGTGCAATATCACAATCAGGATATTGACACTGATATAGTCAAGATACAGAACATTTCCACCACAAGGATCAGCCACATTGCCCTTTCTTTATGCCCACGCCCATCTCCTCTCTTCTTGCCCTTCCCCATAGCTGTGACTTAAGCAACCACCAATCTGTTTTCCAGATTCTCTAATTTTGTCATTTCAAGAGTGTTATATAAATACAGTGTGTGACCTTTTGGGATTGGCCTTTTTTCACTCAACATGTTTCCCTGGAGATTCATCTAAGTTGTTCTGTGTACTGATAGTTGGTTCCATTTAACTGCTGAGGAGTAGTCCAGGTTTTTAACCATTTTTCTGTCAAAGAACTTTTGGGTTGTTTCCAGTTTTTGACTACTGTGAATAAAGTTGCTATGGACTTTCATGAATAGGTTTTTTGTTTGAACATATCCCAGGTTTTATTTTTCTGGGATAAATGCAGGAGTACAATTGGTGGGTAGTTTCATAAGAAACTGCCAAACTGTTTTCCACAGTGGCCATACCATTTTACATCCCCACCAGCAATGCAGAAGTGATCTGGTTCTCTGTGTCCTCGTCAGCATTTGGTGACTAATCAATTTTCAGCCCAGATCAAAGTCAGCCCAGGGCAAGAAGAGAGGAGATGGGCGTGGGCATAAAGAAAGGGCAATGTGGCTGACCCTTGTGGTGGAAATGTTCTGTATCTTGACTATATCAGTGTCAATATCCTGATTGTGATATTTTATGATGTGTCATTTTTTATTTAGCCACCCTGATAGGTGTTTAGTGATAGCTCATTGTGGTTTTAATTTGCATTTCCCTTATTCCGTGGTGAAATATCATGCATCTGTGTTTACATGGCAGTGTGGCTCAGGGCTGGTTGGTCACAAGTCTGGTGGTTGGCTGTCAGCTGGAGCAATGAGGATGGCAGAGTCACATGGCCTCTCGTCTCCTATCATCAGCAGGCCAGCTTGGTGACTGGGTCATGTTCTGAGTGAGAAGAAGCTCACAGGCCTTTTGAGACCTAGACTTGGAATGGGCACCCCTTCACTTCCCCTGTATTTGGTTACTCAAAGAAGTCACAAGGGCAACCCAGATGCAGAGAGTGAGGGAATAGACTCTGTCTACGTCTTAATGGGAGAAGCTACAAAGTCAGCTACCAAAGGGCACGGATACAGAGAGGAGCAGAGAAGTGGGGGCCATTTTGCAGTTAATATACCACATCAGATATCTTGTATAGTTATCTTCCACCCATTTTTTCCTTTCAAGACACGTATTAACCTTGGAAACAGTGTGCCTCCAGTGAAAAAATGTTAGACTGAGAGTTGGAAATTCAATTCTATGTGTGTTAAGAAATTGGGGTGAGGATGTCTAAAGCTCTGATACATCCAGCTTATTTATGAACATTTACCTTTAACATGCAGGATTGGCTTCTGCCTAAATCACAATGGGACACTTATAATTAGAGAATATTATTTTTCATCTAGTTTGTAGCTTAAGTGTTACATAGGCTAGGTTTTGCCCATCCGATTTCAATTCACCTGCTTCAGGGACAGCTCCTACATTTAGCGGATCCTTCCTAAGTGCCAGGCACTGGGAATAAAAAAGAGGAATAAGATACCTCCTGAGGATTTCCAGTCCAGGGAGATACATGGATGTACACAAAAATGGCAAGTGGTAAGTTGTATCTCCCACTCACGCACATCTTTTTCTCTGGACCGCTGACACCTAAGTTTTTCCTTCTCACCAGGAACGATATGACCTCAACTCTTTTCCACTTTCCTACCCTCAAGTGTGTCAACCATGTGTATCTACAGGCTGCTTAGAGCTTTGTCTGTGGATGGGGTGCCTCCTGTGATCTGGCTGAGTGACAGTGTCCTGGATGTGGTTTTCTAATTAGTAAGGGATTTCTCCATTTGCTCCTTAATTCTGCTCATTTTAGTAACAAACCGTGGACTGGCTGGAGGTAGTGCAGGTTCACAGCATAGTTATTTTATGGCTTTGGTTGAAGGTCTGACGCTGTCCCTAATGTTTTACTTATTTTGTTAGGGTGGTACCAAAAAGTAATCAATGTGTCTTCCTGACATTTTCTCTATTTGACAACTTAGAAAACAATTGTGGATAACTTTATAACTTCATTATTTTGAAAATGTAGCAGAGGAGAAAAGTCTGGGAATGTATATACCAAATGTTAGAAGTGGTAATCTCTGGCTGGTAGGTTTAATGATGATTTGTTTTGTTATTTAGGCTTAATGGTGTTTTCTAATTTTATACTATAAAAGTCTATTATGATTGTAAAAAAAAATTAAAGTGTATATGAAAGAAATTTAGGGCTCATGAGTGATGATTTATAACCAGAGAGAGTGTGAGAGGCTTTAGAGCTTCACAGGCATGTGTGGCCCTGAATAAAGGCGTGGCAGGGGCCTCCTGCGTGACTGTTAGATCCTCATGGAGAGATTGGAAGTAGGTTTAGGGGATTTTGGACCAGATTTCATTCTTTGATGTTAATTCTGTGTGTTTCCCTCTGGTGTCTCTGTTTCTCTCTGCCATTCTTACAGTGGATCATTCATACTCAAAGATGATACTTCTGACAGTGATGGTCATCTGGAGACATGGATATAGCTGAAAATGCTCATTTTCAACCAAAAATCCTTTCAG
Source organism: Equus przewalskii (assembly GCF_037783145.1). NCBI lineage: Eukaryota > Metazoa > Chordata > Mammalia > Perissodactyla > Equidae > Equus > Equus przewalskii. Next base: position 26,635,280 of record NC_091846.1, read on the forward strand.
TTAGGGACAGGCTTTGAAGTTTTCTGTGCAGCATGAAATAGAGAAGTTGTTTGTGTTCTGGGGTTTGTAACAATGGTATTCTTTCTTTTATGTTCCGAGCAGATAGAGTTTTGGTGATGTGAAGGATGGAGAAACATGTGACTTCTGAGTTCCATTGTGAAAAATCAATGCAGTAAACAGGATATGCTGCATTGTGAAGCAAGCATCCTATTTATGGATGTAGGGTCAGCAAGAGCATAAGCCAATTTAGTTATACAGGCTACATAATTAGTATGTAAAATTTAGAATCAGGAACCCAAGACTAATCATTCCCAGTACAAGCAGATATGAGGAAATACTCCAGTTTAACTCCCAGTTCTGAAATGTAGGGGCTTGATTCCTATTAAGGAAATCTGGTCATAACAGGATGAGGAAAAGAAGCAGAAACCAGTCTAAAGGAATTGGGACCAAAAGAAAGGTGAAACATTGCTGTGACTGGTCCCATGGAGTTCTTCTGTGGTGAGGGCTTATACTGTTTCACGTTTCAGAAATTGTTTTAGGAAGGACCATATGCATGAAATCTTAGAATTTTTCCCAAACCACTTGGGTGAGGGGTCAAAGTGTCACTCAAACCATCTAGACCAAAGACGTAGAAATGCTGAGGATATATCTTTATATCTCCTGTCTCGTCTTACACTAGCAATGTAAGTGTCTCTGCAGCACACCTTTTTCTGTATGTAGCTGTGATCAACTTCCTTTGTCCCCCTAGGCATTGAGATGTCAATCTTAATTCCAGTGTCCTTTGGCAAGATTCCAGGATACAATATCAGTGTATAAAAACCAATTGTATTACTCTGTCGTAGTAATAATGATTAGAAATTGAAGTAAAAATGCTATTTACTTAGGGATAAATCTGACAAAAGATGTGCAAAATCTATACAGTGAAAAACCGTAACATATTGCTGAGAAAAATTAAAGAAGGCCTAAATAAATGGAGAGCTATAACTTGTACATGGTTGGAAGTCCAATATTGTTATGATAGTGGTTTTTTCCCAAATTGATCTCTAGATTCAGTGCCACCCCATTCAAAATGCTAGCTGTTTTTGAAATTGCAAAGATGAATCTAAAAAGTCGCATAGATATGCAAAGAACCTAGAGTAGCCAAAGCCATTTGGTGGAGAAAGGATTGTTTCTTCAACAAATGGCTCCGGAACAATTAGATATCCATAAGCAAAAAAATGAACATTGAACCATACCTTATGGTGTATATAAAAATGAACACAAAATAGATTATAGACATATGTAAAACCTAAAACTATTAATCTTATAGAAGAAAACATAGGAAAAAATCTTTGTGACATTGGGTTGGACAAAGATTTCTTAGATATAATTCCAAAAACACAATCCATAAAAGAACAAATTGGTGAGTTGGACTTCATCAAAATAAAAAATTTCTGCTCTTCAAAAGATACTGTTGAGAAAATACAAAGATAAGCCACAGGTTTCGAGAAAACATTTGCAAATGTATCTGATAATGGATTTGTATCCAGAATATATAACTTACTCTCAAAACTTAATAAAAGGAAAACAAACAACCCACTAAAAAATGGGCAAATTATTTGAATAGATATTTCACCAAAGAAGAAATATGGGTAACAAATAAGCACATGAAAAGATGTTCAACTTCATTAATCATTAGATAAATGAAAATTAAAACCCCAATGAGACAACACAACAGACATACTAGAATGGTTATAATTAAAACTACTGATCATATCAAATATTAATGAGGATATGGAGAAAACGGAACTTTCATATACTGTAAGTGGGAATGTAAAATGGCACAGCCACTTTGGAAAATAGTTGGGCAGTTTCTTCAAAACTTAAATGTATACTTACCACATGATTCATCCATTCCACTTCTAAATATTTACCTAAGAGGAAAGAGAACATGTGTCTGTACAAGGACTTGTATATGAATGTTCATAGCAGTGTACTTTGTAATAGCTAAAAGCTTGAAACAGCTACAATGGTCATCAACAGTTGAAAAAACAAACTCATTGTTACATGTCCGTATCCATGCTGAAGCTACTCGGGGATAAAATGTAGTGAACTATTGATTTATGAAAGAACATGGATGAACTCAATATAATCATGCTGAGTGAAAGAAGCAAGGCAAAAAAAAAAGTATATATATAATGTATGATTCCATATATTTAAAACGACAGAAAGTGCTAGTGAATCTATAGTGTCAGAAGGCAGATCAGTGTTGCCTTGAGATGGGGAAAAGTGAGAGGGAGAGATGACAAAAAGGCATGAAAACCTTTTGGAGACAGTGGATATGTTCATTATCTTGATTGTGGTGATGGTTTCACCGGTATAGCTATATGTTAAAACTTATGAAATTGTACGCTTTAAAATGGGTAGTGTGTTGAATTTAAATTATTCCTCCATAAAACTATTAAAAATAGTGCAGTAAAGTGCTGTGGAAGCCTGGAGAGCAGGAGTGTACAGGGCATTTGGTGGGCACAGAGAAAGGAGTGGGCCAGTCTTCCCGGGAAAGGAGGGTTGGTAAAGCCTTTACAGGGGAGGTAACCTTCTGAACAGGAAAGGATGAATAAGCGCTTGTTGGAACTGCTACAAAGACAAAGCATTCCAGGTACAGAGGCAGTGTCAGCAAGGTCTGAGAGGTGTGAAGGAGCATGGCAAAAATTTGAGGGCTCACGAGGCGTTTAGCATCCTGGCAGCCAGGGACGAAAATCAAGCTAAAGATGTAGGTAGGGGTCAGACCATAGAGGTCTTGTCCTGAAGTATTAGGATTTTAGCTTATAGGCAGTAACAGGCCACATTCATTTTAAGGAAGATTATTCTCACACTAGAATGAGTGCTTAACTATGGTAATTAAGGATATGTAGGATTTTAGTTAAATAAAAATAGAATTTTCCATTGATGAAGCTTCCATATGAACACTTCCTATGAAAGTGTTTTACTTTGAATGGGCCTGAAAGAAATTTGACCACATGGAAAATTTGGCACCAAATGCCAGCTGTGTAGACCCATACACATGGAATGTTTCTGGATTTCTTTCCTGTCTTCCTCTTACCCCACCTTTTGATGTAGAGGGCACTTTTGTCAATCTTGTTCCAACGCTCTTTTGCAAAAGGTTCCAGATCAGAGATCTTGCCTTAATCTAAATTGTAAAAGTGCTTCACTGCAGAGTCACATCGGAGTGGAGCTGAGAACCAAGCTCAGCAGCTTGGAGATTTGGAAGGCATCTCTGTGTGGTTGAGCTCCAGTGGTCCAAGCACTAAAGACCAGGCTCACCTGTCCCTGGGGTGCTTTGAAAAGCCCCTGGTAATGTTGAAAGCCAGCATTGCAAGGGCAGCTGCTAATCCCTCAGCTGGATTGCTATACTTGGGACACCATTAATGGATGCTGGAAATAATAATACTGGCATGAGTAGAGCATTGAAGAGAAGAGCCGTCTAATGACCACATCTGTCTTGAGTCCACTGTAAATATTTCCACTACCTGACAATCTTTGGTTACTAAACCCAGAGTATGCCAAATTATATTTTCTTGTTTTTTCTCCCTCCTGGGAATGAACCTTTAGTCATATGTATTGGAAATCTAAATTTCCAAGGGATACCTCTGTGTGCATTTGGGGAAAACCTCAAGATTTATTACCTTTGACTTTTAACACTAATGGTTTGGTAATCTTTTAATTGTTATTTAAAAAAATCAGATCCAGCATTTGCATGTTTGTTGATTACTGGGGGTGATGATGAGCATTAATTTTACAATATATTAGGATTATTGGGATATGTATCATAATTTGGTTTTAATATATATTATCTTACATGCTGGAAGGGTTAATATTACATTCAGCAAAGAACTCTAAATTTTCAAAGTTCATCAGTAAAAAAACAATGAAATAAAATGATGGTGAGAATAATTTCACCTGTTTCATAATTTTGCTTTGATGACTAATTGTTGAGTTGCTAATTACTCAACTACCTTAAAAGATGGGGAGAAGAGAATGTGTTTGTTATTATCATTATTATTGTTTTTACTGTTACTCTTAGTTCGGAAAATAACATCAGTCACTTTCTCAGAGATCAGTGGTTTGTGTAGGTTTTAAATTAAGTCAAACCCCTACTAATTGCCAGGTGAGGAGCAAGGCTGGTCCCCTGCTAGGAAACAGGTGCATCTCTGCTCCCGTGATGGTGATGTGGTCCTTGCTGTTGTCACCGAGCCCAGCATTTCCATGGCTCCTTTCTCCAAGGTGAGCTTCAGCCTGGGCCACGGAGGCCCCTTTCTGCGCCTGCTTAAAGGTACAAAAGCAAAGTTATGTTTATCCTTATATGGCACAGATCTGTTGCCATAAAAGAAGTGTTCAAACTTCAGAGACTCTTGCTTGAGTAGGCTTTGACTTGGTTACAAAGCCACAGGAAGTGGGGTCTTTCTAATCCCTCCTAGGAAATAATTGTAGCTGAATTTGCTCCCTGCCTGGTTCTTATTAACATCAAAATATACTCATGTGAATAGTTTCATTTAAAGGGACTGACTTCACTTCATTTATAATAAGTTCACTGAAATTCAGAAGAGAGGAAGAAACAGTTCTCTGTAACTTGATGAGAGACCATTGTAACTATTGATTATGATAATGATAATAATAGCGGTAATTACAAAGTGTTTACTGTGTGCCAGGCCCTTTTAATGTGCTTCATGTGTGGTTACTAATTTGATCCTTATAACGTTCCCGTGAGGTAGATACTATTATTTTCCCTATTTTGTAGACCTGGAAATTGAATCTCAGAGACATTATGTAACTCACTCGGAGTTACACAGCTTGTAAGTGGTGGAGGCGAAGTCAAACCCAGGCAGTCTGTTGTTTGAGTCTGTGTTCTGAAGCAGTGTACTATATTGGCTCTTAATGATATAATCTTTTAAGGAAATCATCTTAAAGACTCAATGTAAGTTATGATTTAAATTAACAACTAAAAGCAGCAATATTGCTACAATTTATTGAGTACTTACTATGTAAGGTACTGTGCTCAGTACTTTGCATGTGTTATTTAGTGTTTTGCATGTATTATTTAATCCTGTTAATAACGATTTGTGGCAGGTATGATCATTCACATTTTGTAGTTGAGAAAAATGAGGCTTAGAGCGGTTTACTGGCTTGCCAAAGGCCGGGTAGTAAATTTGAGATAGGATTCAAGCCCAGTCCTTAACTCAAATGCTTGTGTTTTTAACCCTGTATTCAAAGGTAATAAAAAGAACTCAAATTGGACTGTTTTCATGCATAGTCTGCTCTATTATACAAGTCATGCCATTAATTTTGAACTTTTTAATCAATATAAATAACTTGTACATATCAGAATAGTTGCAGATTCTCACGTGTTTTCATCTTCACATTTAAAAGTGTTTCAAGCAACGGACTTAGTGCCTGCATAAGGCTTTGAATTGTCGGGCACTGTAGTCTAGAGCAGGGGTTCATAACCTTTTTAGTGTCATGGACATCTTTGATGGTCTGGTGGAGTCCGTGCCCTGCTTCTGAGAGTAAAGTATGTTAATACATAAAATAAGATATATAGAATGACAAGGAAACAATTATATTGATTATAGTTTTCATTTATGAAATTATTAAAACAAATTTGTAGTAATACATGTGCTTCTGTATTAATACATTAGATCTAGCGGTGGATATAATGACCACTATAATATCAAAGTGGTTATGAACCAAGATGATATTTTAAAATATCAGCAACAATTGCAATGAGATATGAAAATATCTGTGATTTTTCTTGGTGACATACTGCTAACACCACCATGATTTGTAGCTTAAATTCATAATTGAAGCAAATGCTAAATTTCAGTTAGATATTGGTGAAAAAAAACAGATCTAATTTTTTCCCATCTGAGTTTAAGTACCTCCATGAATTCTATGCATGAACCCCTTTGTGATCCAAAGACCTAGATTAACAAACTCTAGTCTAGAGGGTTTTGCTTAATCTTAATGCCCTTCAAGTAAAATGTACCCAATTTGATGTGCTCTTCACATCGAGGTCCTCAGAACTTTTTAGCCTCAACATTGCGAAAGGATCTGAGATTCCTTTCACTGCCACCAAGTGGTGGTTGGCACCAGAAAGTTCTCCCTGGGTCTGAGGGAGACTTAGAAATACTTTCTTCTCTGCAGGGCTTTCTAGTGTTGGTTATTTGCCTGCTCGTGAAGTGTGAAGACACAGCGCTCACCATCGTAGATCGTACAGTTCTAAAGAGAGCAGGCAAAAAGTACAGAAATACACTTTCAAGCTTGAGGATGGGATTATCCCCACCCAGGAAACTGGCTTATGACGGGCACAGTGTTACAGTGGTAGAGACAGTAAATGGGAGACTTTGATGTTAAAAGGAACTTGCTTGACTTTACTACAGTGATAGAATCCACTAGAATTTTACCCTTTCCCATACCTTCTATTTGTGCACATTAATAGTACCATAGAGTACCACACCACATTGGTTCATCTGTTCCTTCAGAAGTATTTATTGACTGTCTGCTGTGTCCCAGGCACTGAGTTACCATTTGTCTATCATTTGAATCTCACAATTCTTTGAAGTTATACCCATTTTCCAGACTAGGAACTCGAAGCTTGTAGTGGTTTTGATGTGCTTGTAAGTGGTAGAGCCACTCATCTTACTTTTTATACTGAGGGGTACCCGTTCCTCTTATCAACTCTCCCAGCCTGCTAAACTGGAGCAGAGGGCCCAGTAACCAAACAATTTAGCTGCCCTGCTCCCCAGGAACATTTGCGACATGGTGATGGAGACTAACGTGATTTATAGGAATGGTGATTTTCGACTGAAACTTGCTGAACTTGTTAAGGGTAGACAAACTGCATTTCGAAGTTCAGATTGGTATTTGGAAGCAAGAAAGCGGATTTCAGGAAAATGGATTTGGAGCCAGATTACTTTGTGCTTGACTGGCTTTTGGTAAGTCAGCCATATATTATGAGTCTCCTCATAAATTTTCTCTCCTTCGGTTTTCTTTTGTGCTGCGTATTCACCACGACCCATTCTTTCTCAGCCTCACTTTCCCATGTTTTTGCCACCTCCTCTCTTCTAGCTTTCAGAAATTCCCCGGCACTTGTTCTCAGCACTCTGTGGATGAACAGTGATCCTTGGTGCCCCGTGAAACACCTCCTGCCTTTGTTCAGACGGTTTTCTCGTCCTGCTACCCCTTAACTTAGGGTGACTGGTTAACTGCTGCCCAGGTCTGAGCTCAGCTCAACCACTTATTTTCATTCCCTTAGTTACGCTGCCTGTCTGTATCTTGCCCTATCCCTACCCACTCTCTGCTCTTCAAAGCTTCTCTTAGATTTATCCTTCATTACCCTAAGATAAACTTCTAAAAAGTTTGTTCCCATATACTAGGGGTTTTTTTGTTTTTGTTTTTAGATTCCACATATAAGTGAAATCATACAGTATTTGTGTTTCTCTGTCTGACTTATCTCACTTAGCTTAATGCCCTTAAGGTCCATCCATGTTGTTGCAAATGGCAGGTTTCCTTCTTTTTTTAATGGCTGAATAATATTCCATTGTGTGTATATATATATCACATCTTCTTTATCCATTCATCTATTGATGGACACTTGGGTTCTTTCCATGTCTTGGCTATTATAAATAATGCTGTTGTGAACATGGGGGTACAGATATTTCTTCAACCTAGTGCTTTCATTTCCTTTTGATATATTCCAAGAAGTGGAACTGCTGGATCATATGGTAGCTCTATTTTTAATTTTTTGAGGTGGAACCTCAGTGCTGTTTTCCATAGTGGTTGCACCAATTTACATTACCGCAAGAGTGTACAAGTGTTCCCTTTTCTCCACATCCTCACCAGCATTTGTTATCCTGTCTTTTTGATGCTAGTCATTCTTCCCAATTATTTAAAAAATTTTTAATTTAACTTTTACTCTTTAAAATGTCTTTCCAATGACACATGTAATATAAGATTATACACAATTTAAATGTTATAGAAATATATTACTGTAGAAAATGAAAATATACAATTCCATAATTTCCTTCATTTAGTGTCTATTACTCTAAACTCTTTCCTGTGTATACACCAACATATTAATATAGTTGGTTACTTCCTTGTAAATATGATTATACTATGCATGTTTTTCTGCAACTTGCCTTTTGAAAATTTTACTTGGTCATATCTCGTAGACATATCTTCATGTCAATACAAATAGATGTACCTCAGGGTTTTTTTGAGGAAGATTAGTCCTGAGCTAACATGTGCTGCCAATCCTCCTCTTTTTTGCTGAGGAAGACTGGCCCTGAGCTAACAGCCGTGCCCATCTTCCTTTACTTTATATGTGGGATGCCTGCCACAGCATGGCGTGCCAAGCGGTGCCATGTCTGCACCTGGGATCCAAACTGGTGAACCCCAGGCCGCCAAAGCGGAGCGTGCGCACTTAACAGCTGTGCCATGCGGCTGGCCCCTATACCTCAGTTCTTAAAGTGATATAGGAGGTTGTTTTATGTATATGCCATAATGCATTTAATCTGTCTCTTATAGATGGATATTTGAGTTGTTCCCCCGCTTTTTTTTTACATCACAGAGCTTCAGTGAATATTCACATATACTCTAATTGCCTATAAAAATATAGTGTGTGTGTACATATGTGTATTTACAGTAAGATTAAAGGAAATTTCAAAAGAAAACTACTCTCATCTAGTGGTTTTGAACTTTCTATATTCCCTCCCAGACTTTAGCCTTTTGTATACATAATTTTTATCATAATGTATTTATTATTTTATATCTTGCTTTTTCATTTAACATTATTTTATCATCACTTTTCCACCTTGATAAATTCTCTTGGTGGTTTTAATGGAAATGTCGTTTTCCATTAACTTGATTTCTGGTTGTTTCTGTCTTCTTCTAATCTTCCTTCTGCTTTCTGTTACCTGTCTCAAGATGCTTCACCAATTTGAGCTTTCTGTTGCAGTTACTTCTCTTCTTACATATCCTCTGCTAGGCAGATTATTCTCCCTCCACTTTTGTGAAACCTCTGACCAGAGGCTGCTGCACCTCCTCTGTGGGGGTCAAGGCCCAGCATACTCTTAGTGCTCAATAAATACGTGATCATCATTTGTGAGTGAGTGTCTTCCCAGGTGTCTCCCTATCCACATTGTAGTACTTCTACAAACACTGCCTTCTGGAAAAGCATGTACCCTGTTGGTAATCCATAAATGCTAAAATGCATTGTAGATGTAATTTATTTTATGCTGTGTATTATTTAGGCAGTTCAGCACCAAGGAGAGTGACTGTTTGCTTTAGCTTGGGTTCAAGGTCAGCGGAGGATTTACTGTGTTTAGGCCTTTGTAGTGCCGTTGGCAAGATGTAATTTTTCCATAATAGATGAAAAGCCAAACCCTGTATAAACACACTTTAATAATGGTGAAAGCACTGGCAGAGCTGTACACTGAGGAAATATTAAAGTTCATACTCCTGTAGCTTAGACTTAATTGAAGCAAATAGTCTTCGTATTTACATTTGGGTTGTTTGTTTTAATATTAGTTCTTGGAATGGTTCATCACATGTCTTCCATTCCTCTACACCTAACTGCTTAAGAGCTTCTTCCAGGATTCCATTTGGTCTTTGTCTTGTCTCCAGGCCTGGGGACAGATTTACATTTTCCTTTGTGTGCCTTGGAAATCCTTGACATGGTATCCTGTCCTCCTTTCCTCTGAATATCTCCAGTGCTGAGAGGCACCACTTCCTCATTAACTCTTGGTTCACTGAAAAAAAATGACTTGAGGGGCTTATTAGGTCTTGAACTGAGCTTTTTTGTCTATTTGCATAACAGGTTCTCAGAACTAGTTCAGGGTGGCCCAGAACCTGTTTTCAGAGAAGCCTCAAAGCCTCATGCTGTCACTGGACAGGAACACCCGTTATTCTGTATAGCCTGTGGACTCTGTAGATTATCACTGAAGCAGAAATCTTGTCTAGGATAGAAAGGGATGGAAAGCTGCTAAATTCAGAAGAAAATCACCCTTTTTATGCAGAAAAAGACAGCTTTAATGCTTCTGTTTCCTCCCTGTCTGTTGCAGTACTTACGCTGCTTCACTGGCCTCTCCTAAGGCTGGGGGAGGAAGATTAACCCTCTTCAAGGGACACTAGAGCTGCAATGCTTTTTTCCACCACGGTGGCATGAGCTATTTGAGTTATGCCTTGACCATTTTCTCAAGGGGCTTTAATAGGACTTGAGGATTTATGCCTGAGAACCCCCTGGGCTGGACCTATTAGAAAGTCCACTACAAAAGCTGCTTGAAAGAGTCTCTGAGTTAATAGGAAATGAGACCATCTTGTCTTCCAGTGAAAATGTTCTGGAGGAGTGTGGTTTGAAGGGTGCCCAGAATCCCACCTGGCTTTTAACATCTTCTCCATTACCTGTGGTGAGATGCGTAGTTCTCACAATTAATTATTTGAGGTTAGTCTTTGTGTCTAAGAAGTGCTAACAACAATTCAAATAAATTCCCAATGAGGGATTATCACAACAGCCTTCTGACTGGTCCCTTTGCTTCCGTCCTCACCCTCCCACCATCTATTTTTAGTATAGCAGACTGGTGATCGCGTCACTCTTCCCCAAACTGAAATTGCAATCTGTCTGATTTCAAATCCAAAAATATTGGAGTCAACACTGAGTTCTCCCCCACCCACGTGCAATCTCCCAGCAGATTCTATCAACTCAACTTTCAGAACGTATCCAGAACGTGACTGCTTCTCACCACTTCCACTCTTAATTAACCCTCCTGCTTGAGCCACGATCATCTCTTACCTGGTTTATGATAGTAGGCTCCTAACTGGTTTCTCTGCTTCTTCTCTTGCCCATTTAGTCTATTCAAAATACAGCAGCTGGACAGATCCTGTTGAAATGTAGTTTAGCTTGACAAGGGTGCCAAGAAAATTCAATGGGGAAAGAATAGTCTTTTCAACAAATGGTGCTAGGACAACAGAATTTCTACCTGTAAAAGAATAAAGTTAGACCCCCTTCTCTCACATCATATGTAAAAGTTAATTCAAAATGGATGAAAGACCTAAATATAGGAGTTAAAACTATAAAACTCTTAGAAGAAAACATAGGTGTAAATTTTTATTATCTTGGATTCAGCAACAGTTTCTAAGATATGACACCAAGAGCACAAGTGACGAAAGAAAAAAATAGATAAATTGAATTTTATCAAAATTAACTTTTGCGTTTTAAGGCACATCATAAAGAAGTGAAAATACATAAAGAAGTGAAAATACCACAAAATGGTAGAAAATATTTGCAAATTATGTATCTGATAAGGGACTTGTATCTAGGATATATAAAGAACTCTTACAACTCAATAATAAAAAGACATAACCCAATTAACAAATGAGCAAAGGATCTTAACAGACATATGATTAATAAGCACATGAAAAGATGCTCAGTATTGTTAGTCATCTGTGAAACGCAAATCAAAACTACAGTGAGCTACCACTTCATACCACTGTGGATGGCAGTGATCAAAAGACAGATAATTACAAGTGGTGAGGACGTGAAGAAGTTGGATCCCTCATACACAGCTGGTGGAAGGTAAAAAAGTTCAACCATTCTGGAAAATAGTTTGGCAGTTCCTCAAAAGGTTAAACATAGAGTTACTATATGACCCAGCAATTCTCCTAGGTATTTACGTAAGAGAATTGAAAAATATACGTCTGCATAAAAACTAGTACACAAATGTTCATAAAAGCATTATTCATAATAGCTAACAAGTGAAAATAATGCAAATGTCCATCAAGTCATGAATGGATAAACAAAATGTGTTATATCCATACAATGGAATGTTATTGAGCAATAAAAAGAAATGAAGGGCTGGCCCAGTGGCACATTGATTAAGTTTGCGGGCTCCACTTCAGCAGCCTGGGGTTCACCAGTTTGGATCCTGGCTATGGACCTACACACTGCTCATCAAGCCATGCTGTGGCAGCATCCCACATAGAATTAGAAGGACTTACAACTAGGATATACAACTATGTACTGGGGCTTTGGGGAGAAAAAAAAAAAAGAGGAAGATTAGCAACAGATGTTAGCTCAGGGCCAGTCTTCCTCACCGAAAAGCATACCTTAAAAACAAAACAAAACAAAACAAAAAGGAAATGAAGTACTGATACATGCTATAGCATAGATGACCTTGAAAACATTATCCTAAATGAAAGAAGCCAATCAAAAAAGACCGCATGTTGCATGACACCATTTATATGAAAAGTCCAGCATAGGCAAATCTATAGAGACAAAGTATATTAGTGGTTACCTGGGGCTGGGAGTTTGGGGGATGAGAAGTGACTGCTGATGGGAATGGAGTTTCTTTTTCTTTTGAGGAAGATTAGCCCTAAGCTAACTGCTGCCAATCCTCCTCTTTTTGCTGGGGAGGACTGGCCCTGAGCTCACATCTGTGCCCATCTTCCTCTACTTTATATGTGGGATGCCTACCACAGCATGGCATGCTGAGTGGTGCCATGTCTGCATCTGGGATCCGAATGGGCGAACCCCCAGCTGCCGAAGTGGAACGTGCGTGCTTAAGCGCTGTGCCACCAGGCCGGCCCCTGGAATTTCTTTTTCGGAGTGAGGAAAATGTTCTAAAGTTGATGGTGGTGATTGTTTCATAACTCTGTGAATATACTAAAAACCATTGAATTGCACACTTTAATGTCAGTTATTATCTCAGGACAGATTTTTTTTGAAAATACAAGTTAAGTGATATTACTCCTTTGCTCAGAATCCTCCAGTGGCTTCCCTTCTCTTTCAGAGAAAAAGCAAATCCCTTACGATGCTACTTGAAATCTCCCTGACTTGAATACCCACTATATTTTGCCTCATTTACCCCACTCTAGACACATTGGCCTCATTTCTGTTCTTCAGAAATGTTAGACTTCTAACTCTGTACTTTGGAACGTACTGTTCCCTCTTCTTGGAACATTTCTCCCCGTATCTATCCACTTATGACTTCACCTCTCACCTTCTTCAGGTCTTTATTCACTATCACCTTATCTAACTATCTTTTTTAAAATGCAACTTTACCGCAACAGCTCTTCTCTTATGTTATTTTTCTCTATTCCTCTTAAAACCATCTAACAGAATATATACGCACACATATACACATACATATATATTTATTACTAATTCATGCATTGTGTCAGTCTCTCATAAAGATAAGAATTTTGGTCTGGTATCATTCACCGGTATATCCTCAGCACCTAAAGATTGCTGGCTTTTAGTAGGGACTCAGTGGATATTTGTTGAATGAATGAATGACTGTAAGATTGCTAGTGAACAATTGGTACCATTATTCTGATTAGCTAGTTGGAATCTAGGAAATAGTTGGAGACAGAAGAAATGAGAGAAAGGATAAATTCTTTTTTCAGATGTGCCTTTGCAGAATGGTCAAAGTTTGCCTATAAAAGGGCATCCTCTCTAAGCCACGAATGTGGAAGGTGAGGGTCTTGGGTGCTAGTTGAGAAAAAGGTTCAGAAAGGAAATGGGATGGAAGGACTACCAAAGCAGAAAAGGACCGGTTTGCAGGCAGTGCCTCTTCCTTTGCAAGTTTAATTATAGTGAGTGTTGGGCCTTCTTAAGAATTGAGTTACTGATTAGCAAAACTAGTTTAGATGAAATGATTTCAGAGTTTTTTTGTTTTTTTCTTAAAGATTGACACCTGAGCTAACACCTGTTACAAATCTTTTTTTTCCCTTCTTCTCCCCAAAGCCCCCCAGTACATAGTTGTATATTCTAGTTGCAGGTCCTTCTTGCTCTGCTATGTAGGATCCTGCCTCAGCATGGCATGATGGGTGGTGCTAGGTCCGTGTGTAGGATCTGAGCCGGCGAAACCCTGGGTCGCAGAAGTGGAGTGCGCGAACTTAACCACTTGGCCACAGGGCTGGCCCCCTATTTCAGAGTTTTTAAGGCAAAAAATTATTGATATGTGCTTGTGATAGTCAGGTATCATGAAAAGGAACTGAGCAAACATAACCTAGGAAGAATCAGTTGTCAGCTTGGTATGCCTGTTGGACATTAACTCACTTTATTATTTTTTTAAACATCTCTCATAATATGCAATTAGGAAGGCACTTCTCTCTGAAAAGTGCTAAATGAAAACATTGTTTCTGTTTAAATGTGGGTGAGAGGTCATTTAAATAGAGCTGGTTAAGATTATCTTTACCAAGTAATCTTTTTAATTGATAATTTAAGAACTAGTTCCATTGTAATCCTATATATGGCTCTAGAGAAAGGCAATTAACCATAGAATAGGTGTTTTCAGTGTTAAGCTGTTTTTTTCCGTTTTCACTTAATGTCTCAGAGCATTTCCTTAAGTTACTGGATTGTTGACTATATACTTGACTGTATAGCTACATATTGATATGTTGAAAAACAGATTAAAGATTCTTACATTTAAAATATTATGGCAAGTTTATAAAATTATTTTCCTCTAGATTGTGTCATATGCTATGTGCTCTTTGAGCTTGGATAAAAGAGCTTTTGAAAGTGCTCATACTGTAAAGTAAAGAGTATATCATTCCTAATGCTCTATAATAATATTTGGAAGACACTGTCTTATTAATATTTTCCTACACATTTTCATTTAAGATACACAAGATTTTCAAGGAAACTAATTATGGTGATGAATTTAGGTTTAAATTAAAGTAAGAATTCTACAGAAGGAAGAGAAACATGGTTTAAAATCATAACCCCATTCTCCTATGAGAATTGGTTCAAGTGAAGCTGATCCCCTGTGTGGGATGTTGAGCAGAATGAGAATTAGATCCCACATTATTAGCTGTGTTTGCTGTGTAAGGGCCCATTGTGTGTTCAGTGTGATTGGCAAATTAGCTATACATGAATTTTAAATGATAAAAGTCAAGGTATAGTCATGATATTCACAAATTATGACTTGGTTGATATCATTTATATTTGTGAATACCAGGCCTTTAGTCAAGTGGTCCTTTCTAGAAGGTCAAGCCTGGTCTCCTTTGATGAATGTTAACCTTCTTTTTACTCCTAGTATATAAATATGTTAAATATGCATTCTGGGTAATGTATGTGACTCGTGCAAATGGGTGGTGTCCTCGGCCAGTGAGATCGGTCCTGACGAAGGGCTCCCATCTATCCAAATAGTTCAGTGAAGGTCTGAACCAAATGGAAGGAGCATTCCATGCTTAGGAGCAGTGAGGCTCCGACGAGAGTAGAACCTGTCAGACTATTCAAGCATTCATTGCCACTGCTGAGCGATGCAGAGATTTCCCAGGGATTCAGACCAACATTTGCTTGAGGAAATCTGCATCAGTCACTAGTCCAATGCCCATGCTGTCTGATAATTACTATAAATACTCCCGGATATGTAGCTCCTCTATTAATATTCAGGACCATTCGCGCCAGAAGTGGCAGATCTTCTCGCTGTTGTCTGGACTGGGAAAACCTTAAGGACAATGTGTGTGGCAATACAGATTTAAGTTAAATCATTTTTCCAGATTTGATCCATGAGTCTGGGGGTGTCTTTTAGAGGTCATTCTTGATTTTATTGCACACATCATTGCCTTGATATTGAAAAGTACATGATGCAATGGGAAAAATATTTGCTGGTCAATATTTCAAAAAAAAAAAAAAAGAAAACAATCTCAGTCTAAAGCTGCCTTCCACTAGAAATCTTCTATGGCAGAGTGAGATAAGACCTGACCTGCATTAGGACTGTATATTCTCACTCACTTGATTCATCCAAGTTTAAGTTGACTATCTAAGGCTACCTAAAGTGAGATTTGTGGGGGAAAGATTAGAGAGGAGTTTGGGTAGGAAAGGATGACAAGCCCGTGTTTGATCTCTTTTCCACCTTGAACCTAGTGTCTTTGCTCCTATGTCCTATGCCTTCAATAAGAGTCCAGCACCACTCCTTCCACTTCTACTAAAGGCCCCAGAACCCACTCACCTTTCATTATAGCCTTGTGGCTGGTTCTAGAGTTTCCCACCCAGGTAGTCCCTTTAACGTCTATGGCTAATTTAGTACAGAGTATCTGGGTGAGAATGAGTCTTTCTTTAGGACTAGAGGGCTGTGCTGTAGATTGGAGACAAAACATTAAGAGCTAATTTAAGAGTGATAAAGTAATTCACCAGGCAATACATGCTGCTTCACAATTTGTCCACAACTGTTAGCACAAGATTTTAACGTTGTGGCAGTTTTGCCAGAAAGCTTGCTCATGTCATAATTTGAATATGGCCATCCTGAAATGGAAGACTTGCTTGCCATTCCCAGGGCCAAATTAAGGGCATGGCAGTAATATTTCTAGAAAATGTAAAAAACGTTTTCATCCAATGAGTTGTTCAGTCTTGTGTAATTCTGACTTTAGAAAAAAATTCTTATTGACAGCACCTCTGAAACATGACCTGTTGACTAGCTTTTCTAGAGGGAATACTCAGACTGTGATGCTTCATGTGCTGAAAATTTTTGATAATTTTCTTGCCATAATTTGGGAAAATAAAAAATATTTACAGTAAAGCTCTTCAGGTTTTCTGGCCTACATTAATAATTAAAAGATCAATAAATGCACTGTAGCAAAAGTTTCTACACAAGTATAAATGTGTATGATTGAATCAATAAGATACATTGAACGATGTTTCCTGCAACCAAGCGGACTGAGAGAGTGTAAAGTGGATTTAAAAAAAAAAAATCAATGAAAGGAGGGAAATGGAACGAGTTAGTCCTGACAATGGGTTTTGATCATCATTCTCTATTGCTCACATTACCTTTTGTAATGTTACACTTTCACGGGAAGTCTGAGGAAGCAAGGATTCTTCCTGTCATTGTCTGCACTGTGGTCAGTACTGAATGGAAGGCCCATGTTGTTTTAAGTTTTAACCTTGAATGACCTTCTGGTGTGACTAGATAGATGTTTATTAACTGACCTTCCAAGTTGGAGGTTCTGAATTACTTTTCTCCGTGGCCTTTCATCTTTCACATTTCCTTTTTGCTCCAAATTTGCCTTTTTCTTTCCTACTTTCTGATTCCGCAAGTACTTGTGTGGTTTAAAATGAGTGCTAATAAATTTTATTGTTTCAGTTTGGTAAATACTGTAATGTATTTTATTGATTATATTATTGTTTTGTTTTATATATAGCAGAGAGGATTTTTTTATGTCTGTTCAGAAAAGCCAAGTTGTAATTGTGGTCTTTAAAGGCCCAGTTACTAGATTGTTAACTTAAATGTCATGGTTTCTGATACATTTGAACATTGAGATTTTTGATTAATATTTTATAGCATATGAATATGTTTCCCATTTTCCCAAACCCATTTTTCACTTTAAATGGTAGGTATTTTTTTTTCTTGACATAAAATTGACTTTAGCTGGGTATCTAAAAGCATATTATAACAAATACTATCACCACTCTCTTTGGAGGTAGAGAAGCAGACAGATAGCAGTCTGGTAGAAAGCCCATCAAGGTCAGGGTTGGCAATGGTGTCCTAAGGATGTATCTTGAGCATGATTTTTCTCATCTGCAAAATTGTGGTATGAGATTCTAAAAATATAACTAGCTCTAGCAATAAGTTCTTTGATTCTGTGTCTTACAGAGCTGTTCTCTATCCTTGTGAGTCTGTCCCATATATCTTTGTTCCAAACAGAGCAAACTGGAATCTCTTTTACCTCACGTTTCATTATATAGTCTCTTCAACAGGAATGCTCAATTTTCCCAGTTGCTGGTGGTGCATGCTGTGATTTCATCAAATGATATAGAGTTGTCATCATCTATGTGCTCATACCTGCAGATGTTAAAGCATCAGGTTACTGAAGGCTCTTTAGATCTGGGTGTTCTGAAAGGCAAATGACAAGGGTCAGAAGTTGATTGCTGGCACTTCTGGATTTGCCTCGTTGCCTCCTTTAAGATGATTCCCTTAGGAAAGGAGGGCAGGGGGACCTCAGCAGTTTCCCAGCATACTTTCAGATTTGAAGTGGTGAATTGCAGTTAACACTTTCTCATTGCTCTTTTGGTTACAGATAAGGATTTCTGATTTCATGGGGTTGTATCCATTGGGATAGGTTGCCTCAGCTTAGTCCACCTATCAGGCTTAATTTTCATGGAGTTCGTCTGGAAGGTAAAAGAATGGAAGAGGTGACCCTTGTGTTAGTTTCCTAGAGCTGCTGTAACAAAGTTCTATAAACAAGGTAGCTTTAAACAAAGTCTCATTGTCTCATTGTTCTGGACGTTTGAAATTAAGGTGTTGGCCAGCCATGGTCCCTCTGACACCTGCAGGGAAGAATGCTTCCTTGCCTCTTTCTGGCTTCTGGTTGTTTGCTGGCAGTCCTTGGCCTTCCTTGGCTTGTGCTGCAGCACTCCAGTCTCTGCCTTGGTCGTCCCATGGCGTTCTGCTCTTGTGTGTTTGTATCTGTTTTCTTCTGGTTGTAAAGGTAGCGGTGATATTGGATTAGGCCCACCCTAATGACCTCATCTTAGCTTGATTACATCTTCAAGGAACCTATTTCCAAATAAGGTCAGATTCACAGATACTGGACATTAGGATTTCATACCATTTTGGGGGACACAATTCAGCCCATAATAATCCTGAAGCTTTTTTCCTTGTCTAAGATGCAGAGAGCCCTGAAGATCAGCAATCTGAACAGTGTATTTGGAAAACAAGTGTCTGGTACAAGGAAAGAGGAGAACGCTTTTTAAAGGACATTGCTTTTGGTGCAGGGAAAAACTGGGTCTCTGTTTTTCTTTGGAGCATTCAGACAGAGTCAAGGATAAATCGCCACATTGGACGTGGCTTACTCTAATGCCTTTTGATGCTTCTGACATGTTTGTAAAGCCCAAGATTCGTTTGTGCATGGAGGTTATTATCTTTCCGTTCTTTGTGTGGAGTATAACTGAGCAGATGGTGTTTTTCAGTAACAGTTATTGGACCTTCCACATAGCAACTGCTGTCTGGTCTTTGCTCTTCTCTTGCCACAGAAGGTATTTTATGTACCATTTATTTTTTGTGTACCATTTGTTTTATACACACACACACACACACACACACACACTTGTTATTGTTCCCCTATGAAGACGGTATGAGATTATTTAGGGTGTATGAAATCCTTTTATTTTTGTTCCCCATCCCCCATAATACATACACTTTTGGTGGAGGATGAGGTCTGGTCATCCAGGTAGACCAGGTATATGCTGGAGAGAGGTTGACCCTTCACCAGGTATGGAGGCAGGGTTCCAGGAAGGGCCTGGTTAATAGTGGGGTGGATCTTGCCACTGGCTCATCCTCTTAGGTGAGGACTGTCTTTTACTCTGTGTGTGTGTGCCCCTGTGCAATTAGATGTAATTTGTGTCAGTGATGTGAGCTGTCACTGTGTGCGGCCTGGCCACTGACTTTGCCACGTCCAGAGCTGTCTGATGGGCAGGTGGAGAACTTGCTTTGTCTTGCCTTCCTTCAGGGCTGGATTGAAAGGTCAGAGAGAATCTGCTGAGTGCTGAGGGCCAATAAACCAAAAACATTAATAGGCAGTGCTGCCTGAACCCATGCTCTACTCTCTGAACTTTTTGAATTTACCAGCTTAATTCTTATGGGGATTCTCTCTTAAGAAAATCTTAGAGCAAGATTTAAGGGGAAATATATTTAGTATTCTCTCATCTAATAGCACACTGTCTTTTATTTAAGGGTACTGTTTTTGGTATTGGTTCTTCTGTGCTTTGCAGCTGGAAGCTAGTTCACGTAAACGTTTTTTTTTTTTTTAATAGGAAGGGGCTGATTGAGCATTCATGTTTATTTGGTACGTGTGTTTCAATGATTTGGTAGGAAATGAAGCTAATTTTATGAGAATGGAAGTATATTCTAGAGGCTTAAGTTGTTTATATACCAATTTCAAATAGTCTTTGGTAACAAGGATTTGAGGGTGCCTACTTATGAACAAACATGGTGTGAGAGAGATACAGGTTCAACATATTTTCTGTCATTGGCTGCTTAGTCATAAGGAGTTGGGGAAGGCGAAAAAACTAAGAGAAAATTGAGTCATAAAACAGGATTGGGTTCCTGGAGGTCATCTAATCCATCCTGTGTCTCTAGGCAAGTCTGCCATTGGCTGTGTGAGGCTGTGCAAGAATCAACTCTGCGAATATGCTGTTTGCAAGGCTTAGCTGAGTAGGTGCCTGAGCAAGGGGTGTCAGGCTGGGCTTGGTGGTGGTGTAAGCCTCTTAAATTATACTCACATTACAGATGACTCCTATAAGGTTTGGAGTGAATTCTGATGCCATTAATATTGATTTTAATTTTCTTTCCTTTTTCCTTCTCTGCTTGGGATAAAATGTTAATTAATTCTCACCTGTGAAACTTGTGTGACTCACATTGCTTGTTTAATTTAGATTACAAGCCCATGGGGCAAACTCCTTTCTTTTCTCTGCGGTGGAAAGGACCCCAATGGCAGAAATGTTTATTATTATTATGTATTATAATAATCATGATGTTCTGCTAAAAATATCATGCTGATTGCATTTATTCGGAAGTGATAGCTTTAGTCCTTTTTAACTTGAAAATATTCTATTTTGCTTTAAGCTGGTTAGACAGTGATTTCACAAGAAGACTAAGCTAGCTACTAAATTGAAATGTAGTTTGAATGCATTTTTGAATTATATTGGTTATTGTGAGCCAAAAGCAGTTAGATCTTCAATGTAAAGTATATTTTAATCATTTTCAATCTCCTCTCACTCCAGTATGGTGAAGTGGATTTTTTTCTCAAATTATTCCCAAAGAAAGGAAAAAAAAAATAAGTCTGGGACCAAGCTTAAAAAGGTTTGGCTGAGGAAGGGAGTTATGATTGAGTGAAAACAGGTGGCTATAATATTCTGGTTAGAAATATCTTCAATAGGAACTTCTTGAAAATTGTAAACTCTGTCATTTACTGTAGAAGGCTCCATATATGGAAAGGGACAGAGAACTGAGGCACGTATCAGAGTAATTCAGTTGAGAAAACACTGCATGTGGAATATCTCAACAGAGAAAACCTTATTAATTAAAACTGACTGGGAGAGGCCAGCCAAATTAGTGAAGTTTAAATTAGAGTAACTCTAGTGTATGGCAAATTGATATGATTACCCAAGGCCGTTACCTAGAGCTTGGCAGGGGTTCTGGGAGGTGGGGAGGAACTCAGAAAGAAGATGGGCTTATTGAGTCTGTGCTTGTCATAACTGGTTACTCATTTTATGCATTCAGTAGACATTTATTAGACACCTATTATGTAATTGGCTCTGTGCTAGGAACTGGGCATACACAGATAAGTGAGACATTGTTTCTGACCCCAAGGATGAGATACATCCTAAAGAAAGATTAGTAAGCTATGTTAAAGAGCAGTGGCCGGTTACATGGTATCAAGTACTGAGAATGGATAGGTAGTCTAGCCAAAGAGCCAGGGAAAGCTTCTTGGAGGAGGTGATGCTTGAGCTGAATTCTACAGAATGAAGGTGAGGATGAGGGGACAGCATAAGCAAAAACACCAAGGTCAGAAATAACACAGGCATAGCAGGAAGCCACAAGCAGCTCCTGGACCACGCAGAGTGTGGGGCAGTGAGGGTTGGGATGGGCAGTGGACAGAGGCTAGATCAGAGCCTGTGTTAAGGAGTTTGGGCTTGGTCCTACTGAAGGGTTTTGAGGAAGGATGTGATGGAGTCAGTTTTGTGTTTTACAAAGATCTCTGGGGAACGGTTTCTTGAATAGAGAGTGTATTTGAGGGTGGAACAAGGCTGGAGGTATGCAGACCAGTTGGGAGGAGACTTCTTGAGTTATCCAGGCTAAAAAGCAGAAGAGTTAGAATCTTGGTAAAAGCAGCCAACCTTGGAGATTAGTTGGATGTAGATTCAGAGGGCAATGGAGGAATATAGAATAAATCCCAGCTCCCTTGTTTGGATATCTAGTGGATTGCTGGTGCTAACAACTAAAGTTGAGGACAAAAGTGGAGGATCAGGTTTGTGGGTGACAATGAGGACATGCCTAATTTGATATGCTATGGGGTATAAATGGTACCTCTGGTGCAGGTTCTACTCTGGAGATACCACCTTCCTCTTCTTCCTTTCTTCTTTTCTTCTCTTTGCTGCTTTACTGCAGAAGTATTTAAGGTAGTCAACTGCAGTAATGAGTTTGGAAGTCATTAACATATGGGTAGTAGATAAAATTGTGAGTGTGGACAAGATTCCTTTTCCTCTCCCCCCACCATGGGTAGAGGGGATCCCCCCAAAAGCATGGTAAGGACCCCCATATACAGGGTAGAGGAGATTACAGGGTAGAGGAGATCTTCCAGAGAGTGGGGTGGGGATCCTGCCCAGAAATGAGGGGGGAGACGCAGAGCAGGAGCAGAGAGAATTCCACCATTCCCAGTGTTAATCATATTTACATTAGATGTGCCGTGTTGATAAATAATGCAAGGGAGACCGTTTACCTAGGCCCAACTGCATTATCCCAAATGCCAAATTTGTAGAGTGCAAGTTAAGAGGTTTTACTATAATTTAATCAAAAGAGTGGTGTTTTAATCTGAGTTAATAGATATTTATTTAGATTTTCTACCTTATCTTAGCCTATATAATTATATCTGGAGTACATACTGAGTAAATACAATTTAGGGAATGTTAGATATTTGGAATATTGGATTTTCTGTCCTATGTTCTGCCATTTTCTCTCTGAATGACTTCAGACAAATAATTCTTTTGGACCTCAGTTTTCTCATGTGTAAAACAAAAGGACTGGACTAAATCAGTGGTCTTTAGGATTATTGTTCTTGATTGAATGAATAAAGCTGAGAGAGAGGCTCAGGTTTGAGTTGGAAGGTAACTGTGTGCCAAGGAACTCATTAGGAGCTTAACTGACCAAAGAAAGGGCAGAAACTTTCTCTCCATCTTTCTCTCCCGGTCACTCATATTCTTGTTGATGCTCCACACACGTCCACTTACCATTTAAAGTAATTTAGACAAAATATTTTACAAATATGCATGATTGGATTGTAAATATTTGGTCCATTTTTCTCTACCTTGTATTTTATAGAACATTGATTAGTGACATCTAACTCCGAAGAAGTCTTGGGAAATACTACTTACCATACCCCTCTCTTAGAAATTCCCAGTGCAGCTCATTCTCCAAGAAATTCTGCTATAAACAGATATGTCGTAAGTTTTTTTTTTAAACCCAGCATTCATTTTCTCAGATGAATTTATTAGATTCCTATTTTACTCAGAATCTATTACCATCCCAGAGAGCCGTTGGTCCCAGTACACTTCATGGGAAGCAATGATATATTTGCCCAAGCTTCTAGATGTTCACTAAAGGGACAGAGTATTAAATGCCAGAGAGATGAGCACTATGCTAGACCCAGATGCATATCACCGCCCCTTGAATTCTTGCAATCTAAGGAGGCCTGGAAAATAGATATGGAAAGAAATAAACTAAATGCTTTTTACTCCCTCAAAGTCTTTAAAATTGACAAGTGCTGCTGTTTTGTTCAGATTGTCTTTAATTTCATTAAAGCAAGAGAACTGCACTAACTTGTGAATTGGAGGTTTTCACTTTTTAAGACAGTCCTAGAAAAAGAAAAGAATGTGCTCTGACTTCTAAAAATCCAGCCTGGTTTGATTCGTAGGTGGCTTGCCCTATCCCCACCTTATTCTTGTCCCTTCACCCCTCTCCAGGGAAGAGAGAAAAGAAAGATGAAAAGAAAAGAGTAAAGGAAAATAGAGGAGGGGAAATTGGATTTATAAAAGCCCAAGGGCTATTAAACTTTGGCAGCTGGCACCATGGCCTTGAATGCATTAGACTGTTCTACATTTTCTCTACTAGAAAATAGTGTTGGGGGAGCTTCTGTTTTAAATTTAAAATGATTTCTTTTTGTGGATTGGTGATATTAGTGTTTATACCAGATGTGCTAATATAGTTATTTTGGATCCACAGCTAAACTTAAAATTTGATTTCTTTAAAATGAAAGAATAAATAAGCAAATGGCTAATAATAATGGTAATAATTTTATCAACATCATAAAAAACCCTCAACATTGATAATAGTTTTCAGATGGCTTCATACATTTGGTTAAAGGTGAGGCAGTGGGGAGTGTGGGGCGGAAGGAGAGTAGAGAGAGGCTGCCTGATCCTGTCTCTCACTTGACCATCCAACGCAAGATTCAGTACAGACCACTTGCTTCTCTATGCTGCTGCCTGATTTTTCCACTCCTCCTCCACAGCAGCCACGCATGAATTTCAGCACCATCTTTTGCCATCTCTGTTCTCCCCATGGTGAGCCCCCTGACCTCAGGGAACCCTGTGCCTAAAATAAACTTTTAGAATAACTTTGTAATGCCAGCTTGCTTATGTTGTCTGTCAGTCAAGTAGAAAAGAACATGGATTGAATTCATTGTAGCCTGTGCCTACCTTGTCTACTAAAAGTGAAGGATAGCACAACTCTGGGTACCCTCGCAAAGCAGGGCTTCACCTGGGTGTGGAGGGGTGAGAATCTCTCATTATGCCTGGATCTAGAGGAAGCTGTTGCTCCTTTCTTCCCATCTGCCTTAACATGTGTAATGAGGAATTAGCCACAGAATGGTCATAAAAAAGGATGTAACTTGAGTTCATTAAAATGATTTGGGAGACACCTGCCTTTGCCCTGGGCTCTGAGATGGCGAGACGGGAAGAGGTAGAATGTCACTACCAACCTGCGCTAGGGAAAGAAAGCACGAAGTTCAAGGTATTCCTAGGTGCAAAACTTTCGCCTTGAGGCCAAAGTTCAAGCACTTCTGCCTAAAAGAAACAGCGTGTTTCTTCAGTCTCTTTAGTCTGATCAAAGGAGAAGTTCTACTTTCCCCGTCAAGCCTATTCTGCTCCTTGTCTTGATTATTTAAAGCGTGTGTATATTTGTTGGGTGATTCAGATGTTCCCCAGTTCATTTTTTAAACTCATGTGGATGATAGAATGGTCACTGAATGATGAAAGTTGAAATGTGAAAAATTACGTAACAAAATTCAGAATTTAAAACTTTAAGAGGGGCCCAGTGATTACGATCACATGCTCCGCTTTGGTGGCCCAGGGTTTCGCCGGTTCAGATCCTGGGCGCAGAGATGGCACTGCTCATCAAGCCATGCTGAGGCAGCATCCCACATGCCACAACTAGAAGGACCCACAACTAAAAATACACAACTATGTACTGGGGGGCTTTGGGGAGAAAAAGGAAAAATAAAATCTTAAAAAATAAATAAATAAAAAAATAAAATAAAACCTTAAGATTTTCTTTGTCCTTTAGAGTGTGCTTTTCTGTGGGTTTACATTTTTTCAATTGTGTGACCCTGCTTTGTTTCATTCCTTTGTTGTGTAAATATGTGGTTTGCTTGGAAAAATAATATTGTCATCATGTGCTGTTTGGACCATATTTGGTTACCAAAAAAGTTAGGAGCATCAAGAGTATCTTGCAGTGGTTCATAACTGGTCAGGAGCAGAAGGTGGGTGTAGAAATAGCAGCCATGAGCAGCAGTCACTTCTCTTGCAGACATGTGTTGCTTGTGAAAGATAAATTTGACTTAGGAGACAAAAGATATGCTTTATTTGTAGGATTCTTGCTACCCAATTCCTGCCCTGCTCTCAGGCTGAAGAGCATGACTTTGGCTGATTCTGTGTTAACTCTTTTGAGCCCTCTGTTTGGGACGCTTTACAGCAGAAGAATAACATCACTACAGGGTGAGCCCTGAGGTCCCTATTCTTTAGATTGGTGGTGATTATAAAGGCCCAGTTAGCCATATCCTGATCGCTTAACATTCAAGCATTTTGGGGAAGCAGAGTTTACAGTCATCATGTCAGGCTCAGAGTGATTGGTAGATGATTGCTTAATTGGTGGGAAAGGAGACCCTTTTTGGCATCATAAAAGCAGAATTAAAAAATAAAATGTTTCTGTACCTCCCAGATACCCATCAGGAAAGTCTTAGCTTATCTTTTCCTGCTGAGGTCAAATGCTTTAGAATTACAACTTAATAATCAAGGAAGTTGGGACATAGATCCCATGTAGTAACATTTGAATTCTCGACATGCAAGAGAATGTTAGCTTTGTCCTGCCAACCAGCAGAGTATTCAGTGGTGGCAATCATGCTCTTTCCCTTCTACCAGTGGGTCTGTGCTCTCATGATGAGAATAATAGAGTCAGATAATTTTTCTTTTGTATTGATTTCATATATGCTGCATTCATAGCAAGATGAAGCAGGGTAACTACATAACTAATGTAAAAGTGTATTCTTGCATTGATTTAGATAGAAAGTGTGTGTGAAAGGGGAAGGACAGAGAAGGGGAGGTGGAGAGAAAGAGTGAGAGTCTTTTTGAGGAAGGATGAATTAGATAAATATGAATTGGAAGCAATCCAGAATCTTTAAGTTCATTTTAGTTTTTAGTTGAATTTCCTCCAAAACCTATTATCAGGGCTATAATACAAAGGCAAACTTGACTGGTTTTGTTTAATATTTACATATGCGTTTGGTGTTTATTGAATTTCTCCTATTGTGCTCGTCAGGGGAGATCCACAGATGAATAAAATCGTCCTTGTGCTCAGGTACTGACAGAGAGATTATTTTATCAGTGTGGTACGATGGTGCTGCCAAGGAGAGAGGGAGGCATAGGTGCTACGGGAATCCCCTCTCCTGTCCTTTCCGTCTGTGGTTGGAGGTAATGATGAAACAGAGCTGTCAAAAGGAGGTTGGAAGGAGAAATAAGGTTATCAGACAAATACGGGGCAGAAGACATAGAGGATAGACCAGACCTGTTTGAACTCAGCATTCTGGGTCCTGGGGAGAATAGATACGCCATTCCTATTTGTGCGGAAGCCTGTGTTACCTTCCATGCGTGAGAAGTCCTTTGTATACCATTGATTTATTTAATTTAAAGAAACTGGTGGAGAGGCAAAGTAGGCACTTCCATTTGAGCAGTAGCAAAAAGAACATGAAAAATGGATCCCTGGAATCTTTTCCTGGTGTTCGCAGCATTATTTAAAAGACCTAATGTGATGTCATGTATGATTTATGCTGTGTAGGTGTTTTTCTACTGTGTTCAAAGCAGATAGGTGTTAGAGTGTAATATATTATGTAGTTTCAAATATAAAAACTGCCTAGTGATGTGAAGAGATAAGGTGTTGTACTGCTGATCAGATAGCCAAGAATAACTGTTTTCAGTGGCAAAGCTTATATTTGGACATTTTTATCCTAATGAAACATTCAGGAGTCTAATTTGCTTTTTTCCTACTGGTAGCTTGAGGGTTTGGTCCAATTCTTCTTTATTTCATATATATATTTCTTTCACATATATATGTGTGTGTGTATATATATATATTTCTTTCTTTTTTTTCTTTTCTTCCAGGCATTTGTGTAGATGCTTAAAGTGTCGCCACCAATTTGAAGGAGAGCAACACCTGGACAGAAAGTGTCCTGGATCCCATTTATAGCTATGATGGAAACTCACTTCTAATTTTGAGCATCTTCAGACTCTCCTGTCTTGGGCTTTCCCTTGTGTGGAAGTGTGTTAAAAATGCATTTGTCCTCACGGAGTGCTTTGTTACCTACTTGAAATGAATATAAGAAGATTAAGAGTTTGAAGGGCTTTAGGAATAGCACATAGAGTCGGCTTTCTTCCAATTCTTAATTTTCAGTTGAAATTTGTGGTGATGTCATTTCAAAACAATCCTAACAGGTAGACTACAGAGCACTTAGGTGGCTTGGAGTAATTTTTAGGAAATGGAAGCATTTAAATGTGAATCTCAGCTTTGCTTTTACAGATGTTGGTTTCAATCACGTTCTGGGCTTAAGTGGTGGGAGACAAGCTAGAAAAAGTGAACAGTGTCCCATCCCACTAAGAGGTAATTTCACACCTGCTAGACTTCCAAGTGCCAAATATGGCTTCCCAGGAATGATTTTCAAGATGTCTAAGTATAAAAAGCTACAGAAGCTATCTTAAGATGGGACAAAGCTGCTGTCTGGCAGGCCCAGGCTGTCACTTGCTCTGCCAAGGCGGAGGCTAGGGGCTGTGTTTAGGGATCTCTGCATAGTAATAGAGCTCCAGAACCTTGGATGTTTCTTCTGATGGAGGAACAGTTTGGGGAAGTCTGGAAACTCTGAAACTGTGTTGATGCTCTGAGAAAGAAAACCTTTTTGGCTCCTTGATTTTTGAAATCTCTGCTTTATGATGATGTCATTCTCCTTAACAGGTTTAATGTGTCTTTTAGGTTTCCCCATAATGATTCAGATGGATATTGTCATGTTTGTGTGAAATTGAGGGTACCATTTGGGAGTCTTTCACATTCAGACATGGGATTTGTACTCATTCTTATTTCATTTAGCGTTTGGGTAAATGTTGTCCAATATTTCTGAATCACAGAGTTTGAAGAGATTTTAGTGGAAAGTGCCTGGTTTCATGACATACTAGCTTTGTGATCTTGAATGAATTACTTAACCTTTCTTCTTTACCCTCAGAGTAAGAGTACGAGCAGTAAGAGGAGTACTACCAATCTCATGGATTGGTTGTTATGGTTTCATAAGATAATATATGTAAAGTGCCTCTTGTAGTGTCTGATGCTTAGGACGCACCAAGAAACATCTGCCACCACCATTATCATCATCATTTTATGTCCAGCCTTTTTCTGATATTCCATGTTTCTTAAAACTTTGACAAGTACTCCTCCACTCTCTCAAGGGGCAGGGAACTTACTAGATCACCAGGCAGGCCCATGTTTGCCTCTTCAGAAATTCTTCATATTGGTTTTGTGCCTTCTTATAAATTTCTTCCCCATGGTCCCTCCTGTGCTCTTACATGTCGCTCTTCAACCTTCTTCTATTTTCTCTGTAACAGGTATTCAGCTGTTAGAAGTCAGTGGCTGTATTCCTTCAGGGTCTTTTTAAATGCCTTAAATCACTGAAATTGCACAATTCATATGTATTCATTTAGCAGAACAGTGGAAACACTGCACAAAAATACATTAGTTGTTTTTATTTTACCTTTTGATATGTGTGTATTCCACCTAACACTCTCTACATTTGGCTCATTGATAAATAAAGAAGAACTGAAAGGAAAACAAACTATGGGTTACCCTCTCTTCCTCTTTCTTTGTCATGATTTTCAGCATAGATGGTTGGCTAACATTTGGAGCACTGTCACCTTCTTTCTGCAATCAAATCAAGTTCTGGTTCAAATGGAAAGCACGACAATTGGGACTGTCAGTACCTCTGCTTACTCAGTGCTCAGTTGTAAATGTAATATGCTTCTCTTGTACTTGTGAGTCTTGCTAAACTCCCACATGTTGTGAGTCCCCTGTAAATCTATCCTCACGGGGCATCGAGAAAGCTATGTGCAGTGAGGTGGAAAGGAACTATGGACCTATATGTTGTGTGTTCTCCTCTGCTCAAGCACATACTGCATTGTCTCATCAGGCTTCACTTACAAAACACAGGTTCAAACATAAAATTAAGAACTTCAAGATGTTGGCAGAAGGGCTTTAAACCAAGTGTGGGCCGTTTGTCAGAGTGTGGCTCTGTGTGACTTCACAGGGCACACACCCATAACGCCAGCCCTGCCTACTGGAGAAACAGGTGAGTCTAATACGAGGCAGATGGAAGCTGAGGTATAACTGAGGCAGCTCGATGGGCTTGGGCATCTGTCAAGACTGGGGAAAGTTTCAAGGAGTGGGTGGTGTTTGAGTAGCCATTGAGGGAAGGAGTTGATAAAGAGAGGCATTGTTTATAGTTTACATACTGTATTGTATATTTGAAAGTTGCCAAGAGAGTAGATCTTAAAAGTTCTCATCATAAGAAAAAGAAATTTGTAGCTGTGTAGTGATGGGTGTTAACTAAACTTATTGTCTTAATCATTTTACAATATATGCATATATCAAATCATTATGTTGTATACTTGAAACTAACATAATGTTCTATGTCAATTATATCTCAAAAACAGAGGAAACATGGAAAGGGTTTCTGCCTGAGGGAAACTTGTGCTGAGGCATGGAGGGATGAAAGTAGAGAACCTCTTAGGTCAGGGAGCAGCTGTGCTCTGGGGTGGCCTGAGCAAAGAGAATGTGGTGGGTTTATAGAACGTTTACTCTGTGTGGCACGAGAGTAATTGAATAAGATCCTTGCTTCCTTATTCTCATTTATATTGCATGGGGTCTATAAATCTGCAAACATAGTCCTGAGAGAAACATCAGATTTATATATGTGATTTTTCAATAATAATGTAAGTAATTTATATTAACTTTAGACAATTTTCCCCCAAAATGAAACGCTATTAATTCTCTGTCTTGCTTTTAGAATGATTACAGTTAGGATATAAATCTTGAATTTTTTTTCAGCTACATCTGCTTGGAGAAAGAATTAGGTGAACATGTTGTAAGTTCTTTTCTTCATATGTGAAAATTCTAGTGAATTTAAAATGTTGCCCTTATCATGTCTCAGAGATAGCATATATCCTGATACCTTCTCCAGTAGCCTGAGACAGGAGATCAGAATTGGGCAGGAGGCTCGTTCATCTGGACAGGCTGAGGGTTGGGAGGTGGCATGGTCCATTAGGTCCATGGCCAAAGGGCGTGGGAAACCCTTTTAGGATTCTAGTTGGTCTCTCAGAGTTCTGGCTGCTCTATTTGCATGTTCCCTGGCTGTTCATTTTGTCAAGCTGCATTTGGGTCCTCTGACAGTTGCTGCTTCGAATTCCTTATGATGAGGAGAGGGCTTAAATCAGATGTCTTGCTTACGAATGCCTTAGGACTTGGTACATTTCTAGTTTCTGCTCCTTTTATCTGTGAGTTGCTCCTTATCTCACAGCTGTCCAGCTACTGTGTTGTTACCATTGGTTTGGGGAAGATTCAGGGGGAGGCTGAATGCTCAGTCACTGCACTGAGCATTTCTAGCTCCCAGGCAAAGAGGCAGGCTAGAGCAAGACCAGGTCACAGAAAGCAAAGCCCATACCTAACCCTGAATATGTGAGTGCTGATGCATGTGTGTGCATGTGTATGTGAATGAGTGTATGCTTCTGTGTGCATCTGTGTTGGGGGGGTTGCAGACCGCTACAACTCGGTTATAGTTGCAAATAGTTTGAGGCCTAGGAGTCTTGGTGAAAGCCATTATCTGGAAGGGTGACTGGCTCCAGACCTTTGTGGGAAGGGTGCCAGTGGAAATTTAGAAGTTCATTGTCTTACACCTACATCAGCTTGGAATTAAACCCTGAGCCTTTAGGGAGAGCTGGAGAAAGGGTAGTGATAAGAAATCAGGGATTAGCAACAATTTTTTTTCCTATGCATGGAATGTTTCTCTGTTAATTCATTGTATCCATTATAGCTGATCTTAACATAATTTCTCCATAGAGGTCTTAGCATTCTGAAGTTAAAGATATTTTGTTTTATTGTGGATGTTATCTTATTTTCTACTTGGTTATTACTTTTGTAGATTGTTATGGATTTTTTTTTTAAGATTTTATTTTTCCTTTTTCTCCCAAAGCCCCCTGGTACATAGCTGCATATTTTTAGCTGTGGGTCCTTCTAGTTGTGGCATGTGGGATGCCGCCTCAGCGTGGCCTGATGAGTGGTGCCATGTCCGTGCCCAGGATCCGAACTGGCAAAACCCGGGGCTGCTGAAGCGGAGCACGAGAACTTAACCACTCGGCCATGGGGCCAGCCCCTGTTGTGGATTTTTATAAGCTGATCTTGAGTTTAACCACCTTCTTCCAATTTCTTACTATTTTTCCATATTTAATCTATTTATGTATTGATTCTGTTAATTCTTATCTATTTTATTGTTTAATGTTGATGATAACATTCTCTATTTATCTATTGATTGTGTTAATTTTTCCATGTTGATAGTCATACATTCTGCTAATCAGTTTTTTTTCTCCTCCTTCAATCATTATGCCTCTGGTTTCTTTTTCTTGTTTCATAGTATTGAGTTGAAGTAGTTATCGAAGGTAATATTATGTATCTAAAGTTTTCAGTTACGGTGCTTGCTGTCGATTTTGGTACATAATCTTTATCTTGTTAAGAACTTATCCTCATTCTTAGTAGTCTGAGAATTTTTACCATGAATCATTGTTAAAGTTTTTGAAATGTTCTGCATTTATTGAGATAAATGTGTGATTTTTATCATTTTGTCTATTAATGTGATAGATTAATAGATTTTCTGATGTCAGACTATCCTTGAATTATCAGGATATTCATTTTCCAGACATAGCATATTTTTGGGTATTAGGATAAACTTTATCTGATCATGACTCCTCCTCTTCCTCCATTATTATTTTACTATGTTGGATTTGATTGGCTAATGTTTCCTTTAGGATTTTCTTGCATTGTCCTTATCAGGTTTAGTAATTAGGGTACCAGTGTTTTTATCCTATATGTTGGGCAGCTTTCTCTTTCCTTGTGTATTATAGCAACTTATGATAAGGCAGGAATTTTCTGTTTCCTGAAAGTGATCTGAGCCTGATCTTTTTTGCTGTGGAAGAGATTTTTTAAACTGTCATTATAACAATTTCTATTTTTAGGTATTTGTTGTTTAGCTCGAGGTTTCTACTTCATCTCAAACAATTTTGACATTTAGTATTTTCAAGAATGTTTGACAAATAGTTATTCTTTTCCCATTACAAATTTTCCATTTGTAGGTATTTCTGTGTTGTTTTTATTTTTTTGTTAATCTGCAACTTCTTTTTATCTTATTCAAATTTGTCTGAGATATTTTTAACTTAGGATTCTTTTCAAAGAGCCAGCTTTTGGTTTTGTTAATCTTCTTTCTTCCTCTTCCTTTATAAATGCTTTTTACGTTGATTTTTGCCCTCATCATTTTTATTTATTTCCTTTTTGTGTGTCTGAATTTGTTGTTTTTTCCAGATTCTTGTATTGAATGTTAAACTTGTTTGCTTTCAGTCTTTCTAGCTTACTTAAAAACATGTTTAAAATTATAATTTCCCTTCAGATTCCCTCTATCATGGTTATTTAATAGTACATTATTTATTTTCCAGACGTAGTTTTCTGGTTTGCTTTTAGCTTCTGTTTTGCTATCAGTTTCTGATTTTATTTTATGTTATGGTTATAGAACATTTTCTATATGATGTTGATCTTTTGGAATTTATTACTCTTGTGACGTATTACGTCATCAGTTTTTGTGAGTGTTCTAATATGCATTTCTCTGTTTTCACATAGAATCTTATTTTTTTGCGTGAGGAAGATTGGCCCTGAACTAACATCTGTTGCCAGTCTTCCTCCTTTAGCTTGAGGAAGATTGTCCCTGAGCTAACATCCATGCCAATCTTCCTCTATTTTGTATGTGGGATGCTACCACAGCATGGCTTGATGAGTGGTGTGTAGGCCTGCACCTGGGATCCCAACCTGGGAACCCTGGGCTGCTGAAGCAGAGTGTGCAAACTTCACCACTACACCACTGGGCTGGCCCTACGTAGAGTCTTATCTAAATCTATTAGTTTGTTCATTGTGTTACTGTCTTCTGTTGTCTGCTTGATCCATCAGTTTCTGAGAGCATGTGGTAACATCACAATTATGATTTTAGATTTACCCATTTATTTCCATATTTTTCCAACTATTATTTTGTATATTCTGAGGCAAATGTTAAGTGCATATGTGTACATGATGGATTTATAGTCTCAAGTTATTGTTCGTTTTGCAAGTACGTAACTTCTTTGCCCCTTAGTTTTCCTCAAATTCTAGTTTTTATTAAACATTAAGATTACCCTGCTTACATTCTTTTGGTTCATTCATATTTGAGATATGTGATATATATATTTCTTTCTTTTTGCTGGGAAAGATTTGCCTTGAGCTAACATCTGTTGCCAATCTTCCTCATATTTTTTTTTCCCTTCCCAGGAAAGGGAAAAAAAGTGGTAGGTCCTTCTAGTTCTTATGTGTGAGCCGCTGCCACAGCATGGCAACTGACAGATGAGTGGTGTGGTTCCAAGACTGGGAACTGAACCTAGGCCACTCAAGTAGTGAGAGCACCGAACTTTAACTACCAGGCCATCAGGGCTGGCTTGATATATATATTTTTTTATCTTTTTGTTTCTATAACTTTATATCCCTTTTTTAAAGTTGTGATTCTTATCGACAAGGTATTGCTTGCATTTAAAAGTCTGTCTGGGAATCTTTGTCATTTTGGTAGGAAGGGTATAACTGATACAGATAAATTGCACTGACTTTAAGTGTTTGGCTCGATGATTTTGCCAAATGTATATACCTGCGTAATCACCACTCCAATCTAAGTATAGAAAATTTCCGTCACGCAGAATGAGCTCTCATGCCTTTTCCCACCCACTTTTCCACATCCTGCTCTGAAGCACAGGTACAGTCACTTTTCTGGTGTTTATCAACGTATCCTAGTTTGACCTGTTGTAGAATTTCATATAAGTGAAATTATACATTATGTTCTCTTATACCTGGCTTCTTTTGCACAGCATGATGTTTGTGAGATTTCTCCAGATTGTTGTCAGTACCAGCAGTTCATTTCTTTTATTGCTGTGCAGTATTTTGTTTGTTGCATTGTTTATCCGTCAGCCTGTTGATGGAATATTTAGTTGTTTTGATTAATTGGCTATTATAAATAAAGCTGCTGTAAACGTTTAAGTGCAATGGTTTTTTAGGGGAAGGGAGGAGTGTGTAAATACCTGGGATTGGAATTGTTAAGTCATGGGATAGATATATAAGAAACTGCCAAATGGTTTTCTAAAGTAGTGTTACTGTTTTTGTGTTCCCTTCAGTGATGTCTGAGAGTTCTAGTTGCTCCACATTCTCAGTCTCTTTTAGTTACAATTCTGGTAGGTAGGTATTAATTTGCATTTCCTAGATAACTAGTGATGTCTATTTGAACATCTTTACATGTGCTAATTGGCCATTTGTATCTTCTTGTGTGAAGCTTCTGTTTAATTCTTTTGCTCAGATTTTTATTGTGTTGTCTATATATTATTGAATTGCAGAATGTTTTTTTTTTTGAGGAAGATTAGCCCTGAGCTAACTACTGTCAATCCTCCTCTTTTTGCTGAGGAAGACTGGCCCTGAGCTAACATCCATGCCCATCTTCCTCTACTTTATACATGGGACGGCTACCACAGCATGGCTTTTGCCAAGCTGTGCCGTGTCCACACCCAGGATCCGAACCGGTGAACCTTGGGCCGCTGAGAAGCAGAACATGCGCACTTAACTGCTGTGCCACTGGGCCGGCCCTGAATTGCAGAATTTTTAAATGTTTTTGTTACAAGTCCTTTGTCAGGTATATGTATCTTTAATATTTTCTTCCTGTCTGTGGCTTGCCTTTTCATTTTCTTAATGATGTCTTTTGAAGAACAGGAATTTTAATTTTAGGCCAATATATCGGTTTTTTGCCCAACCTTTAGTTGGTTTGTGTGCACTAAGATTTTTCCATCTTAAGGATATAAAAGTATTTTCCTACATTTTTATCTAGAACTCTTACAGTTTCATTTTTATGTTTAGGTCCCATCTCTTAACCCATATGTTAGGAACCATCTTGGATTACTTTTTCTACATGTTTTGAGGTTCATTTGTTCATTGGGGATTCATTGTTGTTTCAGAATCATTTGTTGAAAAGATTATACTTTCCATGTTGAATTATTTTGTTGCCTTTATTGGAAATTAGTCAGTCGTATACATCCACATATTTCTCAATTCTTTGTTCCACTTCATTGATTTATTTATCTGTCCTTACATCAGTATCTCATTTTCTTGATCATTGTAGCATTTTTGTAAATTTTGAAATCAGATTCTGTAAATGCTTCAACTTTGTTCTTCTTTTTAAAGATTGTTTTGATGACTATAAGTCCTTTACATTTCCAAAGAAGTTTTAGAATCAGCGTCAATTGCTGCAAAAATACTGCTGAGATTTTGATTGGAATGGCTTTGAATCTATAGATTGACTTTGAAGCAGTTGATGGTTTAATGTTATTGGGACTTCCAGTTCATGAACATGCAACATGAAATAGCTCTTCATTTATGTAGGTCTTTATTTTATTCTCTAATATCTTGTTGTTTTAAGCATAGAGGGCTTGCATATTTTTCGTTATATTTATTCCTGAGTGTTCAACATTTTATAATGCTATTGTAAACAGTATTTTAAATTTCATTTCCAATTATTCATTAATGGTATATAGAAATACAGTAACTTTCTATCATCTCACTTTACTAAATGAATTTTTGAGTTCCAGTAATTTTGGGAGTGTGTGTCTGTGTGTGTGTGTAAAGTAAAACTCTTTCTTTTTCTCTAGACAACATAGTTGTTTACAGAGGAAATTGTGAGGAACAGTATATAGGGGTTCCCTTTTCTCCACATCCTTATCAGCATTTATTATCTCTTGTCTTTTTGATAATAGCCATCTTAACAACTGTGACCTGATATCTCACTGTGGTTTTGATTTGCATTTCCCTGATGATTAGTGATGTTGAGCACCTTTTCATGTACCATACAAATTTGAAGATTTTATGTAAAAAAATGCCATGGGAATTTTGATAGGAGTTAGATTAAATCTGAGGGATACTTTGGGTAGTATGGGCATTTTAACAATATTAATTTTTCTAATCCATGAGCATGGAATATCTTTCCATTTATTTGTGCCTTCAATTTCTTTCATCAATGTCTTATATATAGTTTTCAGTGAACATCTTTCATCTCCGTGATTAAATTTATTCCTAAGTATTTTATTTGTTTTGATGCTATTGTAAATGGGATTGTTTTCTTAATTTCTCTTTCTGATAGTTCATTGTTAGTGTATAGAAACACAACTGGTTTTTGCATATTGATTTCATATCCTGCAAATTTACTGTTTGTTTATTATTTCTAACAGTTTTTTGGTGGTTTTCAGGTTTTTCTTTATATAATAACATATCATATGCAAATAGAGACAATTTTACTTCTTCCTTCCCAACTTGAATACATTTTATTTCTTTTTCTTCCCTAATTGCTTTCGCTGGGGCTTCCAGTAGCGTGTTGAATAGAAGTGCCAAGAGTGGATATCCTTGCTTGTACCTGATCTTAGAGGAAAAGCTTGCAGATTTTCGTTACTGAGCATGATGTTATCTGCGGGCTCATGATGTATTGCCTTTATTATGTTGAGGTACGTTCCCTCTGTACTCAGTTTGTTGAGACTTTTTATCATTAAGGGATGTTGAATTTTATCAAATGTCAAATGAGATGATCATATGATTTTTATCCTTCATTTTGGTAATGCGGTGTATCACATTGATTGTTTTGCAGCTATTGAAACATCCTTGTATAAGGATAGAATAAATCCCACTTGATCATGGACTATGATCCTTTTAATATACTGTCAAATTTGTTTTGCTAGTATTTTGCTGAGGATTTCTGCATCTATATTCATCAGGGATATTGGCCTATAATTTTCTTTTCTTCTGGTATCCTTGTCTGGTTTTGGTATCAGGGTGATGATGACCTCATAAAATGAGTTTGAAACTGTCCTGTCTTCTATTTTTTGGAAGAGTTTGAGGATCGATATTAATTCTTATTTACATGTTTGGTAGAATTCACCAGTGAAGCCATCTGGTCCTTGACTGTTGTTTGTTGGGAGGTTTTTGATTAATGATTCAATCTCCTTACTAGCAATCAGTCTGTTCAGATTTTCTATTTCTTTATAATTCAATCTTGGTAGGTTGAATGTTTCTAGGAATTTATCAATTTTTTCTAGGCTGTCCAATTTGTTGGCATATCATTGGACAGAGTAGTCTCTTACAATCCTTTGTGTTTGTGTGGTATCAGTTGTAAAGTTCTCTTTGAAATGAAATCCTCTTTTATTTCTAATTTCATTTATTTGAGTCCTCTTTTTTTCTTGGTAAGTTTAGCTAAAGTTTTGTCTATTTTGTTTATCCTTTTAAAAAATCAGTTCTTAGTTTCATTGATCATTTCTATTGCCATTTTAGTCTCTGTTTCATTTATTTCCACTCTGATCTTTGTTATATCCTTTCCTTTGCTAATTTTGGACTTTGTTCTTCTTTTTCTGGTTCCTTGAGATGTAAAGTTGTTTATTTGAGATCTTTCTTTTTTTTTTTTTGATAAAGGCATTTATTGCTATAAATTTCCCTCTTAAAACTGCTTTTGCCATATCCTAGAACTTTTGATATGTTATTTCCATTTTCATTTGTCTGAAGGTATTTTTTGAATTCTTTTTTGATTTCTTCTTTGACCCACTGGTTGTTCAGTAACATGTTGTTTAATCTCCACATACTTGCAAATGTTCCAGTTTTCTTCTTGTAATCATTTCCTAGTTTCATACCATTGTGGTCAGAAAAGATGTTTGATATGATTCAACCCTCTTAAATTTATTAAGACTTGTTTTAGGGCCTAACGTATTATCTATCCTGGAGAGTGTTCTTTGTGCTCTTGAGAAGAATGCGTATTCTGCTGCTGTTGGATGAAATGTTCTGTAAATGTCTGTTAAGTCCATCAACATGTTGGGGTGCCAGACTTGTGTACAAGTTCCTTCAAGGAAGATACAAGCGACTTGGAGCTGGTTAGAGGGAGAAGGCGAGGGAGGTATCTGCCAGCTTCGCTGGTATCCAGGGAGGGTAGCCAGTCTCTTAGTTACTTTTTAAAATTTGTTCTTTTTCTAGCTGCTTAACTTGGCAGCATAGATCATTGGTATTAAACCCTTGTTATTTTTAATGTAGGCTTTTTAAAGCTGGAAATTTTCCTCTAAGCACTCTAGTTCATTTCACAAATTTTTATATGTTGTGTTTTCATTAATATTCAGTTCTAAATATTTTATATTTTCTCTTATGATTTCTTTTTTGGATTCATGGATTATTTAGAAAGATATTGCTTAATTTCCAAATATTTTGTGGCAAATTTCTAGACCTCTAATTATTGATTTTTAATTTAAATGCTTTGTGGACAGATAACATTCTGTATGATATTAAAAAAATTATTGAGAATTGTTTTAGTTTCTAATAGTTCTGTAATATTGAATGTTCTTCAAAGTACTTGATAAGAATGTGTATTATGCGACTTCCGCATTGTTGAGTTTGGTATTCTATATATATTTTAAGTTAAATTTGGTTGATAGTGCTGTTCAGATTTTAGATATCCACATTAATTTTTTTCTATCTTTTATTACCTCCCTAGAGAAAGATATTAAAAATCTGCAACTATGTGTAGTTTTTCTATTTCCTCTATTTCTGCCTTTTTTTTTTTTAGCTTCATGTATATTAAAATTCTTAGATACATACATATTTGGATTGTTGTTCTCTATTAATGAAATAGCCCTCTAAGTCATACCCCTTTCTCTTTATTATTATATAACTCATTTTCTCTGGCAATCTTCATTGACCTGAAGTATACTTTGTTTGATATTTATATAGCCATACCAGCTTTCTTATGTCATATTATGTGAAATATATTTTTTCTATTCTTTTTTTCCAACCTGTGTCTTTACATCTAAAGTGCATCTTTTTTACAGAGCATGTAATTGTTCGCTTCCTTTTCTAGCATAGCAATCTATGTTTTGCAATTTGATGATTTATTCCATGTATATTTAATGTAATTATTGATATTTGTGTTTAATTATGCAATCTTATTATTTGGTTCCTATTTGCCCCCTCTACTTTGGTTTGTTGTTACTCCTTTCAGGTCTTTTTTTTGGTTAATTGAATACTTTTAGTATCTCATTTTATATCCTCTATTGTCTTTTATCTGTATCTCTTGTATTATTTCTTAATGATTGTTGCAGAGATTATAATATTCAGCTTTATCTCATTGCAAACTACCTTCAATTAATGTTATAAAACTGCATATAAACTGGAAGAAACTCAACAATATACTCCTGTTTTCATTCTTGTTTGCTTTGTGCTATGGATGTCTCATAGTTTTCTTCTACATCTGTTATAAACCTCACAATATATTACTGTTGCTTTTGCATTAGTGAACTGACTTTGAAAAATCAAAGAGAGGTGGCGTTTTATATTTATCCATGTATTAATTATTTTAATCTTTTCATTCTTTCCTATAGATCTCAATATCCAAGATCTCAAATGATATCAGTATCATTTGTCTTCAGCCAAAAAGTTCCTTTAGTCTTTTTTGTTATGCAGATCTGCTGTAAATGGCTTTTGCTTGTCTGAAAATATCTTTATTTTTCATAATTTTTGAAATGAAAGGTAGTGAAAGCTGTTTTTTCACCAAATATATGATTTTACTCGTTTTTCTTTCCATCCTTTGAAGATGTCTTTCCATTGTCTCCCAGCCTTCATTATTTCTAAGAGTAGATCTATTCTCATTCTTATTCTCTCTCTCTTTCTCTCTTTGCCCCTTTCCTCGCTTTCTTTCACTCTCTGTGTAGACTGTTTTTAATTTCTTTATATTTGCTTTTGGGCAGTGTGACTATGATTTTCCAAGGTGTGAGGGTTTGTTTTTTTTCTTTTATCTTGGATTTGTTATTGTTGTTTTTGATCAAATTTGTAAAATTTTTATCCAATATTTTTTCAGATAGTTTTTCTGTTCCAATCTGTATCTTCTCTCCTATGAGCTTTCCAATTATAAGTGTGTTTAGACTGCTTTGTTACAGCCCTCAGTTTTTTGAGACTCTGTAATAATAATAAATTTATTTTTTTATGATTTCTATGCTTTGGTTTGGATGATTTCTGTTGACCTCACCTCAAGTTTATTGATTCTTTCTCGTGGCCAATCTGCTGTTAATCTCATGTATTAAAATTTTCAATTTTAGATACTGTGTTTTTCAGTTGAGGATTTTCATTTGTCCGGTTTTTGCAATTTTTATATCTTTCCTGAAATTTCCCATCTAGTCATCCTTTAGACACAAATTCTTTTAGAGATTTTGTAACATCTTGTAAAGTTTTTGTTTGTTAATTCCAACATCAGAGTTGTTTGTTTTGCCTGAATTTTCTCTTGACTATGCATCACATTTTCTTATTTTTATATCTAGTGAATTTTTATTGCATACTGATATTGTAGATCATATGTTGTAGACACTCTGGATTATGTTATTTTCCTCTGAATACTTCTGTGTTGTGTTGTAGGGCCAGTTATATTACATAATGATCACATTAACCTTGTGGAGGGTTGATATTAGGCTTTGTTAGGGGAGATCTGTTTTGGTTTTGCCTTTATTCCTAGGACAAATAGGTAGTCCTTCAGCATAGTCTTTTCTTTTAGGTGTAGCCCTTCTGTGCTGTCACTGGAAAGCCCAAGTTGTTTCCCAAGCCCCATCTAAGTTGGCAGGACTTGAATTGAAAATTTGTTTCCTTTGAGATGAGTAGTTTCTGAAATCTCTATTTGGTTCTTTCAGGCTTCCACTGGTTGGTTTTCTCCTATGACTTTTGTAGTCTTGCCCCATGCATGCATGCACAATTAGGTAATCAACTAAGGATATATTGCAGATTGTGAGTTTTATTTTTTGCTTCTGTGAATTTCTTCTTTCTTGATCTCCTCCCTCTAGCCCCAGGCCACTTTTAACAGTCCTCTGGATGCCTCAGACTCTGTCCTCTGACTCCTCAGGCCAAGAAGACTGTGGATTTCTGCTTGAATACCATCTACGCTGCTCTTTGGGAAAAGATATAGTAAAGTAGACATTACCTAGTGTGGTTTCTGTCTTGTAAAGATCAGCTCTCCTCTTTGTTTGCTTTCCCTTCAGTTCCTTCAAAGAGTTGTTTCTATATTTATGTAGAGTTTGTAATTATCTTCAGCAGGAGAGTTAGTCTGATAAAAGCTACTCTACCATTATTATAAGTCAGAACTCCTCTGAAGGTCTTGATTGGTGAGTTTAAACCATTTTTAATGATTTTGTATACTGTTATATTAGGATTTGTTTGTGTCATCGTATTCACATTTTATATTTACTGTTTTTTCTTTTTGTTTCTTTTTTCCTTCTTTTCTAATTTTCTTTGAATATATCAAATTTTCTTTTGTTTGTTTAAAAGATATTCAATTTTTATTCTTTGGGTGATTCTCCATAACTTATTAAGATATACTCTTCTCTTTTAATTTTTCTCTATCAGTATCTTAATTTAATTGTTATCCATAATCCTTCCTATCAAGAAGAGTATAACTGTACACCTATCTTTAGTGTCTTTTCCCATCTCTGTCATTTTGGCATTTGAGAATTTTAATTCTTTGTTATCAAGGATATTTTCTTCAGATTTGAGTGCGGAGAAGGAATACAACAGCCTGTTATAGTTTACTATTTTGCCGTCAATTGCATATAATACTTTTTTTAAAAAATACAATATATTCCATTAGATACAGGGTCATTTTTTCAAAATATAAAACTGAGAGGCCAATAAAGAAATAGCTTCTGAAGGAAGGCTGATATAGAATTGGTAAACATAGTGTGTTTTTTATAGTCAGTGATTCCTTTTTGAACAAACTTTAGGGGAAAACAAAACAGATAGTGTCTTCATTTGCAATTTAAGGTAAGTTCTCTTAATTCCTAGCGTATCACCTGTTTATTATATATTTTGCTTTGAGTCTCTCAGCTACTGAAAAAGAATTCACTATCAAGAAATAGTGTTGAGAGGGGCTGGCCCCGTGGCCGAGTGGTTAAGTTCGCGCACTCCACTGCAGGCAGCCCAGTGTTTCGTTGGTTCGAATCCTGCGCGCGGACATGGCACTGCTCATCAAACCACGCTGAGGCAGCATCCCACATGCCACAACTAGAAGGACCCACAACGAAGAATATACAACTATGTACTGGGGGGCTTTGGGGAGAAAAAGGGAAAAAAATAAAAAAAAAATCTTTAAAAAAAAAAAAAGAAATAGTGTTGAGGGACCCACCTGTTGGCATAGTGGTTAAGTTCATGCACTCTGCTTTGGCAACCAGGGGTTCGCTGGGTTCAGATCCCAGGTGCAGCCCTACACATTGCTCATCAAGCCATAGTGTGGCAGTGTCCCACATACAGAGTCGAGGAAGATAGGCACAGATGTTAGCTCAGGGACAATCTTCCTCACCAAAAAAAAAACAAAAAAGAGAGAGATATTCTATAGACCTAAGTTAAGAATGGTCTCATAACTGGGCTTTTTGACAGTAGAAGGAAGATAGATGTGTGACATTCCCAGAGAAGCCTAAAAAATGTGGCTGGGAATTCCATCTGAGCTGCTGGATTTATGGTCCTGATAAGTAGTCTCTCCTCAGAGGGACAACCACATTTCTAGTTACCCATAAATGAAGAAGATAAGCAAAAAGAAAGTGAATGGAACTAGAGAAAAAAGCTAAATTGTTGGGTGGAACAGTTATTGCATACTCTGTGTTTCTGTAGAGGAGAGGAAATTTGTACACTGTTCCTGAGGAAGGAAGAATATGGAAAGAACTCTACTCATTTCACTATGTCTTCTCACTCACTCCTCTGCTGGGTTTAGGTTACCTGAGAGGTGAGTTAGGGAGTAGGAACTCGGCATGCCCTGGACTTTGAGATCTCCCACCAGTAGTTTCCTAGCTATGTCAGTGGTAAGTTTAATCCTCCAGTAGAGTGTTAGCAAACTCTTTTGGCAGCAGATGTAAAACCATATTCTTCAATCAGATGGAACAGTGAAACACTGATATCTTTATCCCCTATTTACCTGCTCATTTGCCTTCTTATGTTGTTTGGAACTTGAGTGTTATTTATTGATCCTTTAAAATCCAACATTATATTTTTGTCCCCAGTCAGTTTGTGAGATGATGATAATGAGAGCAATATTTTAGAGCACTAAAAACGGTGCACACAAACTATTAATACATGCAACAATTTGGATAGATCTAAAGGGCATTATGCTGAGTGAAAAAAAAAGCCAATCTCAAGAGGTTACATGGGGTACTATTCTATTTATATGACATTCCTGAAATGACAGAATTATAGAGATGGAGAACACAGTAGTAGTGTCCAGGGAACAGGGATGGGATGGGGGAAGAACATAAGGGAGCTCCTTGGTGGGGATAGAATTCTGTATCTTGATTGTGATGTTGATTATGTGACTCTACATAGGGGAGAAAATTGCATGGAACTACACACACACACACACACGCACGCACACACACAAATGAGTGTAGATTAAAGCTGGTAAAATCTGATTGAGGCCTGTAGTCTGTATGAGAATTGTACCAATGTAGTTTTTTGAATTTGATATTGTGCTATAGATATGTGAGATGTTACCATTTGGGGGAAGATGGGCTAAAGGTACACAGAGCTCTCTGTACCATTTTTGTAATTTTCTGAGAGTTGGTAATTGTTTCAAAATAAAAAGTTTTAAAAAAAGTGTGCAAACACTGTCACTTAATCTAAGTTCCTCCCCAGCTACAAGATGACAAACAGGGAGATGAGCTAGAATTTATAAAGCCGGACATGCTCTGAGAGCCTTTGCCATAATATGTTTTGTCCCAGCTGAAGTCATGACACAAATAATCTTGAAAACCCAAGAAAATATGCTAGCAATAATGAATTTTTAAAGTCCATTTATCTCTTCCTGAAGATTGTTTTAACTCAAAGGCAGATTTTATTTTTGCTCTTACTGGATGAGATTGTTGGCTGCCTTGCTTCCTGGTTTAAAATCCAGGACTTATGAAGCTCAAATTCATTTGTGAATATAAAAATACATTTTCATTTACCATTGGCTCTAATAAAATCAGGATGCTTTTTAAAAACAAATGA
Organism: Equus przewalskii; assembly: GCF_037783145.1. Lineage (NCBI taxonomy): Eukaryota > Metazoa > Chordata > Mammalia > Perissodactyla > Equidae > Equus > Equus przewalskii. The sequence goes on from NC_091846.1 coordinate 26,679,955, forward strand.
TTGTTTTAGGGGAAAGATGTGCAGACTTAGGAACGATTAATGGTTTTGGTAATTATTATTCACTGCACAGGTATTAACCATTGTATTTTAGTAGTAATATATACTTCAAGCCCCTAAATATTCAAAACATGAACTAATTTTTCTTCTTTATTGAAATCTCTGTATGCAAACCTAGTAGCATTTAAAAGCTAATCTCTCTATGTGCCAGAGTAATTACAGCAAAGTAAATAATCTCCAGTGTTCTTATTCCCTATGGAAATGGTGTAATATCTTATCTTTCAAAACTGATTTTCAGCTCATTCAGAAAGCCTGAGAAAAGTTCTTTAGTATTCAGAAAAGGAGGAACTTTAAGAAAGCTCTGGAACATATCTCCCCTGTAGCAATTGCTGTTGTGCTGGGGCACTTTCTCCATCAGAGAAGGAGAAAACAAATCTCTTTGCTGGTTTCCCCAGCATGGGGGTGTGGGTGGCCCCTCTACAGCCCCAAATCAGAACGCTGAACCAGAAGCCACTTTGCGTAAACATGAAGCAATTTGCTTGGCTTGCTGATCATCTCGTAGGTGGCATTCTTCCATCACTTCGTTTCTAAACTGATGTCCCAGTGTGATATAGGGGCCACCAAGCTTTTCCATGAGATGTTACATAGAGGACCTAAGCCACCATGTTGACTTATGATCCCCTGGCATGATTTTTATCCTTTACAAGGTTCGTGGTGTTTGTCCCAGTGTCTGTACAGGTTCCAGAATGAGTCATTATGCAATCACTTCCCAAGCTATAAGGCAGCAGTCAACTGGGATGAGTTCTTTGCTTCTATATCTGAAATGTTGGATATGGCCTCAAAGTGCCAAAGCGATTCTTGCTTTTTAAAACTGTGAAATTGTTTTTCACAGGCCTCTTTACTAGTGTATGAGCTGGAAGCTATGCATTTTTTTCCCCAAAAGGTTAAAACTGTGAGGAGAGTTTCTCAGCATATATGACTCATGTTCCTTCTAGGTTGGGAGACATTTTGTTTTGAATAAATATATCTTTAGCGAAGTGTGCAAAAGACTTGACATGTGCTACTTGCAGTTTTCAGCCTGTTATAATTTTGTGAAAAGTGCAGTGTTGATTGAAATTTTCTATTTTTGATCTTGGTGTTAAGATAGTTTTTGTTTTACTTTTTGCCTCAAAATATTAGGGGAAAAAACAAGTATTCATTTTTGTGAGTTATTTGTATTAAAATTGTGATATTTTAAATTTTCAAAATATGTCCTTTTTATAATAGAGTTTGTTTAAATTTTAGTTCACCACCTGTCTTATTTTATAACCATTGAGTTTTACATTTTATTGTTTATGCTGTGACTTTGCATTCTGCAGAATTTCTGATATTTTGCTGGTTGCTCTAGGAATTAGGGCATTTGGAGGTCTTTCTTGTTTTGTATTATTGATCTTTTCTTTGCTTTTATAGCTTCTAGGTCAGACTGGATGTGTTTACCAAAAAGTATTTATGGAGGAGTGGCCCTCTTACATATTATAGGTTGTCACCAACAAAAAAGGGAGCATCTTAAAATAGGCCAACAAACAAAGCATTGTTTATGATAGAGCATCTCTGTTGGATACAGTGAAGGGAAAATTTTAGTGAAAACCAGGGAGATCAAAGGGGCTCCCTCGTGACCCATCCATTTCTTCTGAGTGTCCTCCTCCTTTAATTTCCCTGATCTGCTTTTCTCCTGCCTCCCCATCACTCTCTAGTGTTACACAGAGTGTTGTGTGAATGTTTTCTCTGCCTTACTTTTTTTCTCTCTCTTCCTTCTTTGCCAAATGTAGATGTTCTTTATGGTTCTATCCTTTCCTTCCTCAACCCTGGTTCTGGAATAACTGAGCGTCTGCAGGCTCAGCTTCGCTTGCTTTCTGAGCCTTTCCTGAGCAGGGAAGGAAGAACAGTAGAAGCTTCATTTACAGTAGCCTATGAGGTGCCACATCAGTCTTGCTCCCTAGGCCAGGTGTTGACAGTGAGTAGCTAGGGTGAGTCCTGATTACCCACATTCCTACCAAGCTGTATCTCACCTCCAGAAGCTGCCGTATCTGTCTAGTCTGTGTGAACCAAGCCTTCGTTGAACCCATCCCTTTGGATGGAACTTGGATATTTTGCCCAGCTCTTGCTAGTCCTGGGAGGCTGGACTCTGCCCTTCAGCTCCTCAGTCAATGGCAGGACATCTGCTCCAATATGGCTAACCTCTCTGATGGGAAATTCCTGCTGCTGTGCCTGACCTACTAGATTAAACCTCCTAAGTATTGGCACTTGCCTGATTAAGCCTGAATTTTCTGTGTCCTTCAAACCATGGTAGTTGAACAGCCAGCTGTTTTCCTCAAGGTTCAGCCCTAAAGTTGGGTCAGTTTCCCACACTCGGGCCCTGCCTAGTCCTGGCCTCCTTTGCTTCCCCAGTGGACTGAGTTTGGGTATGAGTTAAAACAGGCTGTTTTTCTCCTCACTCTTCACCCACTCCGAAGGCTTCAGCAATGACTCCATTAGGAAATATTTCCTCAGCTCCAATTTTGTATTTTCATCTGCCTAATGGACCCCACCTACGTATGTTCCCCTGGCACTTTAAACTCAATATATGTCTGTTACTGAACTCAGTACTTTCCCTCTCATACCAGTTCTCCCTCTAGGCATTGCCATCATTTTTGTTAATGGCACTACCATCTACCCTGTCTTCCATGCCAAAACCCTGGGATTCATCTTTTCTTGCACCTTCTACCTCACTTTTCACATTGTCAATTGTCAAAATGTCAATTCTTTCTTATTTGTTTTCTGTCTTTTTCTAACTCCTCATTCTCATTCCTTCACTCTGTGCTTTTGCTTTTACTATTCCTTCTGTCTGAGATGCAATTCCTCCTCAGTTTTGCTTGTTTAAAACTTATTTATCCTTGAAAAGCTAGTAAAGATGCTTTCTACACCAAAATAATCTTCCCTGACTTGCCCAGTTGGAATTAATCTCTTATGTATTTTTTTTAAACCATATTTTTGTCTTTATTTATGTTCCTGTTGTTTTGTCCTGATTCTACTGTAAGCACCTGAGAGAAAGATATGGGTGCGCTTATATTTGTGTGGCTTGTTGTTATAAGTCTAGAGCCTAGAAACTTAAACCATATCAAAGCCCTCTCAGAATTGCCTAAATTGCTCCCTGAACTCCATGCATCATTGCTGCCTGCCGTGGATATCCTGTTGGTGTGCTCCATAGCACTCTACGTGGTCCCAAAACTCACATCAACAGCCTTGTTGTGTTTGTATCTACCTTCAGTGGGTAAAAATTGCCCATTCTGTGGAAGATGTCTTTATAATCACCAATCACCCCAATTATTTTCCCTTCCGAGTCCAGAAAGCAGACACAGAAGGAACCAAAAGAGGTCAAAAAGTAAAGAAAATGGTATAACCACTCTGGAGAGAAGTTTGGCAGCTCCTCACAAGGTTAAACATAGAGTTACCACATGACCTAGCAATTTTTCTCTTAGGTATATATCAAAGAGAAATGAAAACGTATGTCTACACGAATACCTGTACATGAGTGTTCATAACAGCATTATTCATAATAGCTAAAAAATGGAAACAACCCAAATGTTCATCAACTGATGAGTGGATAAACAAAAGGTGGTATATCCACATGATGGAATTTCATTCGCCTCTAAAAAGGAATGAAGTGCTGACACATGCTACAACATGGAGGAACCTTGAAGACATTATGCTGAGTGAAAGAAGCCAGACACAAAGGCCACTTACTGACTCTATTTGTGTGAAATGTCCACAATAGGCAAATTTATAGAAGCAGAAAGTAGATTAGTGTGGTTACCATGGGTTGCGCTGGAGGGATGGGGAGTTGCTAATCGGTATGCGGTTTCTTTTTGGGATGATGAAAATGTTCTGGGATTAGATAGTGGTGATAGTTGCACAACTCTGATTATACTAAAAACCCCTGAATTGTATACTTTAAAAGGTTTAAGTTTTATGGTATGTGAATTATATCTCAATAAAGCTGTTATTAAAAAAAATAAGAAGAAAAGATTAGAGAATTTAAGGGTAGAAGGAGAAAGGGTTTGAATATGTTTCATTGAAGCAAGGTGGGCTCTCTGACTGTGGTTAGGCTACTTGAGGCTCTTCTACAGATGAGGAAATCAAGGCTCTGGGAGGTTAAAGAAACCCTCCTTAGGATCCTGCAGTGTGTGGTGGGGATGGAGTAAGGAACCATTCTTCAAAACCCATGCATCTTCCACTAATTATGTTCCCTTCTCAGAAGAGCATACACCTCATATGAGATGTGTGTTATGAACACATCACTCTTTGAGGCCTGATGGCTGTTTGAAAGCTGGACTCACTCAGGATAAAGCCCCACCCATTGTCTGCCTTCTAATGCCTTGAAAGGGTGCTGTGGATGTGTGTGCTGTAAGTGCTTGTGCTCTTCTCACTGTTCCTGTGTTGGCTATCCTCACTAGAAGCAGAGTGGTTATTTTTCATCCCTGGGAAAAGAGCATGGTTGGGCCTCATGCTTGGGAGTGGCTATTATTTCTTAAAAGCACCACATAAAAGACAAAATGCACCAAACATCCTCAGGAGAGGATTTTCCTCAAGCTATTGCAAGGGAGAGAATGCCTGTTAATGAGGACCGTCTCAAAGAAGAGGGAGAAAACGGGTTTCATAAAACAAGGGAGTCCATGAATAAGGGTGGAGGTCTATTCTTATCTCAGAATAGGAGAAGGCAGAGTGGTTCTTTGCAGTTAGCCACTGCTTCAACCAGATCTTCTCCAACATTGACAATACATTGAAATTCTGCATGCTTCTAATGATATTATAAAGACGGAAGCAATCTTGAAGTGTCGTTCAAGGGAATGTATTGTCTCCTTTTTACACAATTGAATTGAGACTTATTTACCTGATGGTGGTCAGTTTTAAAGGAAACTATAAAGAAGACCTGAGAGTTAAAGGAAGGACTGACTTGTGTGAACCAAGCGCAGTAGGTAAATGAGTGTCCTGGCAAAGTGACAATTAAGCCAGAGCCACTGCCAGCTAGGAAGGCACAAACTCTGCAGGAGAGGAACTTTGGAGTAAGGTGATGGAATGATTTTTTATGAGAGCTGACGGAGTTATTTTTGAACATAAGAAGTGGTAAAAAATCCCAGGTTTGAGGTTGTTAAGACTGATTTTGTTCCAGCACAGACTAGCTCAATAACAAATTAGTCTTTCTTAGTGGTTTTTTTCTTTCTTCCCTAAGCCTAATTTCCATGATTTTACCATATGGAAACTCTGACTTTTATAAAGAACTTGCTCCATTGAGCAAGCTTGGTGCATTTTTCAAATGTTTCTTGACATTAACAGCTCTATTTCTCAATTAGCAAAGGGAATAAAGTTGATTATGCATATCCATGGGGTGACAATTTACATCTGATTAGCCAGCTCTAAGGTAAATATTAAAAGGTCACTATAAATAACTTTTACTTCTTTTGTTTTCAGAACAACCAGTCACTAAGTCCTAGCTTTCCCCTACTCGCCATGCTTGAAAAGCCATATTTTAAAATGATGGACGTAAACTGATATTGGATAGTGAAGTCTGTAGAATTTAAAGCTTAGTTAGTTGACATTTTGTTTGTTGCATTTTTCTAGCATATTCTGATACCCATCTGTTTTTGTGAGAACTATTAGCTAATCATGGACATTAAAATAATTAAAAAAGGAACATATGTATGGATTTGCAGCATGTCCTGGTAAACTATTCATGGATTTATCCTTAGAGCTGAAATGTCTTCCAGCTTTTTTTTTTTGACTAAAAATAGGCAAACAGAGAGAGGGAGGGAGAAAATGAGCTCTACTTCCTCTGTTATAAAAATTAACAGTTCATCCTTGTTTTATACTCACTGGAATCAGAATAGTTCCTGGACTGTCTTGTGTATGAGAAAGATTCAGAAAAGTAAATGTCTAGTGTTAATTGTTCAGGCAGTAGTTTAGGTGGTCCTGTGGTATTTTGTTAATTGTGTTTGGCAAACCTATAGAGGATGAACTTTATGAGCGTCCCTTGTTTGTGGCTGGTATAATTTAGTGAAAATGGCAGCTCTCTGAGAAACTTGACCCTACCCTCTCAATCCGTTCCTATGAACATTGTCTTCGTCTTTTTTCTTCATTTTGTCCATTCTTTTTAAACAGTGGAAATAGTTATGTTGTTGGTAATTATTTTTCAACTATAAAGGTATACATGTTCTTGGTACAAAGAAATTAGATAATATAAAAAGATATGAAGAAGAAAAGAAGGTGTGAAGGAGGAATTCATGTTCCATTTCTCAGAGGTAGTGATTGTTTACAGTTTGGTGCCTATGCTTCCAAGTACATGCTTGGTTTCTCTTTTCCTTCTGTGCATGTAGACAAACATTTAACATAGGACAATGCTATACATTGTTTTTAACCCAATTTAAAAAACTTTTGTGACATATTATGCATAGCTGTCTGTGGCAGATCATGTTTTAAAATCTGCTTGTCTTTTTTTTTTTTTTTTTAACTTATAAGCAAGGCTGGCTGTTCTTCTGCCAAAAAGAGTGTTCCAGATACAAAACCCTCAGAAAACCCTTCCATGCCCCAAAGAGTTTACATTCTAAAGAGAAAGAAGAGGGTATATTGGTAAACACGGCTGTGCAAGATCTCAGGTTCTTTTATTCCTAGCTGAGGTCTCCTTGGCTCAGAATCGCCAACGAAGAGAGCATTGGTGTTCTGTTATGAATTTTTTTTGTTTAAGCTCTGTAGTAATGAAGCAGTACTTAATATGTTATCAAGGTGGAAATAATGTAATAATTTCTGTAATAATGAAGCAGTACTTAAAATATTATCAAGGTGGAAACCAACTTATTTTCCTTGGTCTTCTCGTTGGGAGACAAGAACTGACATACAAATGGGTGGAGTCAGAGGTGGAGGAGAAATATTGAACAAAGCAGAAAGCATGGAGAATTGCAAAAAATGGAAGCGAAGAAGAAATGCATTGTGGTAACGAATTCTGTGAGTGCTGAGTGTGTGTGTATATGCTGACAGGTATAGATTCATATTTATATTAATATGTTCATATGTGTATAAGGTTTGATGCAGAATACACATTTTACCTACATAGTTGATTTACAGACTCAAAAGTAATGGGAGAAAATGAATATTGTAATACATAGCCCTAAAGCTGTCTATCTGAATAGTAATGAAAATCTGGCTTTCTGAGGAGCTAATTTTGCCATTTTCTCTTAAATGTAATTTGGCTCATTTTTCATTGAAATATCAGTGGTGCCAAATAAGTGTCAGCTTGTCAGAAATGGGATCAATGCTTAATGATTAAATTTATACTCATTTCTACATACATCCGTTCCATATCTAACATGATCTCCCAGTTTTATTTTCATTTTGTCATTCTTCTACTTTCCTGGATCTTCTTTCTCGTCACTTTATCTCCTGATGTTGGTGTTCTTCAGAGCTCTGAACTTGTCTCAGTTTTCATAGTTGCCTGAGTCACTTTTATTCATCCTCATGCCTTCCTGCCTCTGTATGTATTTTTGAGTCTTGTGGTGGGTCCTTATAAATGTCCACCAAAATCCACCCTACCCTTATCCTAGACACACAGCTCTACTGTGTTTCCTAGCCTCTCTTGCAGTTAGGCGGCCTTAGGAGTAAGATCTCTCTGATGGAATGTAGTAGACATGATATGTACCTTTTCTAGGCCTGACCCATAAAAACCTCCTTCAAGTGCTCCTCTCTGAACTTCCCTCCTTTTGGCTGAGTGACATGGTGCTGCTAGTGGATGGGCTCCTAGATGGACTCTCCTCCCACTGCCATCTACGTTCCTTGCTTCATTGTGTGAGAAAGGAATTAAACTTTATATTGCTAAAGCCACTGAATTTTGGTGGTCTGTTAATACAATTTAGTCTACCCTAACTAAGACAACTCCCAGATCTTTACCTACAGCCCAGGTCTTTTTCCTGAAACTGAAACTCAAATATCTAACTGCTAATTGGACATGTCTTGGGTAATCTGTCTCAGGCATCTTGTTTTTTTAAGATTGGCACCTGAGCTAACATCTGTTGCCAATCTTCTTTTTCTTTTTTTCCCCTTTCTTCGTCTCCCCAAAGGCCCCCAGTACATAATTGTATATTCTAGCTGTAGGTTCTTCTGGTTGTGCTATGTGGGATGCCGCCTCAGCATGGCCTGATGAGTGGTGCCATGTCCATGCCCAGGATCTGAACTGGCGAAACCCCAGGCTGCCGAAGCAGAGCGTGTGAACTTAATCACTCGGCCATGGGGCCGGCCCCACTGTCTCAGGTATCTTAAACTCAGGTTGTCTAAAAGCTGACCACTATATCCCTCTCTCTGACTCTGCTCCTTTTCCAGTGTCCCTCTCTTTGTAGATAGCAGCCCTGGCCAACCAGATGGCCACACCACATACTTGGGAACCATTTTTGACTGTTCTTAATGCTGCATCCCTCATTTAGTCCAGAGGTCAGCAAACTTTAGCCCCAGGCTAAATTTGGCCTATTGGCCTGTTTTTTGTAAATAATTTTTATCAGAACACAGGAACACTCTTTCACTTGCATATTGTGTATATCTACTTTCTCATCAAAACAGCAAAGTTGAGTGGTTGTGCAGAAACCATATGGCTGGCAAAGCCTAAGGTTCTCCTGTCTGGCCCTTTATAGAAAATTTTGCCAACCTCTTATCGATTGCCAAAGTCTGTTAATTCTGTCGTCACCTGTCATCTTAATGTTCTCTTGAACCCATCCACTTCTTTCCATTTCCACTATCTCCATTATTATCCTCCTCTGGATCACTGAAATGGCATCGTAAGTGGTTTCTATGTATCTACTATCACAGTTTTATAATCCCTTCTCCATATGGCAGCCAAAGTGATCTTGCTAGAATGGAAAATGTTGAGGGTCTATTTATTACTACACTTAGTCTACCCTAAGGATACAACTCCCACATCTATGTATCTTTACCTACAACCCAAGTCTCTTTCCTGAACAATTCCGATCCAGATATCAACACTTTGCTTCAGATCTTTCAGTGCCTCCCATCGCCCTTAGAATAAAGAGCTGAGGCACAGACTTGTCTTCTCACTTAAACCCCAGCCACTGTTAACTTCTTTAGGTGTTTTCCTTACATTGTGTTCTCCCTTGTCTCTGGGAGAGGGAGGGTCTTCCCCTCCTCTTTCTCACATTCCCTTTCACCTCGATAAATCTTACTTATCTCTCAGGTCAAAACTTAAAAGATACTTTGTCTAGGAGGCCCTTCCTGATGTCCAGATTGGGTTTGATCTCCTTGCCATGTGCTCTCATAGCACCCTGTGTTTCCTCTGTCATTACAGTTACTACACTTTACTTGCCTTATTATTTCTCGCTCTTCCTCCCACTGACTGTAAATTCTGCAAGAGGAAGGGCTGTGTCTGTATTGAGTCTTGCTGAATATCCAGCATCCATCATATTTGGAACATGGCTGTCAGGGCAGCACTGTGGGGTAATACCAAGTCAGATTTCCTGCCCGCTCTCCCTCCTGGAACTTACAATAAGGAGAATGCCTTTTTTAGAGTAAGGATTCTAATTAAATTAATTAAGTCCAAAGAAAATAAGCAATTAAGGGAGCAAGTGGTGAGATAAGCAGGCTTGGCAGGCTTGGTGGGTGCAAGGTGGGAGAGATGAACTCTACAGAAATACAGAAGCAGAGGAAACTGCAAGATAGATGCACATACACTGCACACAAAACACTCATTCATTAAGTACCAAAACATCCTAGACTCCTAATCCTGCTAACAAACATGATCCACCCCAGTCTATGTGTGACAGTGTCCACTATCTTAAGTCATAAAGAATAGAGGAAAAAGAACATTTCTTTTTGCCCTGGTTAGAAAGGGCTTTTGAGCAAGTTGTCATTCATTCGTTGTTACAGTCAATCTTTCATTTGTTTGTTTAACAAATATTTGTTAAGTGTGATACCAGATGCATAGAGTACAAATATGAAGGGGAAAAAGGAGCTATTACATTAGTGGGAAGACAGACATCTAAAATATAATTACAGGACAGTGTGGTAAGCACTATAATTTAGCAATTTGGACAACGTAGTATGAGAGCACAGGAGAGGAAGCCAATTCTGTTTTTACCTGTTTATGGCAATATCAAAATGGAAATGTTGTATGTACACTTCTTTTTGTGAGGAGTGAAGGAAATGGGTGAAATTCACCTCTCTTGTGGTACAGTTTTGCTTGAGTAGTTTCTCATTGCTGTCTTTCCCACTTTTCTTTGGGGCTGGGATGGAGATAGTATGCGGTTTTCCACATGAATTTGCTTGGCAGATCGAATAATTCATGCATTGCTGCAAGACTAGCAGTAGTAGCATTTCTTTGACATATTCGGTTGAGTCATAGGAGAGAAGACAGACGTTGTTCCCATGATGTCACCACCCCTCCCAGCCTCCCTGAGGAGACACAGTAGAAAAACTCAGTTCCTGGGCGTTGACCACTTGAAATAGTCAAATGGGAACAAATCACACTTGAATAAGAATGATACCGTGTGAGTGAGGTTTGAGACTACATGGGAAACTTTATTTAACAGGCAACTCACTTGGCTAAGAACAGACCCCAGTCTTTGTGTGCAAATATTCACATAGTTGGACTTTAGAATCTCCTTTTGCCTCATTAAGCCAGATAACACAGAAATGAACTGACAGTTTGGTTGGAAAAATTCTGTGTTTTCCTCAGCTTCTTTCTCTCTGTTCTTCTGAATTATTTATTTTTTAATTTTTTATTTAAAAAAATTTTTTTAGGAACTCTTGTTTTTCTGCTCACCCTTTTCCTTCGTCCTCCAAAATTTCTTGGAAATAGACCAATCCTGATAGAAAAATCTCATTGACTACTGAAAGTATAATTGATAGCACGTATTTGAATCCCATCTCTGTCACTTATTAATTGGGGAGACTTGGATGATTTATTGAAGCTCTCTAAACCTCACTTTCCTCATATCAAAAATGGGAATATTAATAGTACTGTGTACCTCAAAAGATTGTTATGAGGATATGAGGAAATGAGATAATAGAAATAAAGTCCTGATCTATCCTAAGATCTCCTTAAGGTTATCTTTTGTTATTAGGTCCAAAAATTTAAGCCTTGCTTGTTGTTTCTTCTCTGTTTAGAAGATCAAACACTTTTCTTTTGCCGTTCCAACCATGACAGTGGCAAGAGCCTGCTGAAAGATTATCCTGAGATGTCATACATGACGTTTGACTCCTTGGTTGATGATTATTGGCTGTCTCTTCACTTATTTTAGGAGATTTCTCAGTGCTTAACACCATGTGGTGATCTTTTTCCCTGGGTCTTCTAAAAGGTGCAGCAAGTTTCTTCAGTTCCTGAGAAGGGCTCATCTGATAAGTAATAGGTCTGCCTCTCAGCAGGCCAAGGTGCTCTCATTCCCAGAATGCCCAGAAGGCAACACTAGCTGAGCTCAAAGTGGAGCTCACTGACGTCTGAAAGTCCAGAAAGATGAAGGCAGCAGCAGAATACAGATGCCCATAATTTATTAGCCTTTATCCCATCACCAGCACCTTAAAGAAAATGATGTCACCATTTAACACTTCTCTTTCTGAATTTACTTTTGGATTAAGGCTTATGCTGTTCAGATCTGAATTGCCAGGTATCCTGACTCATTTCTTCACTATGTAAGCCATTAACAGGCTGCTCAGATGCTGGAATACCTGCTTCAGGCTAACAGCAAGGTGCCCTGACTCTCAGCTGTGCCCTAACACTTGCACTCACCTGGGCTCTCCAGGGAAATACCATCCTCAGCTCTTCACCATTAGCTGTGAGTCCTGCACAGAGGCCTCATTAGCATCAGTCAGCTCCTCCTATCCTCTGCCTTCCTGGCAGCGACCTACCCAGGGGAATGGAAGGAAACTATGCAAGAGGCAGGTTGCAATTACTGAGAAGTGAAACTTTTTGCAGAAAATGCAGATTGACTAGATCTGGATGTAGGGAAATATGAAGAGACCCAGTGTGGGAAAGTGTCATCTGAGTGAACTTGAGAGCTGAGGCAGAATCTTTGGCACTGAGTTGTGTTTAAAGCAAACACCGTAGAGAATGACCTTGGGGATCCTGGGAAATTGAAGACGAGCAGTGTGATTTATACAGTGAGACCAAAAAGAAAGTAAATGCTTAAGGAACAGTAATTTCTAAAAAGCTGTCAGCTCTAAAGAGACATTCCCATTGCAAAGCTCAAATATTTATGTTGATAGTATTTAGCTATGACTATGAAATTTTTTGGTTTGGCTGATGCAATATATATGTTCCCATTTTCTAAATATTTAGGGAAAATAGTCTTCTAAAAAGCCCATGAAAAGACATAGTTTCTCACCATCTGTGATTGGCTGTAGCTACTGTGCATCACATAGCATCAACTTAATTAAGCTCTTAATCCTTCCTTCTCTCCAAAGAGGTCATATCATTCAGTGTTGTAAAGGCAAACATGGGAATTCAATAGTTTCTGAAGATTACCTATTCTCTGTATGGTGATGGTCCTCAGAGGAGTTCCAGGGCTTCAAAAACAAAGATATTATTATCCCCTAGTTATTACCATCAGTGGTGTTATCATGGGATTGATGATCTCGTCTTAAAAGGACGTTTGATGGCCCTTCATGGTCACTCAGAGGGTCGTCAGAACCTCCTACATTTTAAATATTTGTGTTAGGAGACATGCTGAGACAGCAGACTTTTGCTTACTTTCTTCCTTAATTTAGACATGCTCTTCTTCCTTCCCTTTGATAATTCAGCTGGTGTCCTGTCAGTTATAGTTGGGTGAAGTCCTTCCTGACCGCTTCGGTTCATCGGAAACTGAGATACTTGTCTCTACCATACCATCAAGAACTTGACATTTACTGACATATTTTGCTCTTTCCAGTCATTAAAATATCATTGTTCAATGAATTTCTAGGGGCAATAAAACAGTTATACAAATAGCTAAAATACAAAATAGAAAAGAACATAGGAACTCAAGTGAGGGAATGTTATTTCTGGTTAGGACTTCAGAACAACCTCAATGAAATAGGTTCTGTTTAAGATAGAACTTGAAAAAGATCAGGTTTTGACAGGTGAGTTGCTTCTTGTGCAGATACATACATCTTCGTTCACTTAGAGTGTAGTCTCTGTGGAGGCAGAATATGGGTTCTCTTCTTTTAGTGTCCTTTCTGACATATGGTTCAGTGCTTGACACAGAGTAGGTGCCTAATACGTATTTGTCACCAGAGGCAATGAAATAAGCCTCCCTTCTAGGAGGAGAAGGATTGAGGTGATGGAACTAAAACATTCAACCACATAGTAACAAGAGCATATCGTTGCTCAGTAGCCCTGCAATGTATTTCAAGAGGACATCTTTCCTTTTAACTTTTAATAGGCTTTTTGGACCCAATTATTTTGATGCCATAGTAAAGGGAAGGTGGAGGAGTGAATGCGGGACAGAGGAGTAGAGCCTGGTTGCTTTTCCAAAATCATCTTTGGAGATGGATCTTTGGCTGCTTCATCCTGGGATGAAGAGAAACTATCCCAGCAACCCAACTGAAGTTGGTTACTTTTAAGTCTTACTGTCTTTTTGTCTGGTTCTGTTGTCTTTGACACATCTGCTTTGCATCTATTTAAGAAAGGTTATACCTGACTCACAAATAGCCATTGCATAGTGTGTAGTGAGTACTGGAGAGATGTAGGAGTCAGGGGACAGTGGGTCCTCTGTTCTCACCACCAACTGAAACCCAACTGAGCAGACACCAACATTACAAAAACAATGGCAAGAATCGAACACTCAAGCTCGGGAAGAGTTGAGCTAAGATTTGAAAGCGTCTGAGGAAGGAAAAAAGCATTGTTCCCTCCTCCTACCCTGCATGCCAACTAGCAGTGGCAGTTCACCCTCTCCAGATGCTTTCCACAACTGAGGAGACACGTGTAATCTTTTCCGAGAGCTTCTCTTCTTCAACCCCAGCCTCTCCTGCCGTAGATTCTCAAAAGGCCATTGAGGAGCTTGTATTGGGGGTGGATCGGAAAATTCCTTTTGCCTTGCAGGTCTCCCCTCACCTTAGCTTGGCTGGACCATTGCAGGAATCTCAAAGCAGTACACAGCCGGCCATTGGAGGACAGTTTCTCTGCAGTAATCTGCCATTGACCTTGGCCTAATTTGTCATGTTTTGGCTGATAATTCCAAAGATGAACGATGAGGTGCCTATTAGATTTGAAGTGCCACATTCTTCCTCTGAAGCTACGTTTGTTTTACTAGCTAATAATTCTATTCTGTTATATTAAAAATCCAAGGTTTATTTTAAAAGCGGGACAGCTAGCCATTATTTGAGTAGTATTCCACAGGCCCTAAGCAGAACATGTAAAATGTCATTTCAAGTGCCAAGTTTTTTCTAATTCCATTTTTTTTTTTTTTTTTTACAGAATTCTGAAAGCAGCTTAAATCTAATTGGCTCCCCTAGGATCTGAGCTCCTGTTACATTTGTGGTGTTTCTTTTTTTGAGAGGCATCTGGAGAGACTGAACTGCCATTGCTAGTTGGCATGCAGGGTAGGAGGATACAGCAAGGTTTTTTTTTTCTTCCTTAGAAACTTTCAAATCTTGACTGAACTCTTCCTGAGCTTGAGTATTTGATTTTTGCAATTGTTTTTGTAATGTTGGGTTCTGGTTTTCCTATAATTGAATTTCATTTGAGTAAGAATGGCAACCACAACTGCCACCGCCCATGGTGGCCAGCCTATATCTACTGTGAAGGAAAAATAGAGAGAAAAAGAAAAAATAAAACACATATTAGCAGAGTATAGGTCCATGTAAATAATACTTACCAAGCACAGTGCTAATAAATTGTCTCCATGTGCGTCTAGTCTCCTAAGAGTAAACACCTATTTAGATAACAGAGCTGAGTTATTTTTAGTGGCCCCGATTCAGATGTTCCTATAGTCTAAATGACTGTGAGAAGACTGCCAAAATCTTGTCCTTAATCACAGTGAGATCACACCTTTGAAACCCCACACAGTGAAGCAAATGAGAGAAGATCCGGCCCTGATAGAAGGGAAAGGAAGAGGAGGAGAGTGTAAGCAAACCAGGGGCTAGTTCTTGTCTCAGAATGTTTATTTTTTATTTTATTTTATTTTTTTGAGGAAGATTAGCCCTGAGCTAACATCTGCCACCAATCCTCCTCTTTTTGCTGAGGAAGACTGGCCCTGAGCTAACATCTGTGCCCATCTTCCTCTACATTATATGTGAGACACGTGACATTGCAGGGCTTGACGAGTGGTGTGTAGATCTGCACCCGGGATCCGAACTGGCGAACGCTGGGCTGCCGAAATGCAATGTGTGAACTCGACCACTGCGCCACCAGGCTGGCCCCTCCGAATGTTTATTTTACCAGATACTTAGACTTAAGGATCTCAGTTATAACAGCAACAGGAAAACATATTGGTAGTGTCTATTTTTAAATATATTATTGAAAGGTATTAAAAGACTAGTTTCAGAGCCTCAGTCTTCCATTGTGGAGTTGAAAGCTGGGAGTAGGGCAAGTTGAACATTTAGGAGGCGCTTGACCTGGTTTGGGCAAACCATACTGAGGGCATTCAGAAGCCGGGTGTGAAAGCTTGTTGAATACAATGGTTAGGCTGCCTTTTGTTGTTGGATTAGAAATAGCATATGGAGCAATAGCAAGAAACTTGTTCCTCTTTTGGAAGATAAATGATTTGAAGTCTCTGTATTAGGAGAGCCTTATCTTATAATATTTGGTATCTCCTCCTCCTAAACTCAGACCAGAAGAGTAACAATAAGAATAGGCTCAAACTTTGTTTTGATTAAGTGCCTCTTGAGTGTGTGTGTGTGTGTGTTTATGCGTATGGCCCAAGTGGGAATGTCTGTTTAATTGAGATCTGATTGTCCTGTTATTGCTTAGGCAGGACCTGCCTGCCCAAGCAGAGAAAAACCTAATTTCGGGCTTAGCAGGCAATGAAGTTAGTAATAAAACATGCTTATTGAATTAAAAACAGTACAGTTCTTGTTAATTCATTTAAAAATATTTCTCAAGATTTTCTTCCCAAGATAAAAATTTATGTATGTGTCAAATGGGATAAGGGCCAGCCAGACTCCATTTGGGTAAATGTACTCATTGTGTTGTCCTAAGGTAGACAGCACAGACCTGGGGCATAGGGAGTTGTTTTAATTTCATTTGTGCCGTTATAGAGCTGTGCAACCCGAGGCAAATGACTTTGTCTCATTGGCTCTGAGTTTTTCTTATGTATAAAATAAGATTGGATTAGGGGACTTCTACGTTGAATATTCTATAAAACAAAGGTGTAAACAGTGGAAAGAAAAGAAGAGAAGTGGTAAGGAAATGCTAAGTGTGGTAACTCACTGCTTGAGGAAGGATTTTCTGGGGAGAGATGGACAAGTCAGAAAAAGGCTGCAACAATGTTCTCTTCTCTCTCTGTCTTCAGTTCAACTCCTGCCTGTCTGATGGCTTTAGATAGCTCAGCAATGCTCCTCCAGTCTGCTTCCTCTTTTTTTTCTCTCTTTCTCATGTTTCTTTGTTTCTACGTCTTTCTCCACACCCCAGCTCACCACCATCTTTACATCTCTCCAAGGAATGGATGTAGTTAGAATTTGTCAGGAAGATGCAGGAATAATGATGAAACTTGCTGGAAAAGAGTTTTGAGTTTGTTTTTTTTCCACCCTTTCATTTCCTAGGACCTGTTGTAACTTCAGCTTTACCAAATAAAAAAATGGAAACTTTAGGGGCCGGCCCTGTGGCCGGGTGATTAAGTTTGCGAGCTCCGCTTCAGCGGCCCAGGGTTTTGCTGGTTCAAATCCTGGGCGTGGACATGGCACCACTCATTGGGCCACGTTGAGGTGGTGTCCCACGTGCCACAACTAGAAAGACCCACAACTAAAATATACAACTATATACTGGGGGGGTTTGGGGAGAAAAAAGCAGGAAAAGAAAAGAAAAGAAAAGAACAGAACTCCTAGCCTAGAGGCTGAGGAAATTAAAAAAAAAAAAAAGTGGAAACTTTCAACTCATAGGTTATGTCTTCATAATGATGATAATGATAATCATGATGATGATACTAACCTTGAGTGCTTACTATGTGCCAGGAACTGTTCTTAATGCTTTAGGAGGAATAATTTATTTAATCCTCATAATTACACTATGATGTAGGTCCTGTTATCGTCACCATTACGCAGATAAAGACACCGAATCAGAAAAGTTGCATAACTTGCCCGAGTTTTACAGCTAATTGTGGTGAAGTTGAGATTGAATTCTAGGCAGCCCTTTTCCAGTGTCACTGTTTTTATCCATCGGCCTTGCTGCATCTCCTCTGAGGCAGAGATGATATATTTCATTCGTTTTCGTATCACCTTGAGAATTTGGTACAGTGCTTGAGGAAAGTATACTTTGAATATGTGTAGAAATGAATTAAAGGAACATCATCCTACCTGGAAGAGAAAGCTGTCCACGGCTTCCCTTGTCTCTGGCCTTGAGAAGCTGTGCTCGTAATGCCCTCCCAAGCATGCTTGTTGACAAATATTTGACTTGTTATTTGAAAGCATCGATTTCCTGTCTGTGTGAAACTCATGGACTCTTTTAAGTTAGAAGTTTTATTTTTAATAGCGAAAGTTAGACTGTAGTTTAAGGAATTGGAGTTGATTCCTGGCACATAGTAAGCACTCAAGGTTAGTATCATCATCACGGTTATCATCATCATCATCATGAAGACATAACCTATGAGTGTAAAATTTCCATTTTTTTATTTGGTAAAATCGAAGTTATTACAAACCCTAGGAAATGAAAGGAAAAAAAAACAAACTGAAAAACTCTTTTTCCAACAAATTTCATCATTATTCTTGCATCTTCCTTGCAAAGAGTGAAAGTGTAGTATTATTTAAACCAATGTAGCTGATAAGTTAATATGTGAATCAAGGGGTATTTGAAGAAAGCTAGGAACAGAGGGTCAATAAAAGCCTAGATTTAGTTGTTAGAAGAAAATTTTCTTTAAGGTTTTATTTGTCCAAACACATCTACTTCTTTTGAGATATACTAGGTTTTTCACTTATTATGAACATTTGACACAGAAAAGAAAAAGGATCAATATGTTTACACTCCAAGGTCAATATTTCTACTCTTATATATGGTATTAGTGATGAGAGAAAGAAATGAGAGCAAAATTTTTTATATTTGTTGCCATGGTACAAAGATAATACCTCCTTTATAGGCTGTTTATATTAGAGGGCAAAGGATGCATTGTTTATTCATTATGCCCTCTAATACCTCACTTATCTGGTAGTCAGATTTCCAGCAGCTCTATTATCTGGAACACGTATATGTTCTCGGAAAGATAGGATCATGGAACATTAATATCGGAAAGGATCTTAGGGATAATTTAACCCAATTTCCTTATTTTGCAGATGAAAAAATACAGCCCCATAGAGTAAGGGGCCTAGTCTTGGAGTAGAGCAAATTCTCCAAATAGAGAACAGTAATTACAAAGGCTGCATACTGTTTACTCTATTAATTCAATTAACAAATACTTATTGAGGATCTTATTATGTGTAAGACATTAGGGATAGAGCAATCCTCCTTACACTAGGAAAGGTATGGGTCCTCCTCGAAGGTCTTACCAAACGTGTGTCATGAGGCCGCAGATGAGAAATATCTGAGAATGATTCCTGGTAAGCGTTTTGAGGATGACGAGGACTTTGTCTTGTTCATTCCCCAGTGTCTCATGCCTTCCAGGAGATGAAGCTGCTGACCACAGGAAGAATTGAAAGGAATGATCGCAGTGTAGAAATCTGGGAACATTTAATATGAGCTAATCTACTGACTTAAAAAGGCTCCAAAGAATTATCTTTTTATTCCTGTGCTAAGTCTTAAGTATATGTTGATAACCCTGAGTCAAGAAAAAGTTTGTTATTTCGACCTGCTTTTTTAATAAAATGGTTGAGTGTGTGATACATTTTAGAAAGCTTTCAAATATAAAGAGTATTGGTACATAAAAGGGTAAGCTTCACTTCTCTGGGACATTTACTCCAAAGTCATCAAAATTTGTTGATCAGTAGCTACACACTACAACTTATCTCTAGACCATGAATAGATAAGTTTGATGTTAGTGAAGGGGAAATTGGCTAGCATTGTAAATAAAGTTGATGTTTAGCCATTAACTTTATAACAAGGTTGTATACTAAAGCACCATCATAAAGGTTGGTGTGCAAGGGGTCATGCCAAATGTGAGATAGGGGGAAGGTAAGTAGGCAGCAACTTCTGCAGCCTACGCAGTGTGCCAAGTCTGTGACTTCATTTGATCCTCACAGCAATTCTGCATGGTACTCAGTGTTATCCAATTTTGCTGATAAGGAAGCTTAGACTCAAGAGGTGAATTAATTTGCCCGAGATGACATAGATGGCAAACAGCAGGATTTTAATCTGTATCTTTGTGATTCCAAAGTCCAGGTTTGGTCCATTGTACCTGAAGCGAGTGGCATTTCATTCTGTAGCTGACATGCAATGTAGCTGGATGGACACATGCATTTATTCATTTTTATATCCATCCATCCATCCGTTCAACAGATATTTGAAAGCCAGCTTTAAGCTGGACTCTTTAGGGAGAAGCAGATATGAATTAATAGAAAATTTGAACTACAGAATAATGTAAGAAACAATAACCAAATAGCTGTGGTTGATTTTTATTTTACCCTGTAGACTGAGTACTATTACTTTAGGATCATACCGCTTATATTTGAGGGATTTTTTTTGAATTTTTAAAAACATAGGCTAACCAGGAAAACAGAATTAAATCATTTTTAATCAACAAATCCATTTTTTAAAAATTGCGTATTGGTGCTAAGTTAGTGATTTTGGTCCTGATGACTAAACAAAGGCAAACTTTATTTTTCTCCTCCTTCAAGGTGGCAGCTTCCCCATTAAGCATCCTGTACCGAGATTGCGTGCACAACATTTATTGTAGCACCTCCCAGATTCCAAGTCAGTGGGGTAACAAAGGATGATATTTTATCGCCTCAGTGAAGTCCGAGGAAGTCTAGTTAGTGAAATTTGCAGCACATGGAGTCAGAGAGTACAAAATATACTAACACCATATTCTAGAAAGTGCAGGACCTCAAGTCAGAAGATCTGGGTTTGAATAAAGGTTTTTTCACTTGTGTGGCATTGTGCAAGATTATAAATCTCTTTGAGCTTGACTTATTTATTTAATAGTGCTTGTGTCACATAGTGTTATGAAAATTAAATGACACAGTAGAGTGAAAAATGCTTTGCAAAGAAAGTTATAGTGTGTACTTGTGTAAAGATCTTTATAGAATCATCACTGTCATCACTATGATAATTGGCAGGCCAGAGTTTCAGGTGTCATGTGAGGATAATAGGGCATTTGACATTGGGCTCAAGCTGTGAAGGAAAGACAAGAAATAGTGCTGTAGAGAGAGGCTGTTTTGACTACAAAAGAAGAGTGCCAGCATTTGCCTTATTTTTGCCTACTCAGTTCCTTGCCTTTTCCAGTGATCGGGGCCACTAGAATCCTGCAGCCTTCTGCTTCCAGTCTCTGGAGTTGCATCTAAGATGTCTCATAGTGGTGTCAGAGGCCCACCACCTTGAATGCCTCCCTGGTTTCTAATCCACTGCTTCCTTCCATCACTCCTACCTGTGTGCTTGTCTGCTCTCCGGGCCTCCCATCATTGGTCCATCTTGATCACTGACTCAAGCTGTCCTGGGAGCATAGTCTCTGAATAGAGTACCCTATAAATTACCCCCAGATTGCCTTCACTCTTGCCATCTGTGTTTCCTGAACTCTTGCAAATCTCAATTACCACACTATCAAAAACGAAAGAAAATTTTAGTGATATGAGAAAGAGTTAGGAAAGTGATGTGTCCAAGTGGTAAAAAGGGTTTTCTGCAGGGCAGAACGGACAGGGAGATAAGGCCTGGATGGAGGATCTTGATGTGAAGGGCATCATGGTGAGAGCCCGTGGGCAGTTTCAAGGGCAAGTGTCAAGTCTCCTTTTGTGTGTGTTGAGAGCGTATCACTTATGTGCCTTTATGAATGCATTTGGTAAGAAAATTATTGGTGGAGGAGAGTGAGTTCTATTTTAACATAAATGCTCACCCACGGTTTTAGCCCTGAAAAGTGGTTTTCTAAATCTCCAGGTTGGAGGACAGGATGCAGCTGACCAAGCATCTCACACTCCTTTCTCCTGAACCCCTCTGTTTGGATATTCTCAGTCCAGGTATTGTGGGTGCCGCTAACTGTGACCATGCTGTCCATTAGTGGGGCCTGCGATGTAGGGGTCCTTTGGGAAAACATTAGTAGAGAAAAGCAGTTGAGAGGAAGTCTACAAATCAGCAAGAAAACAAACAACCCACATCCAGTCAGCGCAGAGAGTGTATGACTCACAGGGACAAACACAGAGGCGGACACCCCCTCGCTGTTTCCCTGTCAGACTTCAAAATGTTGTGAGGTGGGAGTCCTCGCAGCTTCTGAGGGAGAGCCTTGCGGATGAGAAATGAAAGCTGATTTTTAAAACTTGTACAGGTAGAATGCAGACTAGACCGCATGTCCAGGCCTCCCAGTCCTGCCCCCAAACTTTGTCTTCTTTAAATATGATCTGAATTATTTTAGTGGTAATTTCATCTCGTTGAATTTTACTCCTTTAAATAACGTTGCAAAGACCAGACCTGTCAACTCTTTGGTTCCAGTGTTTTTGTTTTCCCTTTTCCTAAAATGTGTTCAGTGCATTTGGGGTTTTTTGAGAAACCTACAGAAGAGGTGAGGAAATGCAGATGAGGTGTATAAAGAGGTTCTGTCATGCCAGCGAGTCATGGGCACATGTGTTTCTTCCATTTATGAGGATGCCTCATCAATGTAACCCTTAGGACGGTGTCCGAAGGGCTTGTGCACAAGAGACCTTGTTGTTCGTAATTAAAATGTCCATTTAAAGATCTAAAAATGTCACATTGCACTTAAATACTTGATTTGCTTTCTGTGAGGTTTGCTTTAATGTTATCGAGTTTTTGGTTTTGTCAGCCACATTTTATACATGATTTAAATCGCATCTAGACAGGATGAGCTAAAGGAGAGGTGGCAGCAGGGCCCCCCCACCTCCCCTTCCCTCCTCCAGAATGTGTGTTCTCACGTTGAGCACGGTGCCTGCAGGGCTCCCTGCACATTCTGGATGACATACAGAGGTGTGTGATGAATGATGCGATCTCCTATAAGGAAACCTGGTTCCTAGTTTCAGTTCTGCTGATAACTTGCTGTGTGACTTTCAGTAAGACTCTTCACCTCATTTGCCCTCAGCTTCCTTGCAAGTTAATAAAAACAACAGTTCTTTCTCTTTATTCCTTGAAAGATTGTTGGTATGATTTCAAATTTGCTTTGAATTGTGAGGAACATCTTTTAAATATTATATATATCCGTATATGTAGATATATGTAGATATATATGTATATATATATGTATATATGTGAGTGTGTGTGCCTGTGTATGTATCACACACATACATTTGCTGTTCACAGTAAGGCAGAAATCAAGCAAACCAGACTTGAATTCTCTTGGTGGACCAAGTGGTTGAGTGCTCCCAATCACTTCTATAGGTCTGCCACATGCCACCTTGTGTGGTCTTTATACATAGTCCTCCAGAAGGATCTTCCCCATCTCAGCAATGGTGTCTCCTCCCATTCAGAAATCATCTTTGGTTTCTCTTTCTCCCTCACTCCCATGTCCATTCTATCCATCACCAATTCTGTCAGCTCTTCTTTCAAAACATGTTTCAAATCCACACACTTCTACTGCTCCCACCCTAGACTGGACCACCATGATCAGCCTCTGTTGATTGCCTCTCTATAATCCATTTTCCACACAGTGACCAGAGTGACCTTTCAGAAGAAATGTAAAACACATTCTGATGAGTGCTGCTTAAAACTAGTCAGTGGTTCCTGGTACTTTGAGAATGAAACTCAAAATTCTAACCATGACCTCCCAGGCTTACCTTGATGTCTTTCTTATTCCTGCCTTGTTCATTAAGCTTTAGCAAAGCTGGATGCCTTTCAGTTCTTCAACACACCACACTCTTTCTTACCTTAAGAGGTTTTTTTTTAATAGAATTATTTTTTAGAGAAGTTTTAGGTTCACAGCAAAATTGAGCAGAAATTACAGAGAATTCTCATGTATCTCCTGCCCCCATTCCCCCCACATGCCTAGCCTCTTCCACGATGGGCATCCTGCACCAGAGTGGTACATTTGTTGCAATTGATGAACCTACACTGACACCTTATTGTCACCCAAAGTCCAAAGTTTACCTTAGAGTTCACTCTTGGTGTTGTCCATTCTATGGCTTTTGACAAATGTATAGTGACGTGTGTCCACCATTATAGTATACAAAATAACTTCACTGCCCTAAAAGTCCTCCATGCTTCTCCTAGTCATCTCTCCCTCTCCCCAACCCTTGGCAACCACTAATCTTTTAATCTCTCCATAGTTTTGCCTTGACAAGAATGTCATGTAGTTGGAATCATACTATAGCTAGAATCATACTTTTCAGATTAGCTTCTTTCACTTAGTAATATGTGTTTCAGTTTTCTCAATGTCTTTTCATGACCTTAAGGATTTTTACCTTAGCTTTTTGATCTGCTTGGCTTTTCCTGTCCACTCTGTTTCACCAGCTTCTTGTATCACATCAGCCTGTTACATGTTCTTCATAGCATTTATTACCCTCTGACATTTTCTTTTTTACTGTCTGTCTCTGCCACTAGATTGTAAGCTCCATGGGAGTGGAGGTATTGTGTGTCTTATTCCTGGCTGTACCCGGAGTACCTAGAGCAGTTCTTGGTGTGTAGTTGGTGCTCAATAAATGTTTGAAGAGTTGAATGCATGAATGACCTGAGTATTAATCCTCTTTAGCTTTACTCTTCTCCTCTACTTGGCTTTCAAGGTGACAAACTCTTTTGTTCACGCTGCTCCAGGTTTTGTTCAGAGGAGGAGGCAGACATTCATGTTAAGTCACTGAGTCTGAGGATTATTTCTTGTTCACCTTTGGCTTCTGAAGCTCTCTTGGTTGTCTGCTGAATTTAATGGGTCTCCAGGCGAACAGCAGTTGGTAGACTTGGTGGGGATCAGTCACATTGTGAGAGAGAACAGAGGCAGTAGAAGATGATTAAGGGAAAATAGCAGAAAAGTATGATTTAACTTTTATTGAGTCACACATTGTACTCAAAGCTGTGTATAACATAAAAAGCGAATTAGGAGGCAAGTCAGATATAAAATAAGTGAGCACACACAAGCACACAAATACTGCAGAAAGGAAGGTATTTCTTCAGATGCCTTCTCTCATTTACCGAACTGTAGTCTTATCAAAATATATAGGCTCGTTCAGGAGAGAAATAATGCAGCCGGTGGTGTTTGTGGCCCAGTCATGCCCTGTAGGGCACAGAGAGGCCTGCAATTTCATGACTGCTTTTAAAAGAAACTTTCTCTAAGGCTAACAGACTTTCTAGGGAGGCCAAACCAAGTGAAGCTGAGTTTAATGTTCTCATTAAAATGTTAAAGAGGCTTTATTCATGAAAGACTGAAGCTGTAATTGCTTTATCCTTGTAAACTATGAAAATATGTGGTGATCTCTTACAGAGGCAGTCACCCAGTCCCCTCTGTCCGGAAGGTCTGCTTAATGGAGGGCTTGACTGCATCTAGGGACTGAGAAGTAGATGGTCTGGCTCCTGTCTTTCAGGGATGTATGCACTATTTGGCTACTTGATCTTGAGTTCTAATTTGGAAATTATATGAGAGATGAATACACATATATTTTACTAAAAAAGGGCTCGCTACCCAATGCACACAAAGAGCCAATTATTACAGTATCAGCCTTTGGGAAGATAAAAGTAGCTTTGTTTGTGTGATCTGCAAGGAGACAGGAGGCATATGCTCTCAGATCTGTCTCCCTGATCCAGGGCTTGGAGCAAAATTTATGGGATGAGGGGCAGGGCTGTCTGAAGTGTGGGGATAGATGATTGGAGGTAAGGAGAAATGAGGTAATTGATGATCGGCACAAGGGTAGTCAAGCTTCATGGCTCTTCCTAGGACGCATGTTCATGAAATGGTAGTGAGGGTGGAGTTTTCAGCCCTTTGACGTCAAAAGAGTCACTTACCTGGCATTTGCACATGTCCAGTTGACGGATTGGTGGTCTCGCCTGGACTGGACAAGGGGTCTCAGTTTCTGAAAAACCACTTTTTTTTTCTTTAAATCATTTTATTTTATTTATTTATTTTTGAGGAAAATCAACCCTGAGCTAACATCTGCTGCCAATCCTCCTCTTTTTGCTGAGGAAGCCTGGCCCTGAGCTAACATCCGTGTCCATCTTCCTCTACTTTATACGTGGGACGCCTGCCACGGCATGGCTTGCCAAACGGTGCCATGTCTGCACCCAGGATCTGAACCGGTAAACCCCGGGCCGCCGAAGCGGAGCGGGCGAACTTAACTGCTGCACCACTGGGCTGGCCCCTGAAAAACCACTCTTAATTACTCTGTTGATAAGATGAGATCCGTTGAACTGGTCCTAGAGGGCCCGTGGTTACATATACACACATGCCCGCAAATGTTATGGAAGGAAGTCGTTTTTATTCTGCCTATAGACAGTGGCATATTGAGATGAGAACAGAAGAAATCCAAAGATGCTGAGGTGCTGGAGGAACTGAACAGGAATCCCTTGGAAAAGCTATCATGTGAATCACAGAGAGAGAGGGCTTTGGGAGGTAACACATTTTTCTCCCCTGCTTCCCTACTCTTTGCCATCCTTAAGGCCCCCATGCAAAGACATCACTATAGAACTTTAGGTATTGAATGCCGATGGCAAATACAGCTTCCTGGAAATACTTAGAGAGCTGTGGTTCTTGTATAGCTAGGGAACTGTATTGCTGGAAACCTCAAATTTGGGGGAGGGGAGGTTAAAACATGCTATCTTTTCTCCAATTCCTTAAGATTAGAGAACCCTGTTTGTTGAATGGTAACAAATCTGGGTCTCATGATATGCAGTATAGTAATGTAAGTAACATCTAGGGATTGTTTTAAAACAGTTATTTTTTTCTTTTTCCATTGATGGGTCATTTGGATGCTTTACACTGGGTCAGATCTAAATTAAAATCTATGTGTCCTAGAGCTGTCAGAGTTTTCCTTTAAGTGCTCGAATCTTTTTTAGATGTGAGTGCAGAGCATTTATTAAAACTGGCTCAAGTCTGAGGGGGCAATGAAGATGCAAGTTAACATTAGGAAGTTCTCTCTATATGATAGATTGGATATGTTTCTAAAGAGTTCTTTTCCGGAGGGGTGACCATCTCAGTCCAGTGATGTTAATGGTGTTCATGATAAAAACAGCTTCTCATAGTTTTGAACATGAAGAAAGTGAATCCCAATTTCTGGAACAGTGTTGATTATATGTAAGGAAATACATTTTTTAGGTTATTGACAGATTCAGAGCGAGATATGAAAGATTACCACCTCTGCTTCTAACTCGATTGATTGATTTGGAGTGACTTGCAGTTCCTGTTTTGGGGAACCTGGTCCCTGAATTCTAAGATGAATCCAGAGAGGTTAGTACTCAGGGTTCTATCCAGCCACAGCTGAACTCGTAATGTCACCTCTTCTCCTTACCCATGATAAGATTATAATCTCTTTCCTGGTCTGTAGAGTGAATCCATTTGGGACCTTTCTTGGCTTGCCTAGAAAATCTTGGTGGACTGTGGTCAGGTCCTTACTTCCTACTATGACTCAGAAACCAATGAAGAAGTGTAATGGTGCAATGAGACCATCAGTAATAATAGAGTATGTACAAAGTACAGTAGTCCCCCCTTATCCACGGTTTCGCTTTCTTTGGTTTCAGTTACCCATGGTCAACTGAAGTCTGAAAATATTAAATGAAAAATTCCAGAAATAAACAATTCATAAGTCTTAAATTGCATGTCATTCTGAGTAGTGTGCATCCTGCTCCATCCTGCTTGGGACGTGAATCATCCCTTTGTGTAGCATTTCCACGCTGTATAAGCTACCTGCCCCTTAGTCACTTAGTAGGCATCTAGGTTGTCAGATCAACTGTTGCTGTATGGCAGTGCGTGTGTTCAAGTAGCCCTTATTTTACTTAATAATGGCTAAAAGCCAACTTTATCATTAGTTATTGTTGTTACTCTCTTACTGTGCCTAATTTATAAATTAAACTTTATCACAGGTATGTATGTATATGAAAAAGCATTGTGTATATAGGGTTTGGTGCTATTTGAGCTTTTAGGCATCCACTAAGCGTCTTGGAATGTATCCCCAGCGGGTAAGGGGAGACTACTGTATCATGGGAACAAACGGAGGGGTTGACTAATTTATCCTAGGCTACTGTATGTTTTTGAGAACTTTTATCTACCTTTTTGAGTTTTTCTGTTTCTTATTTGCTATTAGAATGTTGATTGTCACATCTGACTGCTCAGTGTCCCAGCCCAAAGCAGCCTTCTTCCCTTTCTAGTTCTTGGAGGTCAGTTACGTCCAAGACCCTGTGTTAACCTTACGATTAGATGGTAATACCAAAAACCTAGCAGAAATTTTCAAAGTGCATTAATATGTGATAGTATTTTCCTCTAGCTACTTAGTTCTGTTGTGTCTTAGACTTATAGTGAATGGTCAGTTGATTGATTAATTAACTCACTCATTCGTCAAATATTTTGGGAGCATATAATATGTGCCAGGGGCATATACTCCATCTAGGGACTGGGATAAAAGGGTGAGCAAAACAGATTTGTCTACAAAGTTTTGCTGATAGTTCACAGGAACTGAAAATAAAAGAGTGAAATACCTAAAAAAAAAAAACCAAATTGCTTTTCTGCAATTCAAAGAATATGTGTGAAATTGCCATATCCCAGCCTACTCTGGAGAGTTCTCCATAAGTGCATTTCATGTCAGGAAGTGGTACCAGACATTTTCTATATTACAATAGTCTCCATATATTTATTAAGCTGTAACTTGTAAGGCTTCCTGATGGGGCATTAAATGAGCCTTTTTGTGTACTGCATTGTGTCTTTGTCACGAAGCACTCTGTTAACTCCAACCTGTGTCATTCATCTGCCCTGGGCTGGTAATAAGGCACATTTCAGTCATTCCAGGAGGGCCTTGTGGGTCTGCACAAAGAGGGATAAAACTAAGAAAGAGTTGGGTTCATGGTGGGGTGGAGGGAATGCACTTAGGCAAAACCAGGGATAGAATGGAACCCTTCTGCCTAGTGTGTTTTACATGTTTGTACCCTTTCAGCACAGCAGCTGAATAGCCCAGGATTGTTCTACATTTTTAAAAATCCTAAGAAAATGCTAGCTGACTACCTTTCTTAAAGTATTGTTTTTCTTCTCAACTGTTGACCTGGCTGGCAGCAGGTTAGGAGAATCTGAGAACTCCAAATATGACAATGAAACAGTAGAGGAATACAGAAATTTTCCTATCATTTCTAAGCTCTGTGCTTAGGAGGACTGGCCATATGCTGATAACAGAGATTTGACTCTATGGAAGGAAAGAGAGCATGGAAAAGGGGCATAGGAGTGTGGGGATGTTAGAGAAGAAAAGGGGAAAAGATCAAGGCAAAAAGGGTGAAAGATGTTCAGTGGTCATTGCTTCTCTCCCTTATCTCCTCCTTCTCGCAAAAGGAGCATGTGAAAAAGCAGGCAGATTGAGAGGGAAAAAAAAGAGAGTTGAATTAGAGATGGGAGGGCACTCGAAGGTAGCGAGGGAGAAGGAGAATGAGTCAGAGAAATCACAAGAGTAAGTGAGGGGCAAGGAGATGGGGTAGGAACTATTTAAATGCAGGGAGAAGAGAGAGACACCAGACGGGAGTGCCCACTGTGGTCACACTGAGAACCTTCTATTGCTCCCAGTGGTGCACCTGCCAAATAACCAGTGTCCCTTACCGAAGATGTTTTCCTGACTTTTGTATTAACTTTAATGTGATTCTCTTTATGGCCCCTGTGTTGCCAGTTGCAGCTGCATTGACACTCCGTGTGATCAAATAGCAGGTGTGGAGGCGCAGTTCTGTTATCCCTGCCACCTTGCTCCAGAAGCCGACTTCTGAGTTGATGCTTCTCGTGTTTGATGTTTGCCCTTTCTCCTTGTCTACAGGTAGGGGGGTTGAAGCCGAAAAATTGTTCCTAAGGGCTGCCACACTTATAGTTCATGCATACAGATATTCAAAACAGTGGAACAAATGATAACATCACAATCAAGTGTTTTTCCTAAGTGAGATAGTTGACTCTTTCATTGCTGGTCTGGGTACTTGCCCTAACCCAACAGCACACGTACTGTGCCTCCAGGTGGGCTGCTCCTTGAAAAATCTTCCCTCTTTTTTTTCAAAGCTCAACTCAGGAAGCCTTTCCAATACTCTGGGTCTGGATCAGATGCTTTCTAAGTGTGCAGCAGTGCCCTCCTCTGCAGCCTGGCTTCCCGTGCTAACCTTCCCCTATTAGAGGTACCATTCCATGCTGCAATTTTTGTCCTTCCCTAGACTTTGGGCTCTTTGCACAATGTTGGTTATTACTGAGCACCTAAATAGGTGTTCACTAGCTGGTTATGTAATGAATGAACGGCCTATCATGCCCGTCTTGTGTACAGAAAATGCAGTTCTTCTAGAATTGGCTGTGCTTTTGGATATCAAATTTGTGTGTGTGCTTTATGATGAGCCTACATGTTCTGGAAAAGAAAAGTTGATTTAGCCAATGGTAAGGGGTTTTTGGGAGTTTAGTAGGATATTTTTTCCCCTCGACTCATGCAACTAAAGAAAAGAGGTTATGATTCCATTAACTCCTGGGTACCAGAGGACAGTCTTGAAGTTTCAGCCAACCTATTTCTTGTGATCCTAGTAATTGCAGGCCAGATTCATAAGGCACTTCAAAGCCATGGGTCTCAGACTTTAATGTGCATAGGAATCACCTGACGATCTTGTTAAAATGCTGATTCTGTTTCATTAGGTCTTAAGTGGGTTCTCAGATTCAGCATTTCAGGCTCCCTGGTGATGCTCATGTTGCTGGTCCATGGACCAGACTTGAGTAACAAGGCTTTAAAATACTTTCTCAAAAATAAAGTTGGGATTTAGACTATGAAGATATCTACTGGATGCATTTCATAGTTTGCAGAACAATAGCTTTTCCGAGAGGAAACTTGTAATTGTCTAACTCTTATTTCAACCTGGAAATTTGCAAGAAGTCTTTCCCACACTTAAAAATAGTACATCCAATACTGGTCATCCCCCTGAACTGCTTTTGATTGATACTTTAGGTTGTACTGCCCTTAATTAACACACAGTTTTATTTATTTAGACTTTCTCAGATTTGGGAGGCCCTGGCCCTGGTGTAGTTACTTTAGCAATAAGGACTATTTTTAAAGCAGAAATATTCTTTGAAAGATTGGCAGTTGAAGTGCTGTGTTTACGGTGAGACCTTCACATTTATTGATTGTTACCAGGTTAGCACCATGCAGAGACCTTCTGCATGGGCAGTCATTTGGAATGGCTGGAAATAGGAAAGCTCAGTGTTCAGCTCGAACTTTGCAAGCAAAAACTTGCATCTGCTTACGTATGTTCAAACAGCTCTCTGAATTTGATGTTTAAAGTTTTTTTTTTTAACAAGATGGCCTTTATTTTACAGGTCCTTTGCAGCCAGCATGATAACGTATTTATAACACGTGGAGGAGAGAGAGCTCACCATGCTCAGGTAAAGGGATGGTATGTACAGCAAGTGACAAGCAGGACTAATGGCAGGTTGTTTGTCACTGTATGAGAAGTGATTCAGCTTAATTATACCGTTGACATCATTCTCTCATATGTGTTTTAGTCACTTGTGCCTGGGGTGCAGAGGGCCTGTGGTAGGTGAACTCAGTGAGCTAACGTGCATTTGGGGAGCGTCTGTGAAGTACCTACAACAGGGCCTCCGTAAACAACCAGTAAGGAAACAGCACGGTCACTTGAAATCTCTTTCCGTCTTCTACAGAATTAACATAGAATTATTACTATTGTTCATCTTTATTACCTTATCAGAAGGCTTTTATCTTTTCAACATTTGTGTAAATATGTGACTACTGAAGAATCTTCTAATTAAAGCCTTATCTCTGTCCCCTAATCTGAAGTTGCCGTTCTAAATGTTCTTTGCATTTTCTTCTTAAATAAATGCATGTCCCACAACTTTGATTTGCCAAAATAGGTCACCAAGATTAATTTTCTATTAACCTTTATTGCTTCTATTTTTTTCTAGTCATCTTTTTAGAGGATTAAATGGTCCCCATTGGGTCAGCCCTTATATAGGGTATAAACCATCTTTTTCTGTGGTGGCCTTTGTGGAACGACGTAGATAGTGGTGATCTGTGGTCCAGGGACTGAAGCTGGCCCCATTAACTGAGTTGAGGCATCTGTAATTATACTCACATGAGGAGTTCTGTTCACCATGGCAATTTTGTTGTTGGCTTCACTTCTTTTGTGACCCAATCTGTGTTACTTTCTCTGGCAGCTGTAAAAATGTAGCACAGACTGGTGGCTTAAACAACAGGCACTAGCATCTCACAGTTCTGGAGGCTACAAGTCTGAAAGCAAGGTGTCCGCAGGGCTAGTTCCTGCTGAAAGTTGTGGGAGAGAATCAGTTCCATGCCTTTCTCCTGGCATCTGATGGCCTTAGACGTTCCTCGACCAATAGATGGCCATCTTCTCCCTGTGTCTTCACATCCTCCTCCTTCTATTTGTGTTTATCTCTGTGTTTAAATTTCCCCTTTTTTTTAAGGACACTTGTCATATTGGATTAGGGAGCACTTCAATGACCTCGTCCTAACTTGACCATCTGCAAAGATTCTGCTTCTAAATATTAAGGTCACATTTACATGTATGAGAGGTTAGGACTTCAACGTCTTTTGGGAGTACACATTTCAAACCCTAACACTGCCTGGGGGAAGCGGACTTAATTCCTCTTGGCATCCCCTAAAGAATGTAGCACGGTGCCTATTGCTTAATATCGGTCGAATGAGTGAATGGCAAAGACCATAATGGCCATGGTCAAATTTAATTTGAAAAAGCAAAATACAGTGACCAGAGGTGGGCAGGTATTATGGTAAGCCTTGTCCTCAGTGAACTTAATGTCAGGATAGTCTAAGTTAAACAACCTTATAAATGTTATAACATTTTTCCTTTAAAAGTAATAGCATGTAGGATTTTTATAGAATATAGCCGTCTATGTGAGTAAGTCATGTTTTCTCTGTTGGCATCGTAGGCTGAAATGCCAATTTACATGCTGCCTCTATCAGTACATCAAGATATCCTTCCAGCTAATTCAATACCATTTAAATCATACTTAGCTGGGCTATTCTTTCTTTCCAGCTGCATCGCTTTGCGCTTATTAAATTTAACGTTCTGTTCCCTAGCTCTAATTTATAAATGCTATCCTGAAACAGAGCTGCTCTAGTTGTCTCTTCTCTCTTTTCTGTGCTTCCTTAGCTCAAAATTATTAGAAGTTATCTTTTGAGGGTTTAGATTTGAGTGTTGATAAAATATGAGTATACTGGTCTCAAGGTAACACTTACATGATGCATTCTTTGGAGATATTTATTTAGAAAACCCTTATTTCCCATAAGGGTAGAGAATTCTGGCCACATCTACTGTTACTTTGAGAAAGATTATCTTTTTATACCAAAAGGACGTCTCCTGCTGAGAGAGGTCAAAGGCCAGTGGCAGATTTCCTCCTGGGAGTGAAGGAGGCGCCTTTAGGAGCCTTAGGAGCTCATTTCAGTCCCTGAGTTAGTGCTGCATGTAGGTAGGCCAAGGTCTAGATATTGACTTTGTGGCTCAGGCCCCCGCCTCCCCAAGGCTGCATGGCAGGTGGGCTGGAATAGTTTACTTACAGGCTTCTCAACCCTACAGAAGATTTCCTGTTCCTGGCGGCTGGGCTGCAGGCTGTCCCATAGCCAAAGATAGCATTGGCCTAGACAGCGTTGGATTTATAAGATGATGACAGGCAGTAGAAAATGAAAATGAAAATAAAAATTCATTTTAGCGTTTTTCACACTGACGTTAGTCCTAAGAAAATTGGTAAATCAAAGGACAAATATTTATGAAGTGTGTGATGCCTGCAGGCACAGTTCTACCAGATGCCATGTCCGGATGTATAACTTCATCCCTGTGCCTCCACTGCTTGCTTTTCTTTTCCATTTTCTTCAAGAGCTCACCACTCTCCATTAGAGGCCTTCTATAACTTACCATGTAAATACCCTTGTGTGGTTTGTGAGAATGTCTACAGGACTTAATTAGAATTAAAACAGTTACTTTGTTTTGGTCACACAATGACCAGATCAGAGTGCTGCTGGACTAGCCCTTTGATGATTAGATGTAGAGTTTGGTGAGCAGCTGCATTCTGGTCAATTAAACTGTCCTTAAATATGTTGCTAAGTGCTCTAAAGTGTGCACTACTATAATTATAATATTCTAATAAATCTTATTTTAATAACTAGGTCATTTTATGAGTACCTAACACTTCTCTACTATTAAAGAGAAACCAGAAACAAAACCTCAAGTGCCTTGAAAACTAAAAACTAACTTATTGTTGCTTAGTCTTTTCCCCATTTCCATTTTGCATTCTCCAATTTCACTAATCTTAGATTTCTAATAATTCAGATGTAAGAGTTTGGTAGAATTGATAATACATTCAGGGGCCAGCCCTGTGGCCGAGTGGTTAAGTTTGTGTGCTCTGCTTTGGTGGCCGGGGGTTCATCGGTTCAGATCCTGGGCACAGACATGGCACCTTTCATTAGGCCACACTGTGGCGGCGTCCCACATAGGAGAACTAGAATGACCTACAACTAGGATATACAACTATGTACTGGGACTTTGGGGAGAAAAAAAAAGAGGAAGATTGGCAACAGATGTTAGCTCAGGGCCAATTTTCCTCAAAAAAAAAATTTCATTGTTAAACTCTGATTTTTAAAAAGGGAAAATGATTTTTATGTCCTTTTAGTTAGTAATTAACATGGTAGGGTTTTTTTTAGACCCTTGAAATTAGAGTGTATTTATGAAATATGGGAAGAATTTTGATTAAAGAAATTATAATTTGAATCAAGATTCTATCAAACTTTCAAGAAAATATTTGCACATGGGTAAGTTAAAATATGAATCTTAGTGTTTGCTCTCTCTAGGTTCTTCTTCTGCCTCTGTCTCCTGATGATTCCTTCTTTGTTTCTTTTTATTTATTTATTTTTTGTGAGGAAGATTGGCCCTGAGCTAACATCTGTTGCCAATCATCCTCTTTTTGCTTGAGGAATATTGACGCTGAGCTAACATCTGTGCCAGTCTATTCCCTTATTTTGTATGTGGGATGCCGCCACAGCATGGCTTGATGAGCCGTGTGTAGGTCTGCGACTGGGACCCGAATCTGCTAACCCCAGACCACCAAAGCAGAGCGAGTGGACTTAACCACTACATAACTGGGCCAGCCCCCCTTCTTTGTTTCTTTTAAACCCACGAGTTTATGTTTAGTACTTTTAAGCTGATAGTATAAAAGTAGGGAAGAAGAGAAGTGGGCTTCTGGCATAGAACTCAGAAGCTTGGTGTTCTCCATCTCTTGCTTACCCTACATTTAGTTATCACTAAGCTGTGTCAAGTTTCTGTAATTCTTTTATATTTTTACTTTCCTTCCCTTTTTCTCTTGTTTATTTACACGACCAGTCAGTTTGTTCGTTCATCCGTTTATTCATATATTGTCCTTTTGTGCCAAAAATTGCTCTGGGGATAACGTCAAGGACATTATAATTTAGGTGAGAGATAATCACATAGAAATTGCTGCTATGATGGAGCTATATACTGACTACAGCTTACACCTAGGAAAAGAGCACCTAAGTTGGCTTGGGGGAGTCAGAAACTGCTTTACGGGGAAGATGGCATTTGAGTGGAGATTGGAAGGAGTAGAACATTGCTGTGTGGACCAGTGTGGTGGAGAGAGAACATTCTCAATGAGACCAGTGGCAGCTTAGCAGGGAGGTCTGAGGGAGCAGAGTGTGTGTGTCTACTCCTTGTTGTTTGCATGTTGCTGGCGCGTGAAGTGGGAATGAGGTTGTGGGGCTAGATGAGGCTCTTTTAGGTAGGCAAGAGTCAAATCTTGAAGGTCCCCTTACATACTGCTGACCCTTCCTTTCTGTCTCATGTCTACAGGTTGTAGTTGCCTTGAGGTCATCCTCCACATTGCCTTAAAGAAGTGCTCATCTCCTGCCAAACTCCTCCCCAGGCTCATGGCTTCTAAAGGGAAGTCAGGCCTTCCCAGCCGGGTGCTTGAAAGTCTCAGCCTTTTCTCTCTTCTGTTTACTCTGTAAATCATTTATTCAAGCTAGCTTTGTCTGCTTGGCTTCTCACGCAGTTTGTTCCTTTCCCCTCCTCGCGTCCCTTTCCAAAATCCTCCCATCCTTCAAGATCTCACTCATATTCCTGTCCTTTGTGAAACTTTGCTCATGCATAATTGCACCCCTTCTGAACTCCAGGAGAACTTTCAATGGACTCTTCCTATCACAGTTTTCACGTACCACTGTGTATCATTTTTGTACCACTCTCAGAAGGACGACCACATGTTGAGGGGAAGGGTTACCTCCCCGTTAGGTATCCTGTTTATGCTGAAAGTGCAGCTCCTTGCATATGGTAGACGATGCTTGATGTTTGTTAACAGCATGGAGGGGATCAGAGTTCCTTTAACTTGTAAGGCCGTTACAGAGGTGGAACTGAGCGATTGATTAATTGTCATATGGATGAGGCAGTGGTTAGTATAATGTCCAGATGAAGCTCTTGCAGGGCAGAATAATTGTCAGTGAAAGTAGAAGGATTACATTAAAAAAAGGTAGAAACATGTATAGAAAAGAGGTCCACTGTGAAAACCAGTTAAGCTTAGACACGGGGAGAAGAAACTTAGAAAGCCATTAAGCCATATGTGACTGGTCATGACAGTGAGTGACAAATGACTTAACAGGTAAAAGCACCTTTATTGCGTTAAGATGCTCTGCATCTTTATATGAGATGGCCTCTGGAAAATGTGATTCAATTTAAGACTCCTCAGTTGCAGATCTGGAGACAATCACAAAATCAAAAATATATTTATGAAGGTCTGTTGCCACTGAGCTCAAAAGACCATAATCCTATTACCTGTGATTTTGAAAAGGGTAAACATGAATAACTGAAAGGAGATATTGATTAAAGAAGTAATATGAACGGGAATAATGGAATTAAAGTAATTGAGGCAATATTGGGCCTAATGGAGCTTGTTCTCTTAATGCCTTTCTTCTGCTCTTTGTATTGAGTTGGCCCTAAAGTCAGTTGGACTGTGCGTACAGAAAGAGAAGGACATAATGGAAGAATTGCTATTGCTGTCTAAAAAATCAATCTGTTATTCTTACAGAAGAACATCAATCAATCTGTGAAATCAATTAACTGGAATTTTTTACCTTCAGCTTATAAGATAATGATACAAATGATGAGAAAAAACTATGACTTGCACATAGTAGGTACTCAGTAAATGTTTCTTGAATTTAAAACCAAAGGATACCATGGATTTAATTTTAAAACAACATCAGTGTGAGTCCTTTTGTCAGTACTAATTCAGTCCTGTTCCTTTTACTTGACTGGCTGTATCTATAGTACTGTAAAGTAGATTACTCAATTTCATTGATTTCTAAAGTGAGCTCTCTCACATTTCTACTGCCAGGCAATCCAAGCCAGCTTCAGTGACCTTGGATCTTTGCATCTTTTAGGGTCTGAACTGTTTTCTGTGACTAGACTTTCTGCCCTATCGAGCACTGGCAGATTACGTTTTTTTTGAAACATCGCTTTGATGACATTACTCCCTATTCAGAAAACTTCAGTGTCTCCTCTTTGTCTATAAAGTGATGGGCTCATTGTACTTTAGAGTTCATTCCCTGCTATACGGTTTGAAGAGCTTCTGCATTCAGAGTTCTCCCACTACCCATCTGCACTTCATTTCCAGTAGCCCCCTACCTGGACCCAGATGTGTGTCTTCCTTGTGTCATCCTGTATTCGAACGTCCACAATTTTCTCCTTGGAATCCTTCCTCGCTTATGTATATCCATCTAATTAGAGTTAGTTGTGCCTAAGGCAGTAGTTATCTTCCTTAAAACTATGCATTATCAAAAACCGTGTTATATAGACAATTATTTCAGTGGGATGAATGGTATTAGGGACTAGAGACTTGCAGGCGCTCCATAACCAAGTTGTTTTTATCTGCAGTTATTTCAGTCATAATGGTATTGTTGACCTTTTTAAGAGTATAACTTCAAAACCTGAACATCACTGAAAAAATATAGCATTTTGCTGGATCTTTTTTCACAAGTTTGTAGTGAACTCGACTGGTATTTAAAAAAATTATTTCAACATCTTAATGATCGACTATGGTGAAAAACAGAGAATAAAGACTCAAAGCAGCTGAACTGTAAGCGGAAGAGCTTTTTTTCTTATGCCAGCAGCCTTATTTTGCATAAAGTACATCTTATTCCCCAATCAATTGATCACTTTATGTCTAATATGCATTATGCAAACTCTGCAGAAGAATTGTCTATTTATTTTTATTTTTTCAAAACTGACTTTAAGCTCTTTTTCCTTCACTGAGTTTACCTCTTACCGTTCCACTCTTTTGCCTGGTGCTTTTTCCCTCTGAATACTCTTTTTCTGGGTTCATTATCAATTCAAGGACCTCTTTAATAGTTAACCTTTTTGAGAATTTTAGAGACTGTTCTGAAATAAGGGCATATTTTTATTTCTCACAATGACCAACACATTGTAAGGGCAGTGAAATATACTAGTTTATAAGAGCATACAATTATAAAATTCAGTTTTGCCTGACTCCACAAATTGCTGTTTTCCCTACTTCCTGTTCCTCCTAAACATTGGGCCTTATCTTAATGGTAAAAATAAATAAATGCCATAAACAAAAATTTGAGTAATCGCCATTTCAATGTCAGTGTGAAAGGATGATTGATAGGTTTCAGGTTAAAGACGAATACATGTTTTAGTTCCTGGTCCTTCCCAAACTCCATTAAAATGATGTTTAAGGGATTTTTTTTAAAAGCACACATCTATAAGAGCAAAGAAATGGGGCAACAGCTATAGCATTTGGGATCTGGGATATAGATGGATAAGTGGTAGCTTACTGAGCATGCCTGAGACAGGATTTTAACCTGGCAGAGGAGAAGGAAGAAGTAGCCTAGTTTGCACTGAGGAACTCTGCAAAAGCTCAGGAATTTTCAGCAACAGGAACCCTTTGGAAATGAGAGTGAAGATAGGATTAAAATTAGGAGCATTGGTTGAAAGTTCAGATTCCCCTCACCCCCTGACTTTATACAAGCAGGTAACTGCCTCTTTTCCACTCCAACAGAGGAATGGAGATTATTTTTTTCTGATAGAGATGATAAAATAGAAAGTTTCGGGATTGAAAGGTATCAGGGAAAGTTAAAAATGGTATTATATAGTCTTGAAATCAGGGAGATTGCATTGATATACCAAATCCTGCGAACCACAGCCATCTTCTTGCCCCATAGCCTGAGGGCAGCCAGGTTGATACCCTATCTGTAGGAGACTCCAGGAGACTTCCTTGGAGTTCTGACCTAGAAATTTAAGGATACTGACATCAGGGGTCCCTCAAAGAAGAGGCCTAACCAGAAAAATCCTAAAATAAATCCCAAATCAGCACCCCCTCCCCAAGCTTCCTGTTGACTCTCTAGTTCCCCACTCACATATCATCAGACAGCCAAGGATCATCAGAAATTTTAGGAAAGTCTCCATCATGAGGGACAGAAACTAAAACATGCAAACAGAAGAAAAGCAACTTGGAGGAAACAGAACCTTTGCAGGAAGAAGGAATCTTAAAAAAGACATCATTAGTATCTTCAGAAACATAAGGCATGATATTGCAATCATGAAACAATTTGTAAGGGTCAGGAGATAAAGTTAAGGAAATTTCCCAAGATGTGAAATAAAAAGAGAAAGAATAGAAAATAATATAGAAAAAATAAGAAACTTCTAGGGTTGGTCCATGAGATCCAATATGTGAAATCGTGATACCAGGTTGAGAGAATATAGAAAATGGAGGACAGAGCACCATTGAAGAAATAATTCAACAAAATTTCCCATAACCAGAAGTAGGAGTTTCCAGATTACAAGATGATACTGATACATCATCATGAAATTTTATGACTCCATTGTGCTGCCATAAATGACAGGGCAAGTCAATAAAAAGAAACACCTGGGATCCTAGAGATGGAAGCAACATAAGAGCCAGCTGTGCAGCAGGACTAGGGATGGACTGGTCCAAATTGGAGTTGGGGGAGGGGTTCAGGAAAGACTTCTTGAAGAGGATGAAACACCTAAAATGTTTGTGCTGAGAGGAGATTTACAAATCTGGAGGAGGCTTTGGAGATAACCTCATGATAAGTATATAGAAACTAACCCAAATTAAATATAGTAATGATTCACTCCAGGGAAGACAGAAAGTAATATCAAAAAGGAAATGTAATCATAGAATGCTACATGACTCAGCTTCTAATAGTATCTTCGTGGCTATAATGATATAAAAATGGATGTTTAATATAACCAAAATTGTGGTAAAATGCTGAGAGGAAGAGAACGTGGGGCATGTATATGTGTGTGGAAGAAAAACCCAACCCTCGTCTTCCTCATTGGGAGGCCAATAGATAACACTTAAAATTGAAAAACAAAGTAGTAGTAATATAAGCTGTTATCTAAATCACGTCTCAGTTTTGCCTCATTATGGCACACATAGAAACTGATAAATAATGTAATAAGCTGCAGACATCCATTTGGGGAATCTTGTATAGGTGGGAGACTTCCAAATAAAATCTTTTCAAGTTTTCTAATGAGAGACTTGAGCTTGCTTTCATGAATATAACTTATTTTTATATTGCTTATGTGCCTGACATAGTTAAATATAATTCTTCTTTTTTTTTTTTTTTTTGGTAAGGAAGATTGTCCCTGAGCTAACACCTGTGCCAGTCTTCCTCTATTTTGTATATGGGACATCGCCACAGCATGGCCTGATGAGCTGTGTGTAGGTCCACACCCAGAATCTGAACCCACCAACCCTGGGCCATCAAAGCGGAGTGTGTGAACTTAACCACTACGCCACTGGGCCAGCCCCTAAATGTAATTCTTGATCAAGATTTCAGTGATTCTCCTCTTCAAATTCTTGTTAGTCCCTGTCAGTTACTACACAAGTAATGATAAAATTTAAGCTATTTCACCACTCTTCCAAATTTTGCAGGTTAAAATAATATTTAAAAAATTCAATAACATTAGTCCTTTTCTTTGCTATATAAAGACAATACTCTGATGCTTCCCATTGAATTTTTTCCTATGAAGTAATTAAAAATAATGATGAGGCCCTGATTTGTAAATGTATGTTCATTGTTGGAGCAGTCACCCCATAGGTATCTTGGATGCCAATAAAAGAACATATTAGTCTCAAATGGAAAGAATTATTTGAAACCCATAAACAGAGAATTTGGGGAGCTGCTACTTGTACCTTTGCCCACCAAGTCCTCCTCCTCAACTTTCTAAACCCCCAACTTTAGCCCGTGTACTTTGTAATCTGGAATGCAAACTCTTCCGGCAGCCACTCCATGATGGGCGGTGTGTCTTCTGCAGCAGCCTATTGAAATGGCGTCCCTGGATGTGTTTAATGCCCCTCAGCAGAGCAGTGGGTACTGTGCCTTTGGATTCTGGGGAAGCTGATGGCCAGTTATGACCTGTCTAGAGGCCTGTTTGTCCTAGGCCCCACCTTGTTCCCTGAGACTGAGGGCTGTCAATAGCTCTTAGCAAACCTGGAACCAATTCATAACATGGCGGTGGGCCGAGCCCTACCGGTTGGGAAGCACTGATTTCCAGATGTGGAAGAAGAGTCCAAAATAAATACTTTTAAAGAGTTGAAAGCATTTAACCTCTGGCCTAGTACTCCTTAACAGTTGAAACTGTGTTATGAATAAATTGGTATAAGTATGTCTCATGTGGTTGTGTTAGCTCCTCCCTGCCTTTTATTTTATCCAGGCATCGGAGAGAGCTGCTTTCCACTCTGTTTTCATGAGATGAGCCAATAAAATGTATCCAGTTGTGGAATATGGTCTACCTCTCAAATTCAGAGGCTCTTCAGTTTGTAGATTCCTATATGCTATATTTTACCATTTTGTCTCAGGAATTAAGATAAAGAAAAGAACACTACATCTGAAGACAGCAAACTTTATTTATTAATAAAAGGGGAAAGAAGTTGAAATTAATGGGAAATATAACTAGTGTTTTGTACTTTTGATTATTTTCCTGCTGTGCCTTTAACATGCTCCTAGGGAAGTCAGTAGTAATGTTTTAAGAGAAGAGTTAGGAAATGGATAGTCACTCTGTCACTAAATTAGCTGGAGAAGAAGAAAGGCACTTGAGAATACATAGCAGAGAATGCTCTGCTTCTGCTTGGGGCACGGAGAGCGTGGTCCTTTTGGTGCCCTCCATATTCAAGACTGAAATTGGAAACAATGGTGCTTTAATTTACTGCTCAGTTAATGGGTCTTCTGGTTTGCTCTCATTTTTCAGGCTTCTAATATCGCCTTAAAACTGTTTCAAGGCTTTTATACTTTTAGCCTGAGGTCTCTGTGCTTTATTTTTCCTTTTGTTCTTCAGACTCTTTCATTGCCTCTCCCAGTTTCATCTTCTGAGAGGTTCAGAATAATGCATGGTATGCACTGAATAATTTGGATGAAGCTTGTGACATGTCTTGATGTTAAGCCACTCAGAATCCAAGAAAATAGTCTCAGCTTGCATTAGCAGTAGATTAATGCACGTGAACTTTGGAATCTTAATTTTTAAAAATTTACATTTTTGCCAGTGATGATTGAAAAACATTGGCATTTTTTCTATTCGCGTTACTGATTACAATTGCAAATACTTGCAAAAAGTGCTAGAATGACTTCTCACTGTTCCATGAGAAGCAGAGTATTTCTTTTTGTACCCATTTAATGGCTATTAAATATTTAAAAAACAATTTTCCAAAAATACATCCATAACTATATGTAATGTGCATAAATCACAATGGGAAATGTATTCTGATATGCATGCTGAATAATACTTGTGTAGATAGGTTTACATATCTAAGAGAATTTACCAAGAAGAAAGGTTAAATTTGGGGGAGGTTTCTCATTTGAGACTTCATCATGAGAATGGTAAAAATAAGGGTACTTTTGGATGAAGTTGAGATAGTGATTACTCAGGTAGTTACCAACTTTTTGCCCCAGGATTTCCTGGGTGTGAGTCCAAACCTTATGATCTGAATCAAGAGTGGTGGAAAACCATGATGAGTTAGTTATTTGGAATGTGGGATCAAGGAAACCTATCAGCTCTTGAATTTTCCCAGTGGAAAATGAACAGGGGTAATTTTTTAATGTTAAGGGATATCTGTTCTGAGTAGAGATTCAAAGGAGATCAGGAACATATTAGGGGGAGGATAATGGGAGAGAAGGGTTTGTCCCACTGTCTGGGGAGCAGAGAGGGTACAGTGACAGGGGTAGGGCAGGGGAGTGGGGTCACAGTTGGGAAGGATGAGAGTCAGGGGGAAGAGGGGAGTCAGCTGGTGGACTTTTAGATCTGAGGTTGACATTCAATTTCAGAAGAAACATTTGGAGCATTTGGCAACAAGTTACATGATCAAAATGACATTTAGGGGAGGTGATTCTTGCTGTGGCTTATAAAATAACTCAGGAGGAGGAATGCGGCTGACATGATAAGAAGGATTGCAGCTGAGGGAGGAAGAGGGAGAAGGGGTTGGATTTGATGACAGGATTGATAGAGAAGGCAGAAGATAAAGAGAAGTTACAGAGAAGTTTCAGTCAAATCTGGATTGCTG
Organism: Equus przewalskii; assembly: GCF_037783145.1. NCBI lineage: Eukaryota > Metazoa > Chordata > Mammalia > Perissodactyla > Equidae > Equus > Equus przewalskii. Next base: position 26,722,935 of record NC_091846.1, read on the forward strand.
CCTTGGGGAACTCCTCCCATCCCTACCAGTCCAAAAAAACAAAACCAAAAAAAAAAGTGGGTATCCAGAAGATTATACAGCAAATGTTCAATTGCCTTCTGGAATAGGTCAGTTCTCCTTCCAGCTTACAAGTCATAGAACAGTGGAAATGGAACAGTTTGCAAAAGACAGAAATTTGTTAAGTTGATCTGTTGTGGCGTGGATGTGCTATGACCCTTCCCCTCATTCCACACACTCCCAGGAGATCCTACTGATGGCAATAAATAAAGGAATGTGATAAGAGCTAGCAGTCAGGGAAGGAAGCACAGGCCTAGGATCATCTGTGCACACAGTAATTGGATCAAGGTGTGTGTAGAAGCATTCCATGTCACAGAGAGAAGGGAAGAGCAGAGGCTTGGAAGCCGACATTGTGAGCAGCTGTGTGAGAAGGCCAAGGGAGAAAAGGAGCTAGAGAAAGAACGGTCAGAGTGGCATTAAACCCATGAAATTGTTTGATCTGAACTTGAAATGGATATTTGCTTCATTAGAGCTGACAGTGTGATTTGTGCTTTTAGGCCATAAATGAAGGGACAGTTCCGTCCCCTAAGACTGAGCATCCACAGAGAATTTGTAACATAAATAACAACAAGTCAAGCCCCAAAACTAACATGGCTACCAGAAAGATTTTCATGAGCCCCTCCTCTTTTACAAACACAATTCATCCTATTCTTCTTAGAGTTCACTGTGAAAATTCTTTAAATGGGTATCAGGAAGGAAAATCCTGCACTCCACAGTGGTGGAGCTGTTTAAACAAAATGGGTGAAGGTGGTCAAACTTCTAGTTATAAAAAAAACAAGGCCTGGGAATGGAATGTACTGTATGTTGACTATAGCTAATAGTACTGTATTGTATATTTGAAAGTTGCTAAGAGAGCAGATTGTAAAAATTCTCATCGCAAGAAAAAGAATTTGTGACTACGTGTGGTGATGGATGTTAACCAGACTTACTATGGTGATCATGTTGCAACACATACATATATCGAATCATTATGTTGTACACTTGAAACTAATATAATGATATGTGTCAATTATATCTCAATAAAAAAGAAATTTAAAAGACAGTACATTAATTTTAACATTGTAATCAAAATCAAACAACACTCACCCACCCACCAGGGTGGATTATAATACTGTACACTTTGTTAGTTCTAAACTGGAAATCCCTTTGAATCTTGTATCAGTTAGGGCTTTTCAGAGAAACAGAATCAATAGATATGGGGGTGTGTGTGTGTGTGTATATAGTATGTTGTAAGAGATTTATTTTAAGGAATTGGCTCATGTACTTGTGGGAGCTGGCAAGTCTGAAACTCATAGGGCAGGCCAGCAGGCTGGAAACTCAGGCAAGAGTGATGATGTAGCCTTGAGTCTGGAATCTATAGGGCAAGTTGACAGGTGGAAACTTAAGCAGGATTTCTATATCATAGTCTTGAGGCAGAATTCCTTCTTCCCCTGGAATCTGAGTTTTTGCTTGTCAGGCTTTTGACTGGATGAAGCCCACTCAGATCATCCAGGGTAATCTCTTTTACCTGAAGCCAACTGATGGATAATGTTAAACACATCTACAAAAGTCCTTTACAGTAACATCTAGACCAGTGTTGGACCAAATAACTGGGCACCATAGCCTACCAAGTTGACACATAAAATTTTAACTTCACAAATCTCTTATTTTGCCTATTAGTGATTCAAAGGTCACAGTTTTAGTGGTACCTTTTTTTTTGGTCAAATTATTAAAAAAAAAATCTTTGAAAAGCTGGGCAACACTAGAACCTTACTTCTGTCCCACATGATGCCAAATGGTCTTGGCTGCTCTGCCTGGTGAGGGAGTGGGCATGGCTGGTGCAGGTTCTGGACTTCTTAAGCTCTGCAAGGAGACTGCTCAGCTGACTGCATGACAATCACATGGGAAGTGGGGAGTTAATATTTCCTGGGAAGACTTTTAATGTTAGAATTTACTGTCTTTTGCACATATAAATTTGAAGCCTTAATGTTATGCTCTTCTGGTTATTTGCATTTAATATGCATGCAAATTCACAATGTATACTATATGCCGAGAACATAATTTATAAATTGGTACTTTCCCTGGTTGTTAGCAATTTTGGCCGCTTTAAAAATTAATCCTTTGAAGAAATATATGTTTTCAAATTTATATGTAGTATCTTTAGTTTCCAGAGAAAAATATGTAGTACATTCTCTACTGGAAAGGTAGATCTCTGTTGTAACGTTCTCTGTGTTTAAAGAAATTATGCATAATGCTAAGGGTTGGAATGTTTTTATTTCTCTTTCCTACGAATGGGTTTGGATTAGGTGTTTCAGATGTTTGTTTCCATTAACAATGCTGAAAAATATGTGTTTCTGAAGCATGATTGCAACCTACAGCATTCTGGTACAATTGGAGGTGAGTCTTTTCAGGTGATAAACACACCTCACATAACAGAATAGCACATTGTTCTTTAAGTGGAAGATCAGTTCTGCGCTGCATAACCAAGAGTGGGAGAATCCCAGAGAGAGACTCTGTCGCCTCTCTGGCTGCCATTTGGGCTTGTTGTCTTGGCAACTAAAACACAGCCATCAGTTCTTTCCTCAGGCAGGGAACTCCAGTCATCCTTGACTCCACCATGACCTTTTCTCCTCCCCCTTCCAATCTGTCACTGGCTTCTGCCAGGCAGCTCCCAGGCAGCTTCAGACTTTTTCTTCCTCACACATCTCCAGGCCACCACCAGGTTCTATTCTTTCCCTTTTGGATGATGGAAACCTCATCACTGGCCTCCTGGCTTCTCAGCTGCTTACCTCTTCTATCAGTCCCAAATAAGGCCTCCCAAACCTTCCTTCCAGCTGTTGAAGAAAGTCATCTTTCAGTTTAGACCTCTGGGAATTCAGCATTCTCTGCAGGGAGCAGACATCCATCCTCAACTTCAGCAGTCTGCTCCAGCGTGCTATTTAAAATGAGTTTTTTAAGATTCTTCTTTCTGAGCTGCATGTCTTCATGACTGTTAGTCACCCTCCTTCTACACCTTACCAACACTGCAGACCGCTTGACCTTCTGTGTCTCTAAGTTATCTCCATCCCTCTCAAAATCAGCTCTCCTTAAATGATAACGAGCAAAGACTCTGTAGCTGACGAGTTTTATTGGGACCACCCCAACCATTATTGTCATCATCTTCATTAATACTATCACCAACCTCTGTGTCAGCATGTACTAGTAGCTACACAAAATGGGCTAAATTTATCTGGCCTATGGACATTGATTCAAAACCCCAGCAGGTCAGGGCCTCAGTGTGTGATTGTGCAGCCTGGCAAAGGACACTTGTCGGGATGAGAATCATCTTGGCTCTGCTCACAACGCACGTGTCCTTGGGCACAACTGAATCTGTCAGGTTAAGAGGTGACTTCCACCTCCTAATTCTTCCCTGCCTTCGACAAAGGCACCTTTAGCTAGCCAAACTGTGCCATGACACAGAGCTGAAGGGGTGCCATTTTCTAATTCATTTGTAACCTGAGGGGGCATCATTTACTCATTTGCAACTAGGCAAATGAGTAAGCTTGTAGAGGCCTTGATTTATGGCATATATGTGAAAATGAAGAAGAAACAAAGTGAAGTTTTCTGTTAAAAGAGGAAGACATCAAAGGAAAGACCAAATCTATTCCCTCTCCTTTAGAAACCATGAATGGTGGGGAATCTTGCTTTTGAATTATGAGACAGTGTTTGATGAATTTGATGTAAGTATCAGGTAAAAATAACTTTGCGATAGTGACATCCAGACAAAAAATTCTCCAGTGGTTTCTCTTCCCACTCTTGATCCTCTCTCTCTTTCTTCTTCCCTCCCCTTTTCCTCTTCCCCCTCAACCTCTCCCTCCACCTTGCTCCCTGCCCCCTTCATTTTTTGATAATCAACACGGCAGCTAATAAACATATAAAATATTCTGGGTGACTCAGAGATGCATTTTTACCAGGCTGGATTATATCATGGGTAACTCCAACCGGAAGGTGCCATGTGCTGTGGGCAGAGTGGCCTTCTTAACTGTCATGGAATGTTTAGGGACAGGGAAGCGACATGCATGATTTCCATAGAGCTCAGGAATCCTGAGTGTAAGAACTCAAGCCTGGCTACATTTTGGAGTTCAGACATGTGCTGATGTCTCTCATGGTTTAGGATTCCCCAAAAGAAGATGGATCGAGGGAAGTGATGGGGTCCCTGAGAGAAAGCCATATGTGAAGAAATCTGCCAGAATGGATCAGACTGAGCAACAGGATCTGGATGTCTAAGGGGACAGTGGTTCCAGGTACCCCCCTGACCTAACTAGCTTTCCCTCAACTCCCCTTACCAGCCACAAACTCCTCCTCACACACACACACAAAGTCTGCTATGGCATAAACGAGGGCTGTGGCATAAAGCAGGGGTTGGCAAACTCTGGCCCTTGGGACGAATGTAGACTGTGGCTTCTTTTTATAATTACCAAGGGCTAAGAATTGTTTTCACATTGTTTTTTTTTGGTGAGACAGGTTGGCCCTGAGCTAACGTCTGTGCCAATCTTCCTCTATTTTATGTGGATGCTGCCACAGCATGGTTTGACAAGCGGTGTTAGGTCTGCGCCTGGGATCCAAACCTGTGAACCCTGGGCTGCCGAAGCAGAGTACGTGAACTTAACGACTATGCCACCAGGCTGACCTCTTAACATTTTTTAAATGTTGTGAAAAGAGCAAAGAAGAGTATGCTACAGAGACACAATATTTAGGCCTTCAAAGCCTAAAATATTCATTATCGGGCCCTTAACAGATAGTTTGCTGACTGCTGCAAAGAACTGGTCAGCAATGCCTAACAGCTCTTTCCTGGGGGCCCTTTCTTGAAAGAGCAAAACCCATGAGTGGAATTAGTTTCCCTAATGGTTGGGCCTCGAGCTTGGTGTTCTAGGGAATGTTATTTGTCCAGGGAATATTGTCAGCAGTGTCAATTGTGACTTGTGGCAGAGTGACAAATGTCAGTGGAGCAGAGGAAGAGCATGGGAGGAGAGGAGAAGAAGGCTGTCAAGCAGCAGGTCTTAGGTCTGTTTGTATGGTGGACATCCACTCCCACCACCACTAGGGCATGCCAGAGGGGTTAACTGAGGAGAGGAATCCTGTGTGGAGTGCAGAGAACTGGGACTTAGGCTGTTTCCTTTAACACAACATATTTGCAGCACCAAGGGTGAGGAGGCCAGGGGACTTTTGGTTTACACTTACGTTCTATAGTTCACAAAATGTGTCTCATTTGGTAATTGTGAGAACCCTCTGAAGCAAGCAGAAACGGTGTTGCTTTTGACCTCAATTTAAGAGAAAAAAGGATTGATGCTTGGTCAGAGATGTATCCTCTTCAGGGACATATAATTATTATATGGTGGAGTTGGAAATCAAACCCAGATATTCTGGCTCTACAATCTGAGCATCATTCTCAGAGTCAATGAATTATCACTATGAAGTGTTAACTCTGCACCCCACGCCCTCAACACAAAAACCTGCTCACTCAATAGTAACTGTATTTGAAAGTTCATTATCTTGACATTATAAACAACAGAAATGGTTAGAACAGCTCCAGAACTGGAATCATTTTTCGTGTCTCAGCTTAGTCACCTTCTCCCATGGGAAGGTATATGTGGAAGAAACTCTCAGCAGAGTGAACAGGTAATTTTCACTGTTCTGGGTTATTTGTGTATGTCTGGGAATTCGAGTTTAAGACAGATTACTTGGACATTTACATTGACCTTCACAAAGAACCCGTGAAAGGAGCAATTGTGAGAAATAATTAATGACTCTATGACGATCTTAATCAAAATTGGACCTGTTTTCACTATTTCACCATAGATGTAAGAGTAAGACCCTATGCAGCAGATAAACCCAGTGGCCTGTTCTGTGTATGTATGTTTTAGACATCAGAGACCATCGTTCTTACATGAGAGGACAGCAGAGAGTTTTCTATATTTACTCACCACCTGCATACTTTGATATTTTTGTCCTAATTAAGTGTGCAGGGGAGGTAGCTGTGGTCTCCATAGGTTCTGCTTCTCCATCTTGGTCTGATACTGAGCAGTGGATTTGGTCCTGGAGCCGATGGCACTGATACATGCAGCAGCCAGCCACAGGGGAACCCATCATGGTAATAGCAATGTAGCCATCTCCAGGAATCTAACCACATCCCTATTTAGCTAAGGAGAGTGCTGAGTGCTCTCACTGAGAACGACATTGAGGGACTCTGGGATAATGCTGCCTTTACACAGCTTGTAAAATACGTTAAAAAATAAAGGCTTAAAAGTCATGCTTGTAAAGAGTGAGGACAGGGAAATGAGTGTAGCAATTTACACGGAGTAAGAAGTTGTGTCAATTTCTCAAAGTGGGTATTTCCTCTCTTACAATATCCTTTTTTTTTTTTTTTAAGATTGGCTCCTGAGCTAATAACTGTTACCAATCTTTTTTTTTTTTTTTCTTTCTGCTGTTTCACCCCAAATCCCCCCCAGTACATAGTTGTATATATTTTAGTTGTGGGTCCTTCTAGTTGTGGCATGTGTGATGCCGCCTCAACGTGGCCTGATGAGTGGTGCCATGTCCACACCCAGGATCTGAACCGGCGAAACCCTGGGCCACCGTGGCGGAGCGCGCGAACTTAACCACTGGGCCACGGAGCCGGCCCCTCTTACAGTATCCTTAAGAAGGCTGGGTCATCCATGGGTTAGTAGCTCAGGAACTGACTTGGGGCTTTGCCTTGCTGGCTCCTTGTACCTTTTTGATTTCAGCTCAAATGTCATTTCTTAGACAGCCATCCTCCCACCAGTTCTGGGGTTTCCTTCCCCCGAGCTCTGCCCCCTGTGTTCTCTGTCTCATCATCCTGTCCTATTTTCTTCACAGCACTTATCGCTGTTTGCAATTAATTTTATTTATTTATTGGCCTGTTTACTATCTCTCTCTCTTACCTCTGGAACATAAGCTCATGGGAACAGAAGCCAATCATGACGCTCTGGCTTACTGTTGTTTTCTGTAGCACATAGAACAGTACTTGGCCTATGGTAGATGCTCCATAAATTAATTGAGTGAGTTAATGAATGAGTGAATTAGTGGATAAATATGTGCTTTTCTGTTGCTTAATCCCACAGTTTAGTGCCCAGGTAATGGGTTGTGGTTTTTCCCTAGTAGAAAAATGCGAAGGGACTATATTAGTTTTCTACTGTTGCAGGAACAAGTTACCATGAACTAAGTGACTTAAACAATACAGATTTATGATCTTAAAGTTTTGAGCGTTAGAAGTCCAACACCAGTCTTATTGGGCTACCATTGCGGTGTCAGCAGGGCCACATTCCTTTCTGGAGGTTTCAGGGGAAATCCATTTTCTTGCCTTTTTCAGCTTCTAGAGGCCACGCATATTCTTTGGTTTTAGCCCCTTTCCAGCTTCAAAGCCAACAACAGTGGGTCAAGTCTTTCTCATGCTGCCGCCTCTCTGATTCTCCACAGCTGAGGAAGTTTCCCTGCTTTTAAGGACTCGTGTGATTAGATTGAGTTTAGTTGGATAATCTAGGAAAATCTACCATCTCAAAGTCCTTAACGTTAATCACGTCTGTAAAGTCCTTTTTGCCACGTAAGGTAACATATTCACAGGCTCCAGAGAATAAGATGTGCACATCTTTGGGGGAGGGGTGTCCTCATTCTGCCTACCACATAGATTTACTCACAGAAGAGGTGGCGAGATGGTCCAGCTGAGAGGCTCATTTCTCTTCCAGAATGTGTATTGTGAAAGAGAGAGTCTTCACAATGCACGTATTCATTCAACAAGAAATATTTGTGGAGCTTGTCACATTCTCCTTGACAATTTTGTTTCTGAGGGCAGATTGGGCCAGGCTAGCTTGCTGTTTTGTAGAGTTTGGTGTGGGTAACCTGGAGAAATTCACCTGAATTCAGAACCAGGCCTGACAGTCAGAAAGTGGGTTGCTAAGCAAAATGGGATCAGCTGTAGTGGTGGCGATAGTGGTGACAGATAACATTTATTGAGTACAGGCCTGTTTGGAGTAATTTATTGAATTCATGTAATCTTTACAACAATCCTGTGATAGAGGTACCGTTATTATTCCTGTTTTATAGATTATGAAACTAAGGCACTGAGAGGTTAAATAAGTTGCCTAAGATCACACAACTAGTAAGTGATTGAGCCAGGATTCTAAATTGCAGGCCGTCTGGCTCTAGACCCTGCTCCCTAGCCACTGTGCTCCCATGCATCCCATGGGACCACTTAGAGAGTGGCTGAAGGAGCCTATGAGAGGACCAGAGTGGGTGCTGGGGAGCAGAGCCTCAATTTCTGTGCAAGTGTGCTTGCAGGGTTGTTTTGGACCTTAGCGTTTCTGCCCCAGCAGACCCCGCTGTATGTCAGGCATACCTGCCATGGGGAGATGCTCAGGAGGATGCAGAACCATGTAGCCCACGGGCATTCCCTGTGAGGAGTTGGCGAGGGAGACGTTATGTACTGTGCAACTTACTGAACCATCTATTGGGCTCCTGAGTTTCGTGAAGTACAAAGAGTGGAATGGTACAGAGGAACTGGTCAGAAGCCAGGAGTTTATGTGCCCCTTTCATCAGTTACCAGATCTGGGTCTCAGTGAGGCCACTTTGATTCATAGAACCTCTGTGAAAAGAGAATACAAATTCTGTTTGTCTACATCTCCAGAGTGGGAGAAGGATCAAACGGTTATTGAGAAATGCTATGTAAATATTGGTTTTTACTGGCCATGTCCCTAAATGACAAGGTGAGGAAAGGAAGCAAGTATGGGTACCTCAGTGCCCTGAAAACCTGTCTGGCTTGTGTCACCCTGGGGCTAAACTGGAGAGCATGAGCAAGACATGAAATTTGCTTCCCATAGCCTCTGTGATTGATGGCAGGGATTTACAGGTCAGCCTGCGAAAGCATGTAATCAATCAAGGTGTAAGAAGGATATATCTTATCTTTGGTGTACAGATTCACAGTCACGATGGCTCTAATAACCTGACGGTGGTCCTCAGAAGGGGAAGCCTCCTCCACTAGTCTCCACCTGCCTCATTTTAGTAGCTATAGGGTGGCCAGGCAATCTCAAGAATTTTTTGTATGAAGGTGGTATTCTTTAGTGGGTTTGCTGTCATTGTGTGAGCACAAGTGACAGCTGTGAGTTCTAGGCTTCAGAGGGAGGTACAAAAACTTACCTTGGAGTTAGTGAGACTGCAAATACTTACTTGGATAATCAATCATATGTAACTATCAAGAGCAGTGAAGGCTCTGAGATTTTACCCTGCCTGTAAGTTAATAAGTTAGCCTGCCATTTTCATACATGCTGGCAGAAGACATGAAACTCCGCAGTCAGACGCAAAGGACTTTATTCCTTGTGGCATAGTGGCAGCATGAGCTTCATGCTTGGATTGGTTTTTCTTGTCCCCTAACTCCCATGGGGGCCATGGAGAGCCAGCCCAGGTGGGTACTTCACACACACTGAGTCTGTGTCATAGCTAAAGAATACAGAATTTAGAAAATCACTAAGCTTATAAAGGGCTGCTTGCAAACTTACCCAGCCTTTATTATCCTGGTCAGGAAACAAATCTGTTTTCTGTCTTGGAAGGAGACACTATCTTTACTCTTCCCGGCTGTTTGCTTTACAAACATTCTTGAAAAGATAGTTTGGGACAAAAGGTTTACAAGACATGTAGGTAAAGCCTCCCAATAACACATAATTAGCTAAATTCCTAATAAAAACCTATCAAGGTGTTTGTCTTTAATTATACAGAATTGTATCAGTGAGCTGATATAGTCTGAATTCTTTTGGAGAAAAATATCCATTTCTAATTCTCTTCACTTAGTTCTATTCAATATTTTTGGATGGTGATTCAGTTTGGCTAAATTCTAATGAATTGGTAATTAAATGATATTTTAATTAAAAGTTGTTTACATGGATTGTACAGAGGGCATATGGTTGTCTCTTTGATAAACTTTGGTTATAGTAGTAGCAAAAGTAAGAATCTCATGCTTTGACAATGGGTGATACTGATAGAAACTTATGTAAAGATTTTTGCTGAGAACAACGCAAACTTTACTTTGAATTCCACGATAAACTTTCTAGGCAGATTCTTATTTGGAGAATTATTATTTGATGTACAAATTTCTTTATATTTGATTTTTTAATTCCCAAAATTTGTTGAATCTTTATTTATAGTCATGATTGAAAGTTGTAGACCTATCATTGCCTACTCAGTATGTAGTCAGTGATAAATTGAACCCAAATGACTTGAATAATTCATAAGGTAATGGAACTTTGAATATTTTTTAGGTTTAAACTTGATACAAGGGCCCACGCGGTGCTGTAAATGTCAGGAAGTTCAAGGACCCACATTCTTCCTGGGGGTTGGTGCAGTGCCATGAACATGACTTCAGATGCAGCTGGGTCTGGATTGAACTCCAGTTCTGCTAGTTCCTAATTCTGTAATTTACCTAAAATATCTGAGCTTCAATCTCCTCATCTAAAAATTGTGGACAATGACTACTGCATCATAGAGTAGTTGTGCGGCCTAAATGAAATGTTACTCAAAGCTCATACATTCCTTTAATTATGTAAAGGCAATACTGAAGTCCGTTCAGGACCATTCAAAAGTTTTTTTGATTACTTTCAGCTTGGGTGAAGCTTTAAATTCTTAGTTAACTTCCTTTTCTAAAGTGCTCATTTATTGTCTATTATTTTTCTAGTTATCTAGGTGCGTTGGGGAATTAAAATCATCCTTTAAAATTCATCCCATGGATATCAAAAGCTCATAAATTGCTAGATGCTAATGGGAAAGTCAAGAATCTGCTCCAACTTATTATTGCAGGCATACACAGAGCTATCTAGGGAAAAGCAAGGATTGGCTTAAATTCCCAGAATAAGATGCTTTGCAGATTTCAAAATATGTCACTCACTATAAAATTTATTCAATTATTTACCAGCCACACACATACTAATCAGGGTTAAAAGTAGGAAAGACCACAGGGAAGAATGGACGGTCACCTTTCTATTAGCAGTGGTGGTATTAAGAAATAATGACAGCTCACGTGTGTGTGATGCCCTCAGTTTTATGGGAAATCAAGAACTGAATATTTAAAAACTAATTACAATTAATTAAGATGACTAAAAGAGCTATGACAGTTTGGGATTCTATTTTTATCAATTTAATCAATCTCTCTGATGAAAAGTAGGAAAGAGATTTTAAATTTGACAAACAACTTAAAAGCTTTGTAATGGGAGTGGAATGAGAAAGCACAATGAGCAGGAGAACATTAAGTGAAGTTCTACACTTTTAAAAATAACCAGCTATTATATTCTGAATATAAAGGCAGCCATGACCTGAAGAGGGAGGGAGGGAGGGAGAGGAGGTGATGCATTTCAGCAGATGGGGTGAAGGAAGATGAGTGGTAAGGCACCTGCCTCCTCCTGGTGTGTAGATCTCTATTCACTGCTACCATGTAGAAAACAGCAGTATAGGAGGAGACCAGCTTTTATACCAAACGTGCGTGTGCACACGGGTGTGTAATGTTTAGCCAATGTGTCTTTAGATTGTATATAAAATATTAAGGTCTTTACTTCGTGGAGGTTGGGTTAAAGATTTACTTCTGGCTAAGTATTATCATATGCCTAAATGTTAAAAATAGGAGCTATTCTAAAGGGAGAAAATAAATGAACAATTTGGAAGATAGATCAAAGCTAGTCTCAACTGGTTGTTAATGGAGGTAACTGGATGACTTGACGTTATTTCTATTTTGTCCAACTCATATTAAATAAGCACCTACCATGGGTGGGGTGCTGTGCTGGGTCTGTAGTGACTAAACTGACCATGGTCATTAGCGCATCTTCTCAGCTCATTCACAACCAGACTAGACAGGGAGGAACACAGACACTAGGAACCCACCCTCAGGCCTTGGCATGTGTGGTGAGAGGTGAGGTTTCTGAGTCTAACCCTTGCCCTCAAGAACATTACAATATGGTAGGGAAACTTGCCCATTGGTGAGACAGGACCCAGGCGCACATTTAAATTAGATTAATTATGACAATAATTTGTCTTTATAAATAAAAATTGGTTTGAGTTAATTTTTACAGGTAATATTTTTTCCTACATAATTGTAGTCAGTTTCCTTTGAAAGACGATGAAAGGAGTGTTTCTTCTTTTTCATTTTCTACTTCTATTTTTCCTTACCTTGGACTGTATGCGATCATGGACAGAAATATCCCACTCCTTCTAGTACAGATGCAGCTGTAGCATAAATAGGGAAGTAGAATATCAGCTCAAGTGGAGGGGATTCAAACTCTCGGCTCTATTAGACAGGAAAATGGATAGTGCAATAAATAGGGCTATTGAGGCTACAGCAAGTTATCTGTCCAAAGCTGCAGGGTCAACATTTTTTAGATAGTATCATGGGTGAGTAGTTAATTAAGTAAAGGCATCCAATCCCAGCGGACTCTCAGGGAAATGAGGTCTATACTTTCTTTTCCTTGAACACTGGGGCAAATTGGTTTTTGATTCTACTGCATCCATCTCTTGGGTGCTTCTTACCTTTGAAAATCCTTTTTGTTGAAATGACCTTAGTGTCAGTGACACCTGTAGGCTAAATTTAACTGCTTTTCTAAAAATACTGTCATCTTTTTTCCCCAGTAATTCCTTCAGTTCACAAATAATTAAAGCATAATGTGTTGGGATCTTCCTTGTTTAAACTCTCTCTGTCCTTCACCTTATTGACTTATTTATTTATCACATATGGCCCATTCCAAATGGGTAGGATTTCTCTCAGATTCCAGCATCAGGTTTTCTTTCCTAATACTAACTTTTGAGATATTCAAAGCAAACAGACCCACAGAGACAGAAAATTGTGTGTGTGTGTATGTGTAGGAGAGTTGTTATCCTTTTGTAAAGAACTAATTACAGGATAGTGCAGGATCTTTTGAAATAGGAGGCTGAATTGCATAGTGAGTATTAGCATACGTAAATTTAGGCAAGTTACTAACTGCCTAAGCTTTTTTGTTTACTCATCTGTAAAATTATGATAATATCTAATGATCTTGTTGTGGATTAAAAGTTGGAAAGCATTTAAAATAGTGCCTAGTATGTGGTTAAGTGCTTGATAATAAATTATCATCGTGGCCCTAATCATTATGGTCATTTTTATCTTGGTTACTTGTATTTTAGGACTTTGTCAAATCAAAAGTTTCTTTGTAATTTGAGATATCTTAAGAGGCACATGAGACTTCTTTTTAAAATTTTTCAAACCCTTAGCTAGACTCACCAAGAAAAAAAGAGAGAAGGCTCAAATAAATAAAATCAGAAATGAAAGAGGAGAGATTACAACGGACACCTCAGAAATACAAAAGATAATAAGAGAATACTATGAAAAGCTATACGCCAACAAATTGGATAATCTAGAAGAAATGGATAAATTCTTAGAAACATACAATCTTCCAAAACTGGACCAAGAAGATATAGACAATTTGAATAGACCAATCACCAGTAAGGAGATCGAAACAGCAATTAAAAACCTCCCAAGAAATAAAAGCCCAGGACCAGATGGCTTCCCTGGTGAATTCTACCAAACATTCAAAGAAGACCTAATACCTATCCTTCTCAAACTCTTCCAAAAAATTGAAGAGGAGGGGAGGCTTCCTAACTCCTTCTACGAAGCAAACATTATCCTGATACCAAAACCAGACAAGGACAACACAAAAAAAGAAAATTACAGGCCAATATCACTAATGAACATCGATGCAAAAATCCTCAACAAAATATTAGCAAATCGAATACAACAATACATTAAAAAGATCATACATCATGATCAAGTGGGTTTCATTCTGGGGATGCAGAGATGGTTCAACATCCGCAAATCTATCAACATGATACACCACATTAACAAAATGAAGAATAAAAATCATATGATCATCTCAATAGATGCAGAGAAAGCATTTGACAAGATACAGCATCCATTTATGATAAAAACTCTAAGTAAAATTTTTCAGTTACCCATAGTATCTCTGATTTCAATTGAATTGATTTAAATCATACAGTTGGTCACAGGGACTCAAGGGCCTTGAGGGCAGGAGTACTTAAGTATATCACCTCTGGGATGGCACTTTATTTAGAGCAAATGCTCAGCAAATTTGGACAGTGCTCTGAGGTCTGGATTTATTTCTTGTTTCTTAACCAGCTGTGGTTACTTGGTTCACCTTTCTGGACTCAGGATTTCTGAGGTCCTAAAGCCAGATTTGGAGACAGAAAGACCTGAGATTTGAGTTCTGGTTCTGCTGAAATCTGGACTAAGGTAGATGGGGTTTCCTGGTCAGACATTCCTCCAAATCTATAATCTTTAAATGTTTGTTCAACTTTTATTTAATGGAGGCATGGGGAGAATGATTTTCAGTAATACAAATATAATAGCAAATACAATAAGAAGAGTACAATTAACAGATTCACTAGTTTATTTACTTTCTCTGGCCACGGCAGGAGGGTCAATGTTCTGGGGGTAAAAATAATGAAAGTTATTCTTGATTTTATTGTAGACTGTGTGTACGTATATTTTCTAAATCAAACAAGTAACTGAGAGGTGTATTAGAAGATATACGTCTTCGATGATAAAAGCTCTCACTTGCTTTAGTCCAAGAGCACCAGCCGTGCTTATTTGGTTTCAGAATGTTAGCGAGCAGCAATGGCAAGTTTCTCCCCCAAGATAGGCGGGCGATTCTGGGCAGATTTTCTTTGCATGGGTGGGTAAGTGGGTGGGAAATGGGGCAGGCTTTTTCTTACTTGAGAGTGCTGTTTGTATATTTTACTAGTTATAGAAAGGATTGCATGATGAAATTTGAGTTGATTGGTGCATATTCTTCCAGTAAGGTTTTAGCTTTCTAAAGAAATTGGCTCCTAAGGGATTGACCTATTGCCCTGAAGTTGTCTTGCCTCTAGCTCTGCCAAGTACTAATTGCATGGTTTGGGGCGAGTTATTTTAACCTGTCTGAGCCTTGGTACCATCATCCTTAAAAGGCAAGATGGGTAGAAGGGAGGAAAAGGGGTCACACCAGCCAAGTCTCTTCTCTTTATCAATTAAATGGAAGCTTTCCTGGAACTACACTTCCCAGCTTTCTTCCTAATGGCCAGACCTGAATCACATGACCACTGCTTGCTGAAGAGGGTACGGGAGAAGCAACTATTTTACTTTTCTGTTATTTTTAGTGGCTACTGGTGCCACCCTTTTCCTCCCTTTCAAGCAAAAAGGTGGCTCACTGTGGGTGCTGTGCGGCCAGTTAACCCACAGGGACATCACACCACTTCCTAGGGATTTTTGAGTTTTAGAAGTACTGACATATTTAGCATCTAGCAGAACCCAGTAAGTATCAGGCATGCAGAAAATAGTGTGTTTTCTCATGTCTAATACACTGTGGGTTGCTAGGTGCAGTAGCAGTGTTTTAGAAGACAAAAGCATACATTTCATGTATGTATTATTTTAAGATGTATCTCATTTTCTCTCATTTTCAAAAATATTAAAATATGAAACACTGCATGCATCCTGGCATTGAGGAGCTATGGAAGTAGGTATCATTATGATGAACTTGAACTTATGACATGGTTTCAACTACTCAGAGATATAAACAGGTGCTCTTTTTAGAGGTACATACTCTACTTTGAATGTAATAGTTTTGGGGATATATTTTAAGATTAATTTTGCAAGGCTGCCAAAATATATTTTTTTGTTTTTTTTTTTGGTGGGGAAGATTGTCCCTGAGCTAACACCTGTGCCAGTCTTTGTCTATTTTGTATGTGGAATGCCACCACAGCATGTCTTGATGAGTGGTGTGTAGGTCCGTGCCCAGGATCTGGACTGGCAAACCCCAGGCCACCGAAGTGGAACAGGGGAACTTAACCACTATGCCACCATGCTGGCCCCTCAAACTTTTTCTTGGGGTAAGAGTTTGTATGTGTCATGTTTTTTGTGGTGAATGTGTTAGTTTTCATGCCAACTGTCTGCTGTCTATAATTTCTTAAGAGGTATTACTACTCCTAGAACAAAGGAAAACTAAAACTAAAAGTCAAAATTTGTGGAGAGTTGTATTCTGATCTGGAAGCCTCAATGAATTAATTGCATAATGCCAACCATCAGCAGTGGTTTTAAAATCCGGTATTCAGATGTATTACATGTGAAATACATAGCATCTTTATTTATCTGTTGTTTCATTACAGTTTAAATTTATGTGAGCCTATACATACATACCCACATGTTCACATACACACACACATGCACATGTAAACACACACATAAGGACACATAGTTTTCATATATATAAAATACATAAAAATATATTTTTTCATATAAAAATATATTTAACCAGCTTGTGAAACATTCTTGGAGAATAAAATGCATAACCGTAAATAAATAAAGACCCAGCTGAGCAATGCTGCTGGGAGACATATGGATCAAAAAACAGTAGCCATTTGGTTCTGTTATCACTTACTATGCACTGCACAGATTTAAACTGTTTGGACTAGTTGGCAAAGCGGTTTATTAGGTTAGAAATCAGTTCCTTAAATTACAGTCTTTGCTAAAGCACAGTGCACTTAAAGAAGCTTTCTCTGAATTAGGGGATGAGATATTACAGTTTTCTGAGAAAGACCCTAGACACTTATGAGCATAGCGTGAGTTAATTCTCTTTCCCTGGGTGAGGTCTCACTGTGAGGACACAATGCACCACTTTGGTTGAGATGCCGTTTCCAATAAATATGGAAATTATGGCTTCTAGTGCTGTGGCCCGGTATGAAATCTCATGGGAAATAACTGGAAACTATGTGATAGGTTTGATATTAATTCCTACCCCACTCCCTGAAGTAACCAACCCATATTTACAAGATGTACCATTATTTCGTGGCCGTCCAGAAAGATGAGTAAATGTAGTCCTATTTTGTAGAATGAAACTGTGTTGATAAAAATCTCCTAGTCCCTCTTCTGTCTTTAGAGGATGAGTCGAATAAAGCGGGCTCCGTTTTCTGAGTTGAACAGAGCGTCTATGCTTCTGTAAGTTACAGAGTTGCCCTTTGACCCGTTTGCCTGCTCTTTCTTGGTTTTCTCTAATGACTCGCAGTGGTTTGGGGTTTTTCCTTTTGCCAGATGAGGATAGTTTTGTAATGATGGAATTCACACTAAACCCACGTTCTCAACCTTGTGAAATCCTGGCAGGACAAAGGCGAGATGAGCTTATCATTTTCAGATTTATTTGTTGAGGAACTGTGAGAGACTCGTTACACTATAAATGTTGGGGCAGGCTGTTTTTTTTATTTTTTATTTTATTTTATGGGCTGTTTTTTGAGAGCAAGGTGAAACAGGAGATTAAAGAGTGTTTTGAAAAATCTCTGTAGATAAAGCAGTCAGTGAGCATTTGTTAGTGTTACTCTTAAAGGAGTTGAATTTAAATGTGGCAACTACCCACTGGGGTTAGAAGAACCTAATCTGAAGGTGCTGTGAATTTGCCCCCTGCTGTGTCAGTGTCTGAGAACAAGAAGGTGTTTGGGTGGGCCTGGCTTCTGCTGGGTGTTTGTGGGGTGCAGCAAAGGTTCAGGGGCAAAGCCTTGTGGATGTGCCATTGATTTTCCTTTTCCCCTTTAGGGACCAGGATTTCCGAGTATCCTCCTTAACTTTCTGTATTATCTGTGGTAGATTGTCTGTTCTCTTTAAATCGTGCTTCAGCAGTTGAAAAGACATGAGAGATTAACCCTGCTTTGTTCATTCCTAACTAAAGGAAAAGGAACATTGTAAAGATTTAGTAGGTTAATAAAAACAGGTATTTGAGTGCAGTGTTTTGAGCTCTTGGGAAGTTGGTTCTGAATAAATGTGAGGCATGAGTATTGTGCCAGGGATGGAATTCATGAAAGATGAGAAGAAGCTGTGAGCTGAGTGTCCCACTTCACACAGCAGTGCTCCCAAGCAGCACCATTAGAAAACTTATGCTGTTCTGCATAAAATTAGATCTATATAACAGTTTGGGGTTTTTTTCCCTACCCCTTTCTTTCCAGTCTTTCTCCTTTGATGCCAAGACCACAGTGAAATGATGACTGAGTTAGGCCTGGGAAGTTCCCCACGTAGCCATCCAGGCGCCTGTTGGCCTGGAAGAGACTCTTGAATGTCAGGTCTTTCCTTGTATTTGAAGTCGCACTGACCTAAGGGTGGCCTTCCCTGGAGAACTGGGGGAAACCTGTGTTAGGAACTTTGGATCTTGCCTTGAAGTCTTTCTGATTGGGTTGGACTGGGTACGCTGGTGGGCTTGTTCCCACAATTAATGGGAGACGTGACCCTCTGTGCTTCATGTCCCTCATATCCAGCCAACACGCAGTTTCTGTGTGCATCTAAGACCAGCTTCTCTCCTTTCTGCCTCCTCGTGAAAGCCAATGCTGTCCAGCTGCCCAGCCTCACCACAGCTGTGCCCAGCCAGCAGAAGGGAGGCAAGACTGATAGCCCCAAGCTGTGGGACAAAGCCAGTCCTAATACACCAGCCCTTGCCCTAGGGAAGCCTGAGCTGGGCAGAGAAGGGAAGAGAGAAGACTGCACACAGCTAAGATGAACACAACTTATTTCATTATCAATCTTAGAAGGTTTTGGTTTGCATGTTACCGTGTCTCCTTTTCAAAGAACTTTGGTGAAGGAAGCTGGAATGTTCTGAACATTCGTTTTGGAGTGTGATTATCCCCTTAGATTTGCTAAATAAGTAGGAATGTCGCAACATAGGATAACTTTTACTAAGAGAATATTTGGAAGAAGAACCTCATAACAAAAATTCATGGGCTTCAAGAGGTGGCCATGGAGACCCTTGGGATGAGAAAACCGAGGCCCCGGAAGGTTACGTGATGATGCTCAAAGTGAAACAAGTTACACTCGAGCCTGGGCAGACTCCAGCAGCCTGGGCAGCCCGAGCTGATGATCTGCCTGCTTTTCCAGGGTCATCTTCCCATGAATCCATAAAACTGTTGTTAACCACAGACTTTAAATACAAAATTTCACCTTGAAGAAGGTTCTATATCATGTGAAATTGGAAGTGATGTTATGCTACTACTAATAATAGGAGTCCCTTTCGTAGTGTTTGCTGTGTGTCTCTATTACCTGCATGACCTTGGGCATGGTTCCCAGTGCTCATGACCCACAGTCAGCCCATTCGATGTTTACCCTTCCTGATACCTCTAGTAACCAAGCAAACTTTCTGTGCCTGACTCCCAGACCTCAGGCAGCTTGAATGTGGTCCAGGTCAGAACTCTCTTCTTATTCAATGTTTTGGTCTCCGTTGTAGGAAGGAGGCCCTACCTAACTTCATTGGCTCCACTTGTGGCTGTGCTGGGGCTGTGCTACCCCAGAAGTCCAGGCCAGTGATAGGGCCCTGCTGCTTCCCCGTTGCCAGAGCAATGTCTGCTGACCATTGCAGCCCACTTCCTGCATATTGCCCTGGGTCCTGAAACCCTCTAGTTTTCTTTTGCCCTGAGTTGAGGTCAGAGTGAACATTATGCTTTGCCCGCTCCAGCACACACACACTTGCTCCAACTGCAAGTCCACTGGAAGTTCTGGCCCCTCCTTTGCTGCCTTATCTTGCTGTGAGTAGCTGACAAGATCCAACAGAATCCTGATATATGTCATATTTTACTGATAGTGGATAATTTTAAACACTTTCTCACTTCTCACATGTGGGAAGTATAGGAAGTATGTGAACTGAACATGTATTTCTACATTTAAAGTAAAGAGTAAAGTACATTTATCTGTGTCAAAAGACCAAAAACTACCATACTTGTTCTTTTTATATTTTTTCCTAAGTTTCTTTACAGGGAGCATTACTGGAAGCTGGGTTATTAACTCAGTTGCGACTTTGTTTTTTATAGTAGGCATTCGTTCAAACAAAGAAATGCTTATCACTGGAACTGATAACTGTGATAAATTGCCTCAGCTTTCATGTGTACCTACTATTTTTTGGTGGCACTAAATCCCAGTTTTAAGTCCCAAAAAATTAAGCTGGATGTCTTTTCCAGTGGAGCTTCCATTTCCCACTGATAATTTGCAGAATTTTTCTATCGCCCTCCTTCTCAGACTCCATCTTCTTTCATCACGTCGCAGGTGTTAATGTCTATTTATCCCCCACTGTCTACCTTTCTTTCCACTCAGATTTCAGCCTCTCCACATACCTTAATGCTTGCCCCCTTCCTCTCTCTCCCCTTGCTCCTGATCTTCACAGCAGCTGCCATAGAAACGTTTACCAGTTCTCTGCACACATATACCATAAATGGGTATTTGGTCCTCAGGAGAATCAATACCCTGGAGAGCCACCAGGTTTGAGTAGTAAGTGGCAGATATACCCACCATGGTGTAAAGTGTTCTAAGGGTTGCGTTTGTCCACAGACGCCTTTTGTGTGTATGGACTCTTTTGTCCTTTAGCATTGTTATATTATGTTTTGGACTTGACTTTTATTTACAAAAGAACATGTTTATAGTGTCATCTGGCTGACAGACCCTGACGCAGCCTCTCCCAGCTTTCCACTTATATGCCAATGGTAATACAGAAAAAGATAAAAACGTAATACTAGTGGAAAATAAGACTGATAGCCTTTTGCAGGATTCCTGGAGCAATTTCTACTGATTATGAGGCTGATGGAACTGAATTGAGAATAAAAGTTGTTGGCCAACATCTGATTTCTATGCAGTCAGAAAGAGCAGCTATCTGCTGTGGGAGGTGTGCTTTTGGATGTGTTCAGAATGTTATGGCAGATCTTCTCCTCTGCACCAACTTTTTATATGTCTTCATGGACTGCAAGCCCCAGAAATTTGCTGTCCTTGTTTAGTGAGTGGTGCTGGATGGGAAGAATGAAATCAGTCCCAGATGGTCAAGTCCTTTCCCCTCATAAGACACCATCGGACTGTGTAAGTGGAGGCAGAAAGAGCTCATCTAGCGTTGAGTGCATGCATTGTAGCTTTTCTTGTACTCTTTATTTGATGGAGTTTCGGGGTAGAGAACTATTCAATGACAGGAAAAAAAATCTCATCCTGGTCACTTAGGGTAGTCCAGGATGAATGCTAGTTAAACACCAAAAGTGTCCAAACCAACTCGCACCATAGGGTAGAACCCGGAAGGGGATTCAGAAACTACCAGCCAAGGGCCAGGAGTCACATATTATCTGTTGGCCAACGCCTAGTATGGATAACTTTTTCCCAGTTCAAGAGTGAATAAACACAAAGATACTCAAAATGGTGGCCCAGGAAAAGGTAATGTTAATAATGAGTAGGTGTTTCTTTTAAAATTTTTATTTCAAACATACAAGTTGTATGTGAACACAAGCTTATAGTGGGCAAGTAAAATAATATACTTAGATTAAACTTGATGATTTTTCTCTTTACTCTCTAATCTCACTTACCTCCCCAAAAGTAAATACAATTACTTTTTTAGTGTTTATCCTTCTAAATATTTTTTATACATGTACAGACTACTTACCTACCTATGCATGCACATACATACACGTGATATTGTGAAATATAAATAGTATTATGTTGCTCATATTGTTATGAAACTTGTCTTTTCATTTAATAACATATCTTAGAGATTTCGTTCAATATTATTACACATCATCCTGCTTCATTTCTTTTAATAGCTGTACACTGTTGTATTGTATGGATACTCCATAGTTTATCGTGCCCATGCTGGTAGACTGTTATGTGGATTCTGATGTGGGATTATTACAAACAGTGGTACAGTGAACTGCCTTATGTCTTTGTATACATATGTAAGAATGTCTATGGGACAGATTCCCAGAAGAAGAATTGTTGGGTCAAATGGTACACACATTTTACATTTTGGTGGATACAAATTTACCCTAAAATAACTATTGACTTCCTTTCTCATGCTCATTTCCCCCATATTTATACCAACACCAGACATCATCAAGCTTCAAGATTTTTATCTACTTGTTATGTGGAGGTAACTTGCAATGCTATGATTAATGGTGAAATTGAATGCCTTTTAATGTATTCACTGGTGTGACCATCTTTAATAATCATAAAATTTAAATCTTATGTTTAAAATCTAAGAGAATTTTTATTTTGAAACTTGAATTATTGATTCTAAAATTCATTTAGAAAAGTAAGTGGGTGAGCTGATTAAAATTTTGAGGAAAAGAAAAAGTAAATGTTAGCAGGGGAAAGAATACTTGTCTTACAAGATATTTAACACACCCCCAATATACAATCTAGGAATCATCAGACAACACAATGGTACAACCAGAAGGGCTTTAAAAGACCCAGTACATGAAATAATTTAGTATATGATAAAAATGTCATCAAAATCAGTGAAGATTTAAATGATTTTTCAGAAATATTTTATTACGTAAATGTTTAAAATTGTAATGACGATTAAAACCATATAGTAGTAAAATCATAAAAAACTAGAAGAAGAAGATATAGCTTTATATATATATATGATTTAGGGCTTTGGAAGGTATATCAACTATTAAGAAAATGCTAACGTAAAAGACATATTTTAATGTACTAAATTTAAACATTTCTGAATGGTGAAAAAAATGCACCATATGTGAAATAAAATGTCACTGAAAACTGGAAAAAATATTTGCAATAAATATGACAGAGATAGGGTTAATATCATCAATACGTAAAAGAATTTCTCAAATCCATAAGAAAAAAAAGCCTAACACCTCAATAGAAAAAGAAGCAAGGAACGTGAATAAATAAAATATACATCCTTCCCTGCTAAGCTGCTCCAAGAGGAGCAAACAGCTGATGCAAAATGGGAGTTTCAAAGAAGGCTGACAGATGAGCTCTTTTGTGTAAAGATACTGTTGTTTGTCTCGACACCAATTAAAAACATTCTTGTTTTAAAGGATGTAATATTAGAAGGTAGTCTGTGACAAGCCGCGTTTTTACCATTAAATAACTTACAAAATCTATTAAGGAAAAGAAAACAGCTTAAAAAGTGCCTTATTGAGAGCAAATTGTGATCAGAGATACAACATTAGAATCACATAATGTGATGAAACTACTTATGTATGTAGTTGCCTAAATTTTAGCTAAAACAGAAAAAAACAATAAAAGTTTACTTACTTATAAATATTGTGTTCCCAAGTTTGTTTTAAAGATACTGTTTCCTTATAGCATGGAAACACTTTTATTTGCCCTGAAATAAATTAGCAGGTAAGGCTTCACTGAAAAAATATTTCACACTTTTCTGCTGACACACACTCTCATATTAGTCCTTACCACTCCAGTGGTGAAAAGAGGCAGGGTACAATCCAGAGGAAGCGCACACACACGACTCAGTTTCCCTGGTTCCCAGAAGCTTTTCTAAGCAACAGAGGAGGCAAATAGGTCTTGGTGCAAGCTGGAGGAGCTTCAGGCTTGCCTGGCCACACTACTGCACAGTTAATAAGTGCTCTAAAGAGAACCCTAATCGTGTGTTGCCAGAAGGATGCAGAATTTGCAATCTCTTCTCAGTGCTGTGGCTAAGAGTAAACTTGGCCCTGACCCACAGCAATGTTTCCTACTCTAGAGGGGAGCCTTGTGCTGCCAGTAGCTGCAATCCAGTAATCCACATTCTACCAGGTCTGTCTTAAGAAAAAATAAAAGACTTATGTAAAAGGATATGCATTGCAGCAATATTACAAATGGGAGAAATGGGGCCACCCCCATGCCATAGTGGTTAAATTCATGCGCTCTGCTTCAGCAGCCTGGGTTTTCGAGTTTGGATACCAGGCATAGATCTACACCACTGGTCAGCTGTGCTGTGGCAGTGAGCCTCATACAAAGTAGAGGAAGATTGGCATAGGTGTTAGCTCAGGGCTAATCTTCCTCAGGAAAAAAAAATGGCAAAAATGTAGAAACTTATCCTCAAATAGAAGAATGTTTAAATAAATTATGACACCTTCATGAGGTAGAATACTTTTGCAGCCATTAAAGACTCGTGTTTTTAAAGACTACTTAACCAAATGGGAAAACACATTATTATATTAAGTGAATATAAAGCAGAGTTTGAAATGGTGTTCATAGTATGAGCCCATTTTATAAAAACAAGAAAAAAAAGTCCACAGGAAGAAACTAGAGTGTAATATTCCAAAGAAAATTTAACAGGAGTTTATAACTAGATGGTACTACATGGAGTTACATTTTTATGCATTTCTTTTTTTCCCCCAAATATTTTACTGCAAGCAAATATTTTATCAGAAATTTGTTTATATATATATATACACATCCTCATACTCTACATTGAGGTCCTCAAGGAGTTAATCCTTTTATTTCCTGTGTGTGTGTTTCATTTTAGAGAAAAGCAGGAACTTCACCTTTGGAATTAAAAAACAAGCAAAAGCCGTTTTGAGGACTATGTGTTAATGGCAGTAAGCTTTAACTGAGGGAAGGCGTTTTAATTACATTCCTGCTTTAAATCATAGAGGTTCCACATTTTATTGCTGCTCTGTTCTTCTTGGAATATTCTGTTCTCACTAGTGTGGAGAGTAGCACTTAAGGACTTAAGGCAAAAAAGACTGGAAAATAAAGATGCGTGTAATCAAGTGTGAGGGCTAAACAAGTGAAAAAGGTACTCACCTACAACAAGATGGCTGTTGCCCGTCCTTCATTTTCTCATGTATCTTGGTAATGTCTGCCTCTGGAAAGAAGCCGCTTACAAAAGGTGTCCACTTGAGGTCTCTCTGAAAGATGACAGTTCACATACATTGCTCTCCAAAATGCTGGCAAAAATGGAAACATACATGGGAGGCAGGAGGGAATGGCGGAACTAGAGAACAGTTTCAAATACCAGAAACGTCAAGGAAGTTTTGTCAAATACAGTCTGGTTTTTGAATGAATTAAAAAAACATCAGGAATTGGAATAAAATTCCCCTTCTCAGGACTCTGTGTAGTGTTTATTTCTGTAAGTGGAGGAATTTTAGAAAAGCTGCACTAATAACCTTCGAAGCAGATAAACAGGAGCTGGGTGAGAGGCAGGGAAATGAAAGAAGGGGAGAGCATCTACCAAAAGCTTCCTTTTGAATGGCAGTCATTGCTTCTTTTCTACACTATAAGGAAGAATTTCCTATAAGACATTTTTAAAGTTGATTCTAAAGTGGCAGTCATGGAACCCCTATAACCTGGACAAATTAGATATGAGGCCAAAAATAGATGGCAAAGAGAAATTTGAGGAAGATTAGCCCTGAGCTAACTACTGCCAATCCTCCTCTTTTTGCTGAGGAAGACTGGCCCTGAGCTAGCATCTGTGCCCATCTTCCTCTACTTTATACATGGGACGCCTACCACAGCATGGCTTTTGCCAAGTGGTGCCATGTCTGCACCTGGGATCTGAACCGGTGAACCTGGGGCTGCTACGGAGCAGAAAGTGTGAACTTAACCAATGCGCCACCGGGCTGGGCCCCGAGACATTTCTGCAATGAAATCCAACAGCAGAAAGCAAGATCAACTCTTCAGAAGAGTAAACTGGTACAATACCTGTGGAAGGCGATTAGGTAATAGCTTACAATAATCTCAGTTGGAAATGCAGACTTTCATTTCTGGGAGATTGGACTATATGTTATTTTCCTATTCCTCTTACTAAGTACGACTAAAAACCCTGCACGTTACTTGTGTAGAAGAAATGCAAGATTCTGGAAGGTGGAGAGAAGGAGGTAGACTGGTTAGGGATGTCAGAACAGAGGAATGACCTGATGGTGAGTTCTCTGCATTTTCTTCTTACCTCATATATCCAAGACTTGATGCTAAGAAGCCAGCAACTTTAAAATGCCAATGGGTACAGACAAAAAGGCCCCAATGAAGCCTCCTCTTTTTATCTAGAAAAGCAGGAAAGAGCATAGCAAGACAGAACACTGTTAGACAATGATCTATCTACTCCATCAAACACCACAGAAAAAACTGGCCACACTCCCTCCCATGCCAGGAAAGGCTGAGTGGGAAGTCAAGAGCTTTTCCCTCCAGATGTTGTAACAACACTCCTGCTGAGGTGGTGTCCGAGACCAAGTAGGGAGCAAGACTTTCATCCCCACTGGCCAATAATGAGTTGTTCCTTCTCTTCCTCCTTACTATAATACCAATGAAGATAACTTGGAGAGTCTGGACTTCCATCTCTAACTGGCAAAAATTAGCCACCACTCCCCCTTCCTGCTAGGATTGTGATAGAAGGGACCTAGTGGAGACTCAGGACTTTCACCATTGCCCAGCGGGAATGAAGCCACCCCCTTATCAGTGTCTTAGGAGATTGTATAGGGATCCAGAACCCTCAACCCCAGCTAGCAGTAATGGGAAGCTTCCACTTGGGTGTCAGTGGATGCTAAGTGGGGAACCTGGGCTGCTACATCCACTTGGCAATAATGAGGGTGATATTCTTCCTCCCCCTGTCAGATCAGTGTTGGGGAAGCCAATTAAAACAGTTTAAATAAGATCCAGACTCTCAGAGCATAATACAAAAATGTTCAGTTTTCAATTGAAAATCATTCTTCATATGAAAAAACCAGAAAGATCTCAAATTGTATGCAAAAAAGATAATCAATAGATGCCAAACATTGAGATGACTGTCAGAATTGTCTGACAAAGATTTTAAAGAAGCCATGAAAAAATACTTCAACAGGCAACTGCAAGCACTCTTGAAATAAATAAAAAATTGGGCAGCCCCAGCAAAGAAATAGAAAGGCTCAGCAAGGAAATGTGAACTATAAAGAAGAACGAAATGGAAATTTTAGAACTGAAAATACAAAAACCAAAAGAGGAAGCTCGTTGGATGGGCTCAACAGCAGAATGGAGAGGATAGAGGAAAGAATCAGTGTGATGAAAGACAGAATGAGAGAAATTAAGCCAAACTGAACAGCAGAGAGAAAAAGGAATGGGAAAAAAACCCTCAATGGTTAGAGCCTCAGGGACCTGTGAGATTAAAACAAAAAATCGAATATTTATGGCGTTGAAGTACCAAAAGGAAAGGAGAAAGAGGGCAGAGCTAGAAAGAACTTGAAATTATATGGCAAAAGAGGAGAAAAAGATATAAGGGCTATAAGCATCCTAACTTTGGCAAGAAACGTAAATCTGTGGATTTAAGAAGCAGAGCAAATCCCAAACAGAATAAATACAAATAAATGCATACCAAGATACATTATAATTAAATTTCTGAAAACCATTTTCAAGGAAACATTGTGAAAGCAGCAAGAGAAAACACAGCCCTCCCTGCAGGGGAAGAGAAGGTTAGAATGACAGCAGATTTCTCACTTGAAACAATAGAAGCAAGAAGGAAGTGGCACAAAATTTTTCAAGTGCTGAAAGAAAACTGTCAACTCATAATCCTAAACCCAGTGAAAATATCCTTCAAGAATGAAGGGGAAATCAAGACATTCTCAGAATAAAGAAAACTAAGAGAAGTAGACACCAGCAGACCACTAAAAAAGTGGCCTGAGGAAGCTCTCTGAACAGAAAGGAAATAGTAAGAAAGGGACTTTGGGAAATAAGGAAGGAAGAAAGGACACAGTAAGCAAAAACATTAGGCTTTTCTCCTCTTATTTTCTAAATTTTATGTTTGGTGGTTGAAGTGAAAATTATAACACTGGTGTAGGTTCTAAATGAATGTAGAGGAAATATTTACTGCAGTTATATTTTAAATAGGGAAAGTAAAGGGACATAAAAGTAGGTAAGTTTTCTGTACTTCACTTGAACTGGTGAAATGATGCCACCAATAGACTGTGGTAAGCTGTGCGTATATATAATACCTAAAGCAGCCACTAAAAAATTATACAAAGAGATACATTCAACAACACTATAGATAAAATGGAACTATAGAGTGTTACTGTAACCTACTTCAAACAAGAAAAAAGGCAAAGAAATGAAAAACAGAACAAACATAAAATAAAAAATAAGATGGCAGACTTAAGCCCTAACATATCAATAACTACATTAATGCAAATAGTTTAAAAACAACAAATAAGACAGAAATCGTCAGTGGATTAAAAAAACACAAACCAGTTATATGCTATCTACAAGAAACTTACTTCATATATAACAATGTAGGAAAATTGAAAGTAAAAGGACAGGGGCCAGCCCCATGGCCAAGTGCTTAAAGTCCCACATGCTGTGCTTTGGTGGCTCGGGTTCACAGGTTTGGATCCTGGGTGCCGACCTACGCCACTCATCAGCCATACCATGGAGGCATCCCACGTACAAAGTAGAGGAAGACTGGCCCAAATGTTAGCTCAGGACTAATCTTCCTCAAGCAAGAAAACAAACAAACAAACAGGGGGGTTGGCAACAGATGTTAGCTCAGGGTGAGTCTTCCTCACCAAAAAAATAAAACCACCTTTAAAAGAAAAAAAGTCAAAAAAAATATTATGCCAAAATTAATCAAAGGACTTCAAGGTTATATTAATATTAGGTAATGTAGCCAAAGAAAATTGCCAGAGAGAGAGCTGAACATTATATAATGATGAAACAGTCAATCCACCGTGAAGGAAAGAGCTACAAAGTGCATGAAGTAAAAACTGATAGAACTGAATGGAGGAATAGGCAAATCCTCAAGTATAGGTGGAGACTTCAGGACCCCTTTCTCAAAAATTGATAGGACAACTACACAGAAAATCAGCAAGAATGTAAAACTCCTAACACCATAAACCAATAGGATTTAGTTGACAGTTATACAATACTTCCCCAACAATAGCAAAATGCACATTCTTTCATGTGCTCAAGGTCCCATGGAACTTATATCAAAAAGACCATATCCTGGATCATAAAACAAACTTAGCAAATTTAAAGCAATTGAAAATATATAGAATATGTTCTCTGACCCCAATAAAATTAAGCTGGAAATCAGTAACAGATAACAGGATGACCTCCTGATGCTTTGAAACTAAACAACATACTTCCAAATAATCCATGGGTCAAAGAGGAAGTATCAAGGGAAATTAAAAAATACGTTGAACTAAATGAAAATACAACATAAAATTTGTGGGCTGCAGCTAAAGCAGTTTTGAGAGGGAAATTTATAGGACTAAATTCATATGTTAAAAATGAGGAAAAGTCTTAAATCAATAATCTAAGTTCCCACCTGAAAAAGCTAGGAAAAGAACAGCAAACTAAACCCAAAGCAAGCAGAAGAAAGAAAAGGATAAATATACAGCAGAAATCAATGAAATTGAAAACAGAAAAACAATAGAGAAAAATCAATGGAACAGAGAACTGGTTCTTTGAAAAGATCAATAAAATTGATAAACCTCTAGCAAGACTGACAAATTAAAAAGGAGAGAAAACACAAATTACTAATATCAAGAATGGAAGAGCAGATATCGCTGCAGGCCCTGCAGGCATCAAAAGGAAATACAGGTGATACTATGAAAATTTTCCCCACATGAAATTGACAACTTAGATGCAACAGACCAATTCCTTGAAAACCACAAAACTACTACAACTCACTTAATATGATATAGGTAATTTGAATAACAGTGTAACTATTAAGAAAATGGAATTCATAATTTAAAAACTCCCCAAAGAGAAATTACCAGGCCCAGTTGGTTTTACTGAAGAGTCCTATTACACATTTAAAGAATAATTAAAACCAATTATTCAGTCTTTTCCAGAAAATAGAAGAGAACTTTTCTCAATTTATTGTATGAAGGTAGTACTACCTGTTACCAAAACTAGAAAAAAATATTATAGGAAACCACATACCAATATGCCTCATAAATAGACATGCAAAAATACTTAACAGAATAGTAGCAAATAGAATTCAGCAATATAAAAGAATTATAAACCATGGCCTTGTGGGATTTGTTTCATGATGCAAGCCTGGTTCAATAATTGAAAATCAATCCGTATAATCCACTATATTAATAAGTTAGAGAAGAGAAGCTATATGACCATATCAATTGTTGTAAAAAAAGAAAGCATTTGCTAAAATTCAGCACCTATTCGTGATAAAAAGGATCTCATTAGAAAAACAAGAATAGATGAGATTTATTCAATGTGTTATATGACAGTCTACCAACAAACCCTACAAATAACCCTATAGTTAAAGGAGAAAGACTGAATGCTTTCTCCTTAAGATTGGGAACAAGGGGCAAGCCCAGTGGTGCAGTGGTTAAGTTCGCACATTCTGCTTCTGTGGTCTGGGCTTTGCCAATTCGGATCCTGGGTGCAGATCTATGCACTGCTTACCAAGCCATGCCGTGGCAGGCGTCCCACATATAAAATAGAGGAAGATGGGCACGGATGTTAGCTCAGGGCCAATCTTCCTCAGCAAAAAGAGGAGGATTGGTGGCAGATGTTAGCTTAGGGCTAATCTTTCTCAAAAAAAAAAAAAAGAAAAAGATTGGGAACAAGACAAGGATCTCCACTCTCACCACTTTTATTCAACAGAGTACTATAAGGCAAGAAAAGGAACAAAAGGCACACAGATTGGGAAGAAAAATAATAAAACAGTCTTTATTTGTACATGATGTGATTGTGTGTGTAGAAAACCTCAAAGAATCTATATAAACAAACAACTCTAGAAATAGTGAGCTCAGCAGGGTTGCAGGATACAAGCTAAATACACAAAAATCAATTGTGTTTCTGTTTGCTAGCAATGAGCACATTGACACAGAAATTAAAAAATGCAATACCATTTACAATTGCTCAAAAAAAGAAATATTTAGGTGTAAATCTAACAAAACATGTACAAGATGTATACTAAAAACTACACAATACTGGTGAAAGAAATACAAAAGATCTAAATAAATAAAAAAAGCATGCCATGTTCTTGGAGTAGAAGATGTCAATTCTCCTCAAGCTGATATATAGGTTTTGCTAGCAATTCCTGTCAAAATCACAGGAAGATTTTTGTGGATATTGACAAGATTATTCCAAATTTTATTTGGAAATACAGAGGAACTAGAATGGGTTAGACAATTTTGAAAAAAGCAAAATAAAGTGGGAGGAATCAGTCTACTCAATTCCATGATTTACACACCTACTATAATCAAGACTGTGGTATTTTGTGGAGGTATAAATACATAGATCAATGGAAGAGAATAGAGACCCCAGACAAATACCCACAATATGCAAAACTGGCTTTTAACAGGGTGCAAATGCAATTAGTGGAGGCAGGATATCCTTTTTCACAAATGGTCCTGGAGCAATAGGACATTCATAAGTGAAAATGAATCTCAATCTGTCTCACACCTTAATCAAAAATTAACTGAAAATGGATCATAGACTTAAATACAAAACAAAAAATTACAAAACTGTTAGAAAAAAATAGAAAATCTTTGGGAACTAGGAATAGACAAAGAGTTCTTAGACATGACACCAAAAGTTGACCCATAAAAGAAAAAAATCTATAAATTTGACTTCATTAATATTAAAAATTTTTGCTCTGCAGAGGACTCTTTTGGGAGGATGAAAATATAAGCCACAGACTGGGAGAACATAGTTGCAATCCACTTATCTGAGAAAAGAGACTCTAGAATATATAGAGAACTCTCATAAGTTAACAGTAGAAAACAATCCAATTAGAAAATGCAGAAAAGACATGAAGGATTTCACGGAAGAGTGTATATAGATGGCCAATAAACACGTGAAAACATGTTGAACATCATTAGTCATTATGGAAATGCAAATTAAAATCACAATGACATATCACTATTCACCTGTGGCTGAAATAAAAACTAGTGACAACATCAAATGCTGACAAGGATGCAGAGAAACTGAATCACTTATACGTTGCTAGTGGGAATGTAAAATGGTGCAGCCACCTTGAAAAACAACTTGGTGATTTCTTGAAAAAACTATGCACCTATCATGCAAACCAGCAATGCCCTTTCTGGGCATTTATCCCAGAGAAATGAAGAATTATGTTCACGCAAAAACCTACACATGAGTGTTTAAAGCAGCTTTATTTGTAATAGCCAACAATTGGAAACAACCCAGATGTTCTTCAATGGGTGAATGGTTAAACAAACTGTGATACACAGATACCATGGAATAGTACTCAAAAGTAAAAAGGAATGGACTGTTGCTGCATGCAACAACCTTTGATGACTCTCCAGACTGTTATGCTGAGTGAAAAACACCTATCCCCAAAAGTTACGTTCTGTATGATTCTACTTACATAACATTTTTTGAAATTACAAGATTATAGAAATGGAGAACAGACTAGTGGTTGGTAGGGGCTAAAAGGAGGGTAGAGGAAAAAGATAAGTGACTCTTGGCAGATAAAAGAGCAACGTGAGAGATTTTGCAGTGATGGAAGTGTTCTGTATTTTGACGATATCAGTGTCAATATTCTAGTTGTGATATTGTGCTGTAGTTTTGTAAGATAGTCCCATTAAGGGAAACTGGGTAAAGGGTACAGGGTATGTCTGTATTGTTCCTTAGAACTGCACGTGAATCTACGATTGTTTAAAAATAAAAAGTTAAATTAAAAAGTACGCATACACTTTAATTCTAAGTTGTGCTTCTAAGAGTTTTATCTGTAGATATTCATTTCAGTATTAGCTGTAATAGCAAAAGATTATAAGCAATGTTTTAGCTCATTAGAGGGTGCAGGTTTTAAATAAATTCATACAAGGCAGACATTACAAAGAATGGGGTAACACAGTC
The DNA here is from genome assembly GCF_037783145.1 of Equus przewalskii. Taxonomy (NCBI): domain Eukaryota; kingdom Metazoa; phylum Chordata; class Mammalia; order Perissodactyla; family Equidae; genus Equus; species Equus przewalskii. Next base: position 26,755,582 of record NC_091846.1, read on the forward strand.
TATTGATTTATGTGAAAATGTAAACTCTACAAGTGTGTTATGGTATGTTCTTTTAAAGGCATGTTAATATTAATATGCACAAAGTGTATGTGTACGTTTTTATGTGCACAGAGTCCTTTTGGAATGGTAGACAAGTGATTCAGAACCACCTTTGAACCTTGAGAGGATCTGTGTTTCTGGTGGGCTGGTGTGGGAGAAGCCTTACTTATTATCTTTATACACTCTGTTGTTCCTCCTGAATTTTGCACTTTGTGCTTGTTTTATCAGTTGAAGACTATATAAGCATGTTTTAAACAAAATAACAGAATTTCCAGAAATAGTCTCAAGTATATATATATATATAGCAACTTAGTATATGATAAAGGAAGTATTTTAAGCATTTTGAGCATTTTAAGTAGGGAGAAAACATGAGTTATTTCATAAAAGATCTTGGGAAAACTGTCTAGCCATTGAAGGAGAATGAACACAGGCATACAACTACTTAACTCTTTACGTCCCAATAAATTCCAAATGAAGCAAAGATATGAATCTAAAAAGTCATATTAAAAGAAAATATAGATAAACATTTCATAATCTTGGGGTAGGAAAAGCCTTTTAGAAGTGTACCACCAATAGTATAATCACAAAGGAATAAGCTCGATGGATTTAACCACATAAAAGTTTACCATTTTGTATGACCACAACAGCAATGACCAAATATATAAACTATATGAAGTGAGACAGTGCCAATAAATGTGGGAGTGGCAAAATAAATTACAGTATATTCATATAATTGATTACTACACAGCAACAAAAATGAGTAAACTACAGATACAAGGAGAAGCATGGATGAGTCTCATGGATATAATATTGAGTTAAAGAAGCCATTTATGAGGTGGCCTGGTGGTGTAGTGGTTAAGATCAGCACACTCCGCTTCAGGGGCCTGCAGGTTTAGATCCCAGGTGCCAACCTACGCTACTCATCAAGCCATGCTGTGGTAGCATGCCACATGCAAAATAGAGGAATATGGACACAGATGTTAGAGCCACTTTTCCTCAAGAAAAAAGAGGAAGATTGGCAGCAGGTGTTAGCTCAGGGCCAATCTTCCTCACCCCCTTGCCCACCTGCAAAAAAAGCCATTTACAAAACCAATATATTGTGTTAAATGTCAGGATGGTGGTTAGCTTTCAAGAGGAAGGATGGAGTAGTAACTGGCAGGGGCATGAGGGGACTTCCAAGATGCTGCTAATAATATTCTTTGTCTTGGGTGATAGTAGAGGTGGTACAGGTGTGTTTGCTTTGTGATAATTCATAAAGCTGTATAATATTCTGTATGCATATTTTACTTTAATAAAGCAGTTTTAAAAACAAGCATATGAACAAAAACAGGTAACTTTTTGATTCTTGTATTGGCAAAAATGAAGTTGTCTTCTGATGGTATTGTAAATGGTAAAACTTTTCAGAAGTCAGATTGATATTATCTTTCAAAGTTTTATTCAGCAATTTCCATGGAAGGAATTTATCCTAAGGATAGAATGAGAAAAATACATGAAGGAGCATCTATAATGATATTCATAGTAACTTTATTTATAAAAATGAAAAATCAGAGACAAACTGACTGCCCAATATCAGGAGATTGTTTAAGTGATAATGGTAGATATGGAAAATGCTATAGCCAGATATCCTGAGGGAGGGGTATTTTGAGTTGTGTGCGAAGTTGCATGAGTGGTTTGGTGAATAAAATAGAAATTTCCAGATCTCTTTCTCTCCTAGTGATGCACATGCTGACACACACACTCACATATACACACTCAAAATCATATTTTTAAAAACCTACATCTAAATAGTTTGAAACAGTAGTCACTAAAATGTCAGAATTTATTTCAGTTTTTGTTTTTTTTTTTACTTTCTTCTATTTGACCTCTTGTATTTCTTAAAAATATTTAGTAGATATGACTTTGCAGCACCTGAAGAAAATAATAAAAGAAAAGTAAACAAAAACACCTGGAAGACATTTTTGTATATTTTCTTCAGTTACCTACCCTCTTCCCTGGCAGTAATCAGGTTTTTAAGTTAAAATGGGAAAAAGGGAAAGGGAGAGAGGGAAATGTGAATAAATGATATGTTTGTTCAGTTTAATGGTGTTAAGTGGTAATATTGAAAGATATGAACCTTATTATTGCAGAGTTTCTCTTTCTTGCAAATGAGCAGAATTATTTCTAGGTCATCCTTCAATTAAGTTATTTTCATTTATAGGTTGAACAGTAGTGATGTAATTCTGAGTATTTCTTAGTGTATTGAAGGAACCTAAAAAACTGTTGTATATTCGAAACTTAAAAATAGTTTTCATAATTGGTTAAACTAGGGATGGTTCCAGGTTTTATGGAATTTTAAAGTTATATAATTGTTGAGGCTGTCGTTAAGAAAAAAAGCAAATCCACTGTTAGTTACTGGTCCTTGGAAGAGGCATGTGGCAATGAGGGGCCCTGGCAGTTAAATTTCCTTCACTTCATGCTACCGTTGTCTGTTTAGACACAAAAGCTTCGTTTATTTATGCCCTGACCCCCCTTTTGTGGGGGGAATTATTGCTGTATATTATTAAGTTTTGATAACACACGTACTTGTTACTAATACAATTTAAAGATGTTTTATGGAAACAGATTCATTAAAATACAAAGAAAAAGACTATTTAAGCCTTACTGTGGAAGGTTGTTAAGTTTACTGGTATTTTAAAGCCCTATATGTAAAATAATTGGATTTATTTATTCCTCTTAGTTTAAAGAAAGTAAATAGTTCATTCAACAAATATGTGTTTGATTGATATTATTTATTTACTTACTCTAAAAATCACCTTGCACTTGTGGAACCTACCCCCCAAATTCTAAAATCTGGCTTCAAAATATATTCAGATTTTACCTCAGGCTTCTCAAACTTTCACATACGTTCAGACATCTAGGGATCTTATTAAAATGCAGGTTCTGATTCAGTAGGTCTGGAGAGGGGTCTAGGATTCTGCATGTTTATCATGCTCCCACATGACGCCTCTGTTGCTGGTCTGCAGACCACACTTTGTGTATAGCGAGGCTCCACAGCATCCTAACGTGTCCCCAGCATCTGCTCATCAGAGCTGGGGAGGTAGCTGCAGGCCCTCCACCTGTAACTTGCAGGAGACCGTTTGTTCTGGTCTAGTGGCTCTTTGGAGCAGCTGACGATTATGTAACCAACCGTGAATGTAAGTATAGAACCTGGATTACATGAAACGAGTGACACAGCCCGTGACAGCGAGTGAGAGTAAGAGAGAGCAGACAAGTGCTGAGAAAGAAACACCCTCTTTCTCCACTACTCTGGGGACATGTTTATGGGTAAGCTAGACAGGCAGACTCTTCTCATGTTTAGCCTGCCCTTGGAAGCCCAGGTGAGGCAGTATGTGGGAGGTTCGTGTGGGGATGTAAGAGTTTAGAGACTCAGAATGGTCAACCTTTGGCCACATGTTTCAGGGTTTAGAGCGTGCTGTGTGCCTGCTTTCCGGCAGGCAGCCTGTCCCACTTGTGACCTCGTCTCCAGGAGTTATCATCAGGAGCTGACACGTCCAGCATTTCTCAGGTTCTGGAGCCAGAGTAGAGTCTTTCCATAGTGTTTCTGACATTGTACTCATTGTGCCGTGAAGTTCACTGGAGATTCCTGGTGGAGCGGTGCTGGGAGGTGGGGCTCTGAAGACGCTGCTTTCCAGTAAACAGGATTCCAGAGATAGCAGAGAGAGGACATTTTATTATCAGGCTAAGTAAGAAAAGAGCCCTGTTGCTCTTACTTTTGATAGTCTGCATCCCTAGGAGAACTGATCCATGTTTTTTAAAATTGTGGTAAAAAAACACTTAACATGGTATTTACTTTCTTAATAAATTTTGAATTGTTCAGTACAATATTGTTAACTATAAGTACAATGTTGTACAGCATATCTCTAGAACTTATATTCATCTTCCACAACTGAAATTTGATACCCCTTGAAACTCTCTATTTCCCCTTCCCCCTGACCTCTGGCAACCATCTTTCTCCTCTCTGTTTCTTTGAGTTTGACTACTTTAGATACCTCCTATAAGTGGAATCATGCAGTGTTTGTCCTTCTATGACTAGTAATTTCATTTGGCATGTCTTCAAGCTTCATCCATGTAGCATATGATGGGATTTCCTTCTTTTTTATGGCTAAGTTATATTCCATTCTTTGTCTGTGCAATGTTTTCTTTATCCATTCGTGGACTTTTAGGTTGTTTCCACCCTTTGGCTATTGTGAATAATGCTTCAATGAACATGGGAGTGCAGCTATCTCTTTGAGATCCTAATGTCAATTCTTTTGGATACATACCCAGAAGTGGGGTTGCTTGGTCATATGGTAGTTCTATTTTTAATCTTTTAAGGAATCTCTATACTGTTTTCCTCAGTGGCTATACCATTTTACATTCATTTACAATAACACTTGTTATTTTCTGTTTGTTTTTCATTTTTTTGCTGAGGAAGATTAGACCTGAGCTAACATCTGTGCCAGTCTTCCTCTATTTTACATGTGGGTCACCGCCACAGTATGGCTGATGAGTGGTGTAGGTCCAAGCCTGGGATCTGAACCTGTGAACCACTAGGCCATGGGGCTGGCCCCAATAATCCTTTTTATTTCCGTGGCATCAGTTGTAATGTCTCCTCTTTCATTTCTGATTTTATTTACTTGACTCTTATCTTTATTTCTCAGTCTAGCTAAAGGTTTGTCAATTTTGTTGATGTTTTAAAACAAAAATCCAACTTTTAGTTTCGTTGATTTACTCATTTTAAAATAGCTTTAATGAGATGTAATTTGTGTACTATAAAGTTCACCCTTTTAAAGTATATATTTCACTGGTTTTTAGATTAAGTACAGAGTTGTGTAACCATTATCATAATCTAATTTTACAACATTTTCATCATCCTAAACATAAACCTTGCACCCATTAGCAGGCTGAGCCATTTTTAACTATAGAAATATGATGAACTTCAGAGAATCTATTATTGACTATAATAAATATGATGAGCTTTTGTTCTCTCTTTCCTTTTTTTCTTTTGAGGAAGATTAGCCCTGAGCTAAAATCTGCTGCTAATCCTCCTCTTTTTTGCTGAGGAATATTGGCCCTGAGCTAACATCTGTGCCCATCTTCCTCTATTATATGTTTGGGACACCTGCCACAGTGTGGCTTGATAAGGGGTGTGTAGGTCTGCGCCCAGGATCTGAACTGGTGAACCCTGGGCTGCCAAAGTAGAATGTGTGAACTTAACTGCTGTACCACTGGGCTGGCCCCTAAATATGATGAACTTTGAGAACCAATTTTTGATTGTAGTTAATGTGATGAACTTTTGGAGATGGTTTAGGAAACAATAAAATTCATTGAGATAAGTGTTTTATTGTTATTAACTAGTGTAAATTTTTTATCACTTAAAATATTTCTTAAGAATAGTTTTTATCACTCAGAATTATTTACTACAAAGCATAAGGGTTAATATTTCTTTGAACTATATGTTAAGTAAGCTTCGTTGATAGTATTGAGGTGAGTAAAAGTTAATGAAAGATGATGGGAAATGAAAGTCATTGTATGGTATTTATGGGGAAAAGTACTGGGCTGTAATGAAAGGCACAGATCATAATGGTACTGATTTATTTTTGGGAATCATATCATGAAAGTCTTGGTGAGAAAAATACTGAGAAGAATTTATAGTAATTAATTGGTTACCAGAATTTTTTGATAAAACTTCCCCTGGAGGAAAAAGCATTAATTTTCAAATCTACAGGGAGTTCTTGGGTAAAAACTTTCCAGAAGCCATAGAATCTGCTTTCTCTTTACTCTTTTGGAAAGTGCCCATAATTTTATTCCTAAGCCTTTAGCAAAAAAACAAAGAAAGAAAAGAAAGAGAGAAAGAAAAGATTTGCCCTTTATAGCTGATTAGAGGTGGGGTACCAACAAATATGTTATTTCTAGCTGTTTAGAACTGTTTGTCATTGATAATCCAAATCCCATCCAGGTCTTTGTCAGTCATCAAGAAGAGCTCAGTGTCTCAAATATGGTGCTCTCAGACTAGTAACTTACAAGAATACAAGTGTAATACAAATGGGGTACATCTGTGTTCTCATTTCTAACATTTTCTGCTACTGTTAACTGGGCTGGTCACTGTGCCATCTACTTTGTTTGCGCTTCCTAGCTGTAATACACACCATCTTATTCAAAATGAGCCTACCTGGGGATATAGTCTGTTCCCTCTGAGTGCCTCACAGAGGTCAGCTTCCAGAGTAGTTGAAATGGTTTTCCTTTGGCTTGCCTCCCTACGGTCACCTCTTGTAAACCCTCCCCACAAAACAAATTACCAAGAATTCTTTAATAATACAGTATTGGCATTCATATGTGAAGATGACTGTGGATAGTGATTGATTGGATATGAATGACCAAAAAAACTGCAGAACTCGCAAAAAAGGAAAAGAAAATGTTCACTCTGAACATGATATCAGAATCTTGGAGAGCAGTTGGGGAATCTGTGTTTATGAGGCCAGTGCATTAGCAGGCTGGAAAGCAATGTGACATTGCTGGAACTCATGAAGAAAGCAAGGTACCATGCCAGGGGCAAGCCCAGGCCTCTGGGCAAAGCTCCCAACTGCTGAGAGGTTTACTTGTTTTGCAAACTGTACAAGTAATTGGTTGTTAAGTCACATTCTGTGGTTGCTGGCACTATTGTGCAAAGTGGCTTTACCAAAGAAGCGTTGCTAGAATGCATTAGTAATGATGATTTAAGATTGAACTGGTTCTATTGAAATAACCTAAATTACATGCTGCAACATTGTTTTTCCCAAGTGGGTAAAATCACTGACTTAAGATATTTAAAATGTCAGAAAGGTATATTCTTAATAAGGTTGGAGAGTCAGCCATACTTCAGGGAGTATCATAGGTCTTCATCATCTAAGTAGACCTTTGAGACCACATGCGTCGTGACTTGATTGCTCTCATTATAAATAAATCCACAATGACTGATACATTCCGACATTTGGGCAGGGCTGAGCCAGATATGTGACTGTGTCATGTTTGCAAGTTCTGTGTTTCAAATCCTTCAGTGCATATTTAGCATTTAACATTTAAACATTTAGACTGAAGGATTATTCTTGTAAGTATTGTAATTCTTGATGCCTAACAGATGAATCCATGGATGCATGTGTGTGTCTGGGTGAACAGAGCTGGATTAAGGAATAGCAGCTTCCCTGGGCACCGTTGTATGCCAACGGAATATTACTGGTATAAGTGGGAAACATGACGCCTGTTAACTCAGGTTTCCACATGTAACACTTAGGTAACTGGCAGGACAAAATTTATTTCAACCCTCTCGTGGGGGTGGGGGTGAGATAACAATAAGAATTGTTTCTATTGTTGAACTTTCTTTGTTGAATATTTTCATAACAATAATAAAAATCATTGACATTGCTGAACTATCTCTTGTGAATCTTTGCACAGTGTTACGGCAAGCCTCATACCATCCTAGTTTAAAATCACCTGAATCTGGCAATTCACGGTCAATTGAAAGTCTTATACTGAGCAGTATTTTATAGAGGTCTGTTTATTGGAAATGAGTGATTTATTTTTTAAATTTTCTTTTATTGAGATGTAATTGACATATAACATATTAGTTTCAAGTGTACAATACAATGATTTGATACATGTATATACTGTGAAATGATTACCACAATAAGTCTAGTTAACATCCATCACAAATTTTTTTTCTTGTGGTAAAAGCTTTTAAGATCTATTCTATTAGCAACTTTCAAATATATATTACACTATTATTAACTATAGTCACCATGCTGTACATTTATTTTTAATATCTAAATTTGAAAGTTATTAGTGTGCTTTCCAAGAATTTTCCAGGTTTGGTAAATCATAAAAGAAAACTGAACTGAAAAAAAGACCAAGGAAAAGTGGAAAATGTTTTGACAACTTGAAAGTAAACAAACAGAAGAACATTGAAATCCATTTTGTAACTTTGTAACTATATCTGTGAGAGTTACTGTTGCCCTCAGGAGTATAACTAATTCTGTCCAGTAATGAGAGACCCAAATTTGTGAAATCAAAGAGGTAGAAGCAAGTGAAAGTGATATGTTTATTCAGTACATGAACTAACCCTGTTAATTAACCATAAAGAGACACACAATTTTCTTAATGCAAAATAAGTTTTCACCAATTCTGCTTAATAAATGTTGAGTATATACTTTAAAAATAACAGTTTGAATGCGTACCAAACCTTTAGCCTTTCTGGAGCACCCACATGATTCAGTCTCAGTCTGGCAGATTGTGTGTGTGTGTGTGTGTGTGTGAGAGAGAGAGAGAGAGAGAGAGAGAGAGTGTGAGTGTGAGAGAGAGAGAGAGAGACAAGTGAGCAAGTACAAGCCTGCACAGTTGAATATACAGTACAAGAAATGGGTCCCAGTTTGGAAAAGCTAGAATCCATTTATCTCCTGCATAGTTTCATAAAAACATTACATAAATGCCAAGAACACTTTTGACGTTATAATATTACGCGGGAGAGATATCTAGACCCTGTCTTGATGGCCAAGGCGGATGGTTGATGTCATGTGCTAAGAACGGGCACTATGCGATTCTCAGCATTTGGAACTCTGCCATGTACAGCTGAAATAGGTCAAAGTGAAGCACTGGGATTTTCATATATTTATTAGTGGGCGCAACATTTCAAAACTGGGGGATCATAGGAAGTTATTTTCTAAGAAGATAACCCTGTTAGTAAAGATATATTTGAACCAGAGACTGTAATTTATCTGGTTCTTGTCCAGGTGAACAGAAGATGGGAAAAATTCTTATATAAATGAAATCCCTAAGGGTGTAGTGGAGTAATGTTTTTCTTATACGGCAGTCCCCACTTACCCATGGTTTCACTTTCCAGGGTTTGTTACCTGCACTCCAAAAATATTAAGTAGAAAATTCCAGAAATAAACAATTCATAAGTTTTAAATTGCTTGCCATATCTGAGTAGCGTGATGAAATCTTGTCCGTCCTGCTCCGTCCCTCCCAGGACGTGAATCATCCCTCTGTCCAGCATGTCCACACTGTACGCTACCAGCCCTGGAGTCACTTAGTAGCCATCTCGGTTATCAGATCAACTGTTGCAGTATCACAGTGCTTGTGTTCAAGTAAGCTTTGTTTTACTTAATAATGGTCCCAAAGCGCAGGAATAGTGATACTGGCAATTTGGATACGCCAAAGAGAAGCCGTAAAGTGCTTGCTTTAACTGAAAAGCTGAAAGTTCTTGAATTACTAAGGAAAGAAAAAAAATCACATGCTGGGGTTGCTATGATCTACAGTAACTTATTACAGATTTTTGTTACAATTGTTCTGTTTTATTATTATTGTTGTTAATGTCTTATAGTGCCTAATTTATAAATTAAACTTTATCATAGGTTTGTATGTAGAGGAAAAAACATTATATAGAGAGGGTTTCAGGCATCCACTGGGGGTCTTGGAACATATCCCTGTGGGTAAGGGGTGACTGCTGTATTTGTAATGGTCATTTTTATACTGTGTTGATGCACCTTAGATTACTTCTTATGCCATAATAATGTAATAGTTGTCACTTTTCAATGCAATTGTAGTATGTGTGCTAGCTTTAATGAGAGCCTTCCAAGAGATTAAAATAAAAGGATTTCATGACATGGTTTATGTGACATATACAAAGAGAACCTTTTTTTTCAATTGCAAGTGTGAAGTTATATGGGGAGAAATAATCAGATGCTGCATGCACCATACTTTATAATGGCTTTGCCTTTCTGTGAACCTTTGACTTTTGTCTCATCTATAGATTTGTCACCATTAGAGGAGAAGAAGCAGCATCAGAATGGGTGTGATGCTGCTTCTAGAAAGCTCGAATTGCATATCCACAATAACATAACTCAGACCCAGAATTATTCATTATAACCAAAGTATAAACTATTTATGAAAATATAAATAAAGCGAAAGTGACTGTTTTATTAAATTAGAATCACTGAGTGGAGAAAATTTATGAAAATAATAAGGAACTTTTAAGCTACCAAACTATACAGTTACAAATGAGTTATAACAAGCATAATGAGTGTCTTCTGTAGGGGTGAAAGAAAAAAAGAAAACTTTATTCACAGATAAGCACAAAGAAGCAGAAATGGGTTGTGATTTGTTGGTTTGCTGACCACAAAGAGGAGCAGAATCCATCAACCTGATCATATGAAAGAGGCAGAGACTGAGGAAAGTGTCAGATCAAAGATTGCCCTGTTAACAGAAGGGAAAACAGTGCTTGCATTTATTGAGTACCTGTTCTCTTAGGCATTTTATGTACATTGTAATTTGAGGATAGAGAGAGTGATGAATAGAGTAATTCTCAGAGATGAGAAGTGGTGCGATCTGTGTGGAAATTCCAGTGATGAAAGGGAGGTGGGTAGCTGACATTGATGTCAGAGAGGAGGCCAGAGGTGGGGACTCAGCAGGGTGCTCCGCAGGAGAAGGCTTCAGCCACCACCTGTGCCTCAGGGGCAGCTAAGGGCAGTTTTGTACTCGTTCAAAGCACATTTGTCTTACAGCAGGTCTTTAGTTCATCTACAAGTTGGGAAGAATGGGAAAAGACCAGAAAGCGAACAGTATTTATATCTATCTGTCTGTCCGTCCATCCATCCATCCATCCATCTGTCCATCTATCCAGTTCAGGAAAGCAGAAGGCAAGTTCTTGGTTAACTCCTGTGATCAGCAGCCCTTAGCTGCTGTGACACACTCATTCTTAACTACAGCTGTGCCTATTGTTGTGGCCCAGGACAGCAGCTCATGTTCATAATGATGACCCTTAAGTCACCAAGGAAAAGTTGTGTAATATTCACTATACTCTTTTTAAGAAGGTAGACTCAAGTAAAATGTATTCTGGAAAGATTTCCATCTCTTCATTAGATTGATGATTCCTCGAGGGAAGAAATCATCTCTTATTCATCTTTATAGCCTTTGGCACCCAGAACAATGTTTTCTACATAATAGGTAAAATATTTTTGACACTGAACAGAGTAGAAACAATTTAAGTTTTTGAGGCAAAAAAAATGTGTTGTTTAAAATCCAGTATTCCTATTATCAGGAGACTCAACCAGAAATGATACATTGCCGTACCCATACTCCTACCCATTCTCAACCATCAAAATGAGATGATGCTTTTATGTATTGAATTAAGGATTCAGTTCCTGAAGGGTCTTTAGTAATGAAGGGGATCTGTTTCCAAGACATTTTTCAGGAACATTTAACAGAGGAAGATATTGTGAAGGTGGTGTCCCGTGAAGGAATTATTGTCTACCATTGTGCATCACATGTGCCAGGCAGGGGCTTCCCTACTCTTCCCTTTTCCTGGATGATTCTCAGCTCCGCAACTTGGGTGCTGCTGGCCTTAAGCTTTTTGAGGTACCCTAAGCTCAAAGTGGAACTTACCCAGATAAAACTCAGAGATGAGGACTGTAGACCCTCCGTAAGATGTCTCAACCTGAGGCTTGGCCAGGGCATCTTCCTATCTACCCAGGCCTAACATCCCTGAAGAGACAAATTTTCCTCTAAGAGAATCAGCATCATGTGGTAGAAAGGGCAGTAGGTTCTTGAGTCTGTGGTCTGGGATTTCAGTGACCGTATTTGCCCTAACTCATGAGCAGTAACCTCCTTGAGCTTCGATTTTCATAATTATGAAATGATTGTTATACTATCTCCCCTACAGAATTTTTGGTCATATCATATGACATAATGTGTCTGATGTGGTGGGGGGTTTGAAAGCAGTATACACACATTAGGCCAGGGTTCTCTCTGTGACCAGACCAACCATTTGGTAGCTTTGCTGCCAAGGATGTATTAACTTACTGCCACTGATAATGGTTGAAAATAAGGAAAATTATGAAGAACTTTTTACTAATAAGTTATGCAGTTATAAATAAGTTGTTTAGGGTATATTGCTAACTCCACTGTAAGGGAAATCAGAAAGTTTTTATCTGTGAAGGATGAACCTCTTTGCACAATAAGTGCAATCTATATACTCTTGGCCCAATTAATTCAATACTTTGACTCTATTATCTTTGTGACAGACTCTCCCACCTTTCCAACAGACTTCTGACACCTTCCATGGTATTCAGCAAGCTTGCGAACACTAGTATTTTCACTGAAATCTTGTTAAGATCCTATTAACACTTTTAAGTGGGTTGCCAATGTTCTCTTTCTGATAGAAACATTTTTCTTACTGCAGAGCCATCCTTGGAGTAAGTGAAAGAATAACGTTTTTCCTCTACAGGTCCTTGTAGCTTAGTGTTTCCTTCAGAGGAGATTTCTGTGAAACTTCTCCTTGAATCCTAAAAAAAAACAAGAAAAATGGTTTCACATTCTAAATAGTATGTTTTGAGGTGCTCAAACCTTTTCCTACAATTTCCTATATAACACACCATATCGTCTGCAGTTTAGCATTTATTTTAACAAGTTACAATAAAAATGAAAAACAGCTGTATCATGCTTTTTCCAGTTCTTCATTTGCCTTTTTTCATTTGAGGGTATTTCCAGAGACTACAGTTCACTGGCAATCCCTGTGTCTTCTGTTCATGAACCATGTGGGTGGAGAGGGGCCCCTTTGTGAACAGATGAATTAGGCTTGGGAAATGCCCGGGCTTTCTAAACTACAGAACATGTTTATAGACGTTCTAAAGTAGAGGTTTGGAGTTTTGGTGCTCTTTCAACCTGCTTGAGTATAGGACATACAGTAAAATATTAATTCATTCAACAGATATTTAGCTCCTAAAAGGTGCTAAGCACTATAGGTCTTGTGGAGAAAGCCCTGAGAAAAATAGGTGAAAACTCTGCCTTCATGAAGAATATTTTCTGGTGGGGGAGGGCCATATATTTTTGGAAGGAGGGTGCTATGATAATAATATGGCTCTCAGGGGAAAGAGGGCCTAATTTTTAGCATTTGCCAGCCACAGCTGATTTCAGGCTACCAATGTGATGCCACTGAATGGGAGTTGGGAAGAGATGTGCATGATCAGCAATCTGGAGCTGAGAAGAGCTAGGAGAGGCAGCCAATAAACAAGATAAATAAGTAGAATGTGTAATATGTCAGATGGTGCTATGTGCTGTGGAGGATAGTAAAGCAGATGAGGGAGAGTGGGGTGTTAGAGGAGAGTTGCAGTCATAAAGATGGTGATCGGGGAAGGCCTTGCTGAGATGGTAACTTTTGACCAAGGACTAGAGGAGGTGAGGGAGCAAGTGTGCAGATGTCTAGGAAAGTGAGTTGCAGGCAAAGGGAAGAGCAAGTACAAGATCTTGAAGTTAGAAGGTGCCGGACGTATTTGAGGCAAAGCAATGACACCAACATGGCCAGAGAGGGGTGAGCAAGAAAGTGAGTTATAGGAGATGAAGTGAGAGGGACCCACACTGTGTCGGACCCTCCAGGCCATTATAATGACTTCGCTTTTTCTCTGAGTGAGATGGGAGACTTGGGAGGGTCTTGAGCAGAAGAGTGACACGGTCTGACTTAACATTTTAACAAGACCCAGACAGCTGTTCTTCTGAGAATAGACTAAATGAAGAAAGGGCTAGAAACTGGGAGATTAAAATATTCCAGGCGAGAGATGTTGTGCTTTGGACCAAGGTAGTGACATGTGGTCGTATTCTGGATCTATTTTGTGCTAGAGCCAGTGTGATTTGCTGATGGATTGAATGTATGTGTGTGACAGGAAGAGGTGAGTCAAAGGTGACTCCAAGGCTTATGGTTTAGAAATCAGTCAGACCTGGGGTTTTCTTTTTAGTTTTGAGGTCAGACTTAGATTCTGTTCCCGCCTAGCTGTTTGCTTCCCTTTGGACAAGATCACAGGATGATAAACTCAACAAAGATAGGGACATGCTGTAATGCTTTACGCCGTCATATTCCTGGTGCTTAGCACATAGTACACATAGTAGGCATTCAGTCAATATTTGTTGAGTAAATGTTGTACCTTTTTCCATGGTTTAGTTTCCATAACTATGAGATCTAAATAATAATGCCGACTATACAAATGGTTTTGAGGAATAGATGAAAAATGATGTGTCCAAAGTACATTGCACATCCAGTATACAGAAAACATTAATACATGGAAGCTATAATTATTATTTTTCAGTTAGAGTGTTGATAAAATTTTAGACATCCAGAATGGAGGAGAAAAAATAATGGTGGCTAATTTTCACCTTTTTTACTAAGACTTTTTTGCTCTGAGTTACTCAGGAGCCATCTCTTGAGTAGATCAGAAATAAAGGACTTCCATGTCTAAAAGCCGTAAAATTCAAACTACTTTAACTGCATGGCTGCAAACAGAAAGGATTTGTCTTACTCATGGTATTAAAGTAGGACAGAAGCATGAGGAGCATCCCCTAGGAACTTACTTTCTACACATAAATATTACATACTATGAAGACTGTTGTTTTAAAATCTTACCTACTCTGAGCTTTTGGAATAAAAATGGAGGGTTGCAGTGGTGGTAAAGTAGATGAGCAGAGACTGACCTGCTTGAGAGACAGGACGTTTCAGTTGTCATGGCAGCCAGAAGCTCCCAAATAGATCCTTTCCCTTCTGCCCAGATGTTTAATGTCTATATTAACATGCCCTAAATGGTGACAGAGCCAGATGTGAATATATAATAGCGTTTATTTTTTTTTTTTGTCCTTAACAGTTGAAAAAATCTTTTTAAAACTCAGAGATTGAATTTAGCTGGGAATAAGTAAGTGAGAATTTGGTAGAACATCTGTGTTTCTGAAATTTATATTTTTAATCTGTATGTGAATACTCACTTGCCTTTTCAGATGAATATATTAATTCGACACATTTTGAAGAGGAATTCGTAGAACCAATTAATAAGAGCATATCTGGTAATTGAGACTACAGAATTTAAAACTCTCGATATGAATCTTTTATTTTCTTGGAATATGGCTTGGGTACCAGTTCAGGCTAATAATGACTGGTAAAGAAAAGAACAGACACTAATTTGCAAGTAGCTCCTAAAGTTGATTGCTTTAAGAAAAGACCTTTGCCATGATTATAGCTCTTCGGTAGGTGAAGTTATATATACATATTCTATAAGTATATTTGATTTTCACAAGATTTTTTTTGTAGTACAAGAAAGCTAACGTTAGCCCATATTTTCCTGTGAAAATACTTCTGATCAAGGTGGAAAGTGTAACTTCCCTTCGCCATTGACCCTGTGACCCTCTGAAAGAACAGTAACTGAGGGCCATAATACCTGTTAAGAAGCAGTTCACTCTTCTTGAGAAAGAAAAATTTTAATGTTCAATTAATCTGTATGAAGAACAATGAACATAAAAGCCTAATACATGAAAGAAATAAAATATTTATTGCAGCTATATTTTTTTCTGGTGACTGGAGGATGAAAGAAAAAGAGGGAGAATAAGATTTTTTAATAAGATTAGAGGCAGATAATCAAGGAGAAAGAAGAGGATAGGAGAAACTGAAGAGGAAGAAAATGTAAATAACTCCTACCTGGCGTTGCTCCATAAAACTCTATTCTTCTCAGACCTTTACTTCCTTTGGGTCTTAGTTTCCCTTCTCCCTCAATAATCACATAAAATCCTATCTAGTGGGCCCCATTCTGCCCTAGGCAAGCCCTCTCCCCTTTCCAAGGCACCATGTGTCTCCCCAGCTGTGTGTCCAGCCCCAGAGAGGCAGGGTATCTCTGAGTCATCTGAGATCCATGTCTGCTGCCTTCCTGCTCTCTGCCCACCACTCTGAGTTCTTCACCTGTGACAACCTTCCTAGTGTCTGCAGGTTCTTCTGAGACAACTGTCTCGAAGGGAAGTGCCTCTAAGGTAAGTCTTTTTTACTTCCCTTTTGGATCTGTGCAGAGTTCAGCCTGGTGATCTCCCTAAGCAAAAGTTGTCCTGTTAAGGCAATGCTGTTCAATAAAACTTTCTGCAATGGCAGAAATGTTGTTCTCCATCTGCTATCTAGTATGGTAGCGAGTAGTCACTTGGGGCTACTTAGATTTAAATGTTGAAATGGAATAAAATTAAACATTCAGTTCCTTAGTCACAGCACCCACATTTCAGGCGCTCAATAGCAACATGTGGCTAGTGGCTACTGAATCGGACAGTGTAGCTTTAGAGGAATTCCAGGTCTGGTGGGAATGGGCCAATTCTGGTACCTCACCATGCTCTGACATGGGCTGAGAGAAGCCCCAGGGAATCCGTGGTCTTGGAGGAAAGCTCTGGTGGATGTGAAGGTACAGCAACTGTGTGTCATTCATGCTCCCTGCAGCACGTTCTCTTGAAGGGAGACTGGAACTCGGCACCTCCATGGCCACCATGTGCACCATCTCCCAGTCAATAGTGGTGTAGCCTTGAGTATAGGATTTGGAGTTAGGCCTGGATTTGAGTGCTGGCTCTACCGATAGTTAGCTATGGGACCATGGGTAGTTATGTAAATTCTCTCAACCTTTGTTTCTTCGTTTGTAAAATGAAGATAAAAATACCTACTTCCCAGGGTTATCATGAAAATTCAGTGAGATAATAAATGGAAGACAGCACAGTGCCTGGCATATGCTAACCACCAAAGATTAAATAAGCCAGAGATTAAATATAAGCCAACAATTAAATACTGTGGGTCCTGTGTCAGCCTCAGCCTCCTCTTCCTGTAACTTAAACAAAATTCTAATTAGCTTTTTAAACTGAAGTGCTAAAAAAGCAAAAGGATAATTCACGAATTGTTGCTACGTTGCCTATAATTTTAAAAACATTGTTTTATACAAATGTAACTCTCCTTATATGAAGATGCTATTTTAAGGAATAATGTGTGTATGTGTGTGTGTCTACAGACTAATCTTTATTCACACTTACACCAGGCATGCACAGTCTAGCTAACAGTGCATGTGAAAGGAAGTACTTCACCTCTGTAGACCCAAGCCAGTTGCTCTTTTCATCACTGCCGTTCACAGTTGCTGGCAATGGAAAATTCTTTATTCAAAGAATAAACCACATTCCTGGATACCATTGCAATAGGGGGAGAAAAATTTGAACGGGCAGATTGTCTTTTTATTTTGGGTGAATTTCTTCTACCATCTCTCCTTGCAATTCCACACACTTTCACCCACCCCAGCATAAATGGGACTTGGTGTTCTTGGGGCTCAGTAAGAGGGAATCACTTACTTGGGGACATTCTACTGACTGACCTTGTAGAGATATCACTAGACCTAAAGGATAGAAGGATGGGACACCGGTGCAAAAACCCGAATGGACTTAGCTGGCTGAACTTCCAGTTTCAGCATGCTTCTCAACTCTGTCACTCAACTTCTTCTGTGGAAAACACGTCATATATTTGACAATAGGAGAAGGAGGAGGAGTTTAGAAAACTGATATTTACTGAGCATCCTCACTAATAATTGGGTTTTAAATGGTCCAAGACCTTCCTCTGGAGGAAGGCTATTGAATTGTTTCAAAAGGAGTGCCTGTGTTTGGAGTGGGGTGGTGTCAATAGAATTACAAATCCAAATGGGTCCTCAAGGGTGAGGCTGCCGCCTACCCTCTCTGGTTCCTGCCAAGTGGGGAAGACTCTCTGTAGCTCCTCTTCATTTCCCTTCACCTCCCAGGTGAGCTTTGAAGGACTTTCTTGGTTTCTTTTATTTTAAGGGTTTCACTACAGGCAGGATAACCAGGAGAACAAAGGTGGGGGATTTGCAGCGGCCTCAGGCACCTGGAGGGGCCTCCTGCAGCATTCTCTGACTCTCTCTCTGCCCACCCTGTCCCCAAACAATTTTATTTCTGATCCCATCAGCAGGTGAGGCTAAGGAACCATTTCTTCATGTTGGTCCTTCTCCCTGGAAGTATGTAGACCTGAGGATGCATTTTGGGCAAAACAGTAAAATCGCTTTGTTGCCAGCAAAGCAGTTGGTCCACACAACCTACAGAAGGTGAATAGGTGAAGAAGTCCCTCCAGGAGGCAGTCTTTCTCAGGACCCAGGCTGCTGTTCTCCTCTAAGATAATTTTTGGCAAAAATTTTAATCCAATTATACTAGCAGTTCTTCAAATTAGTTGGCATTTATTCTGTTACTTTATGAAACACTAGCCAAATATTGTTACTTAATGACTATTATGATAGTAACTGATATTTTTGAGAACTTTAGTGATATAGAATATTAAGTAAAACTTTTACGATCTTTGCAGTTGTTTTTGTATGAATACCTGGCAAAGGAATAATTATTAACAACTTCTACTTGAGATTGATTTTCAGAGTGCTGAAGAATTGTTGACTTTATCAGATCCAAATTTGACTTTAGGAGAGTTTGTAATAACCTTGAGTGTTTTCAGAACCTTTCCTCTGTGGAGAAGGATGCAATCTGGCACGTATCAATGCATGTTAGATTGGCTTAGTTGAATCATGTAGGCTGTATTTAGCAAAAGTCTTAATTCCTTCCTTTTTTTTTCTTTTCCTTCCTTCCGTCCCTCCTTCCTTCTTTCTTACCTTTCTTCCATAATATATTTCAGTAAGATTGCATTTTCAGCATAGAAAAAGTTATACCAATAAATTTTTCATACCGATGTAAAAATGAAAATTCAACCGAACTAATTTTGTGGAACTAACTTAAATCATGTACTAATAGATGTTGATGTTCTCTTATTTACAAGAGTATATCAAATGGCTTAATTCTTAATGTTTTTGTCCTAGGATTTTGTTTTCCACTCTATGTGTGTTTGTTTTATTAAAAATTGATAGTATTTTAAATCATCTTTGAATAAAACCACATCAATGTTCAAGTTACTTAATCATGCATTTTTACCTGTCTCAGATGCTCAAGATTTTAAATTACTGCATATTTACTAAGGTATGTTTATGACAACTGAATGTTTCAGGAAATGTTGATCAGCTGACATTCAGTAAAAGAAGTCATAAATCCAGAAGTCACTTACATTTAAATGGATTTCTAATTGCAATAAATAGTACTGGTACACTTGCTTGGATTCCCTTCCCATTTCATATTTAGTCAAAAAAGTGTTCAAATAATTTTTTCCCCACTAAGATGAATGATTAAAAACTTGCTGGCCATACACCACAAAAAATATATAGAGAGCATTGTGGTATTTAGGAATAATTCCCTTCCTAGCAGAGGCCCCAGGCAGCTTTTTGACGTGATCTGAAGGCTGCTCCTCCAGTCACCTCCACTGGGGAGCCGTGTGGTGGTGGGGGCTACTGAGAGGAGGTGACACCTGGCAGGTGTGTGGGTTATGGGGAGCACTTCAAAGCCAAAGCCGGTCTTTTGACTTCAAAGATTCCCTGGAAGGAGTTACGTCAAACTTTTGTTAGCCCAAACTATGATTATCACATAATCCTTTGGCAGGATTTGTGGCTGGGACCTATAAGATGTGCCTTTAAGTCCCGGAAAAGACGTAGGGTGGGAGGAGCCAAAGACACACCTGGCCGAGGCCCAGTTTTGCCCAGAGTTTATTGCTTGCTCCCTACCCCACTGCTCTTTAGAATTTTAATGAAATATTTTATACATATAATGAAAAATACATAACATATATTTACATTATAAAGAATAGTAAAACAGTATCTGTGTGTGTGCCACCCAGCTTAAGAAAAAGAACATTAGCAATGAATCAGATGCATCCTGGGTCCTCTTCAGTTTTGTCCTCCCTCCTCTCTCTCCCACCAAATCACTTTTCTGTGATTATAGTGTTTTGTCTTATGATTTTACTGTACATCTGTGCATCTGTGGACATCATATTGCTCTATTTGAAGTTTGTGTAGATAGAGTCATACTCTATTTTTCTTTTTCTTTTTTGTATTGAGGCATAATTGACATACAATATCATGTTAGTTTGAGGTGTATATCATAGTAATTCAATATTTATATACATTATGAAATGATCACCATGATCAGTCTAGTTACCATCTGTCACCATGTAAAGTTATTACAATATTATTGACTATATTCCCCATGCTTTACATTATATCCCCATGACTTATTTGTTTTATAACTGGAAGTTTGTGCCTCTTAATCCTCTAATTTAAAACTATTTCCTAAGATTCATCCATGTAGATTAGTGAAGCTAGACTTCATTAATTTTTACTGCTATGGAATATTCTATTGTATGACTATTCCAAAAGTTTTTAATGATCTGTTGATGGACATCATTTGAGCTGTTGATGGTTGATTTTTTTTTTTTTTAACTATTACAAACAATGCTGCGAAGACCTTTGACCTTTCTCAAGTCTCTGATGCACAGGTGCATGTGTTTCTCTGAGGAATATATTTAATCATTGAAATTATTAGTCAGTGGATATGTGCATCTTCAAATAAAATGCTAAATTATTTTCTTAAGTGGTTGCACAGGATTTAAATTCTCACCAGTTCTTAGTGCTCTGAGTTTTTGTCAACGTTTGGAAACTAGAGGTTTTCTAATTTCTCCCCAATCTTGGGTATCAAATGGCATCTCATGGATTAAAATTATATTTCCCTGCTTACTATTTGAGCATCTATTCATAAGTGTATTGTCCATTCATGTTTCCTCTTCTCTGAAATGTCTATTTCTGACATTTGCCCATTTCCCTATTGGTGTATCTATCTTTTGATGTGTAGACATTCTCTGTATCTTCTGTATAACATCCTTCGTGGGTTTTATTTCACCAGTTTTTTGGATTAACTCTTCACTTGTTTCATGGTGTCTTTTGGTAAAGAAAATTTTAATCTATTTCTTGTAATTTTCTGTCATTCATATCTCATAGCCTCTCTTTCACATTTTCTATTTTCTTTGTCATTTTATGTTGTAATCTAGCTTATTCCTTTAAGTCTGTCTTCCAGTTCACTGAGGTTTTTTTTTTTTTCAGGTGTGTTCTAATTTGTGGTGTAACCTATCATTTTGAGTTTTTAATTTCAAAAATTTTCTTTTTTACTTCCAAAAACATTGATTTTTGTTATCTTTTAAGTCTGTCTTAATATTTCTTGGTAGTCTTATTTTTTGCTCATTAAAAATCTTTTTTATTTCTTTAGCTATTTGGAACATAGCTATTTTATATTCTGCATCAGATAAGGCTAATAGTTGAGGTCATTGAGATTTTAAATCTTTGGCTTACTTCTGACTCTCATCCATGGTGGCTTGGTTCCTCATTTTCATTTTGTAATATCTGATTATGAGCTCATATTTCGCTGAACTTAATTTGTGGGAGTTATGAAGAACCTATTATAAGTGCTGTGAACTGGATTCTGTTCTTCTCCAAATTCGTATGTTGAAGCCCTAACTCCCAATTGTGTCTGTGATAGGATGTATGACTGACTCTAGGGATAGATCTTTAGTAGGTAGCTAAGGTTAAGTTAGGTCATTGAGGCTGTAATCCAGTAAGATTGTGGCCTTATTAAAAGAGGGGGAAGGAGAGATCTCTGTCTCTCTCCCTACCATGTGAGGCCATAATGAGAAGGTGGCCTTCTGCAAGCCTGAAAGGAGAGCTCTCACCAGAACCTGACCATCTGACACCCTGACATCAGACTTCCACCTTCTAGACCTTTGAGAACATAAATTTTTGTTGTCTCAGCCGCGTAGTCTATGATATTTTGTTATGACAGCCTGAGATGACTAAGACATTAAGGATGCTGTTTTTTCCCAAATAGGCCTGCCTGTACTTCAGCTGGGCATCAGGGAGTACTGCCAACTTAAGACAGCTTTTATTTAATTGTTTGGCTTGGGGTTTTCCTGACAGCTGAAGTAATGTAAATTTGAACTCCACACCCGTGTGAGATCTGGTCTCCTGTTGTAGATTCTAAGGGGAGACTGTGATGTTATTTTCTTCATTATTATTGCTTTTTATCCTAGGAGCAGCACAGACAGGGGCAAGTAGGCTGCCTATCTATTTCCTCTGCACAGGTTGTTAGCTTCTAGTGCTCACTTTCACTGAGGGTGAGGTTCCCTCGGGTACAAGTTGAATTTAGGTGTCTCAGGGTTAACAGCCCTCTTTTCCTCTCATTAATTTCCAAAGCTGTGGGTGCCTGGTTTGAGTCATTTGTCCTCAGGGAAGCCTCAGCTTCAGGATGTTCTTACCATTCTAGTTTTAGTTTGTGGGTTCCATGTTTTGTTAGCTTCCTTTTGTTTTCTGAGAGCTCAGCAATGTGTTTATATGTAAGTGAGTTATAATTTATCCAACATGTAGGTGTTTTGTTGACAGGAGAGCTTTCTTGAATATTTAGTCCACCAATGGTTGGAAATACAAGTCTGGCCCAGGGCTCTTTGCCTTTA
Source organism: Equus przewalskii (assembly GCF_037783145.1). Classification (NCBI taxonomy): domain Eukaryota; kingdom Metazoa; phylum Chordata; class Mammalia; order Perissodactyla; family Equidae; genus Equus; species Equus przewalskii. Next base: position 26,777,861 of record NC_091846.1, read on the forward strand.
AAATACGACTTGTCCCTCGTCCCACATCAAGCGAGTGCACGCTAGTTAAGGGACACTGAGACTTCACTATTGGAAACAACCGTATTTAAATCTCATCCATTGGTTTCGAAGTTTTGCTCTGTGGCTCTGGGACTGGGGTGGAATGGAGGATTAGAGTGAGCAAGAGCTGCATCCACATATCTGCATCACCGGAGTAGCCCTGTTTTTATCATTTATATATTGAGATTCTGAGTAAAATTTCCACTGTAAGAACGAAATCTTGAAATTGGTGCAGTCTCTTGTACTGATGAGTAAGTTACAGCTCAGAAGCTCCGTGTCTAGGAGGGATGGGAGATGGGGCTCAAGTAAGACTTTCAGCTTCAAGTTTCAACCCCAGTTCCCGTTACTGGCGAGCTAGGCCCTGTTCTACAGATCGTACTGCTCCACATCACAGACTTGTATTTTGATCATATTCTTTATTCTTTTAAGAGTTGTGTGGATTTCTCAGCCATGCTCACAACAGAGGTATAAACATTAGTGTGATTATTGATTACTATTATTGAATAAAAGAAGTGGAGATCTTGCTAGGGGGTGATGGGACTTTTTTGATCTGATAATGAACAAGTGAGCTAAGGCTGTGATCTAGACTTTTCTGCTCCAAATCCACTCATTTATACATCTTGTTTTAATGAGATAATATTAACCCTATCTTTAAAGTATGTCAGAAATGTTTTTAAATGTGTATGCTTCACTTGTATTAAGTCAATGTGAGAAAGTGAAATGAACTAATTTACTTAAATTAACAGATACATACTTAATCTGGATTGAGATTTTTTTCCTCAGGAACCAATTAGAGGTGACTTTCTTTTGTTCATCTTGTCCCATTTCACTTCAGAGACATAATTTGGGCCTCCATTTCCATTGCTTTGTCAGAAAGGCAGATTAACTTAAAAAGCATTCTCTGCTCTCAACTGTGTCTTTCTCATTATGGACTTAAAAGAAAAAATACACAGAGGTTAATGGAATCGGAGGATAACCCCTAAAACTCTTTCCACATGGTCTGTCTAAATTGTTATTTCAGGCATTTATGACTTCTAAAATGAAGTTGTCTCGACTGATAGTTAAAGAGTAAGTGTATTTATTTTTACTTCGAATTAAATTATTACCCACATAAATATATAACATATGTTTAAATGTGAAGAAAGCTGCTAGAGGACTTTGTGAGGCTCTGATTTGACTCAATGGCTTCAATCACAGAGTGGAACATCCAGTCAAGATGAGCTACACTGACAGTGCATCAGATGCTTCTTTGCAAAAGTGTGAGGTTTTTATTATTCTGGAAAAAAAATACTGATAGAGTATCCTAGCCATTGTAAAGAATGGAATTGACATGTAAGTGTTCTGCAGGTAAAAAGCCATTCTCAGCTGTCACTCAGGGATATGAGTCAGCAATATAGGACTGTTATCAAAAAGGTGAACACGATCTGGGTTGCATTAACCAGAGTGTAACACGCAAGAATCATGAAATAATCCACTCACTGTGTTCAACATTGATAAAGACCATATTAGAGTCTAATTTTCATCTCCATATTTTAGACACAGTATTAGGAAATTGGAGATGGACCAGAGAAAAGGAATGAAAATTATTTGAAAGTACAAAATCTTATTGATGCCCAAAACTTAAAGTGGAATTCTTTATAACCAAGAAAGGAAAGCAAAGGGGTGACATAAGAGTAGTTTTGAGTGGGTCTCCATCTATAGCATAATTGGGACTGAGAGGTGCCTCTTGTCCTAAATCTATCTTTTAAGGTGAGGTTCTTAGCACCAGAAGAAGTGGCCATGATGACAGGGCTGGTTGTTCTAGTACCACATCTCAAATCTAGCACTTGCTCATTGAAAATACAGGAGTATGAGGGCATGGTATCTTACTGGGTTAATTCTCAAAGTAATTCCAAAGCCAAATATGAGCCCACACTAGGAGAAAGATAGGGCAGGCATATGTCAGAGGTCATGAGAAGGGAAAGCTTGTCCCTCCCGTTTGTTCAGAGTGAGGACTGGGCTAGGCACTGTGGAGAAAGAGATAGGGAGAACTCCCAGCCTCCACAGAGCTCATTGTCGAGAGCTTGCCAACACATTTGGTTCAGCATTGAAAGATAGGTAGGAGTTTGCCAGTTAGACAAGTAGTGGGAGAACATCAGACAGATAGAGTAAAGATGTAGGACCAAGTACAAATGGAATACTAGGTGGAGCACAGACAGAGGGCAGAGATTAACATTGGATGGTTAGGTGGGTGTCAAAATATGAGGGTGCTTTTATCAGGTGAAAAAACTTATTGTCATTCAGTTGTCTGCAGTGAGCTATTTGGCTTGAGACTTTATCAGATTTGTGTCTTCTAAAGATCTTCTGGGGACAGTTTGAAGACTGACCTTGCCCAGGTTAGGGCTAGGGGAAGGGAAGGCCTGAGGAGATGCAGGGCGACTAGTAAGGACTCACAGGATGCAGCTCTGTCTTGGGGAGTACCCAAGGAGATAAGAACAGATGGAGTGGGAGAGAACATAAAGAATTTAGGAGGCAGAATCAATAGGTCTTGACGAATCACGTGGCAGAGTGGTCACTGAAAGTGATCGATGAATTTAAGGATACTTCAAGATGGTACCACAGACTGAGAAGAGAATTGGTAGTATTTGTATTTTATTGCTGGTGTAACAAATTACCACAAATTTAGTGGCTTCATACAATACAAAATTATCATATTATTCTGGAGGTAATAAGTCTGAAATGTATTTCGTTGGGCTGAAATCAAGGCATCAGCATGCCTGCACTCTGTAGGGAAGAATCCGTCCTTGCCTCTTCCAGCTCCTAGAGGATCTTTACATTCTTTTCATTGAGGTCCCCTTCCATCTTCAAAACCAGTAATGGTCAGTCACGTCTTTCTCACATTGAATCACTCTAACCCTGACTCTTCTGCCTCCCTTTTATGTGTACTTTTGTGACTACCTTGAGCCCAACTATGTAATCTCAAGATCCTTAAGCAAATCACATCTGCAAAATCCCTTTTGCCGTATAAGGTAACGTAGTCAAAGGTTCTGGGGATTTGGATGTGGACATCTTTGGGGGACCATCATTCGGCCTCTCTCAGTTGGTTGGAGAAAGTGAGTTCGGTTTTTGAATGTGAGGTATCTGGAGATAGAGATTTTAGTTTAATGTTGAAGCCATGAATAGTAGTGAGCTCTGAAATGGAAGAGTGGGTGGGGTGAAATGAGATAAGGACTGAATATGGATGCCTGAGGACCACTGGTTTATAAGGACAGATGGAGAAAGAGGGGTCTGCAAAGATGAAGGAGCATCAGAGAAAAGGAGGAAAACCAGGAGTGGCCATCTCAAATATCTAAGAAGGGCACATTCTAAAGGAGGGATGGAGCAGCATGAGGAGCAGGAAAAGACCCTGAATATTGGATTTCCCTAGTAGGAAAGTGCTGAGTATGTCAACTTCTTAGTTTTGTGTGGTCTTAAACTATAACTCTTGTATTCAGAATGAACCATGTCATTTCTTTGGATTTTATTGCTTTTGAAATTGCACCCAGAATAACAGGTTTATGTTGAAAGTCCCGTGCTCATAAAGTGTATCAACAATGACTGGAATATGGCCTTTTTGTAGCATTCTAGCCTTATGTCAGTTTTTCACATTAAATCCTATAGTCTTCACTCTGTTTAATATTCTGTTCTTATCAAACCTTCTGGTGCAATTCTGGTAGGACTGTTAACCCTGCTGCCCACAACAAATTACACATACATTTTGAAGCTTGACATTATGACTGTCTCACAAGCTTGTACCTTTTCAGTGAAACTTTAAAACACAGGTTAATATTTAGTCTTTATGAAGAGGATGAGTATATATAGTGGGGTGTGTGTGTGTATGAAGTACTTGCTTCCAAACCAACAGTCTAATGAAACCAACAAACATCCTGACTTCTTTACTCATTCTCACCTCCATGCTTTAAACTGATGGTTCTAGCTGCTTTTTGGCTTGTGCGGTAGCTGTTACTGTCAGCTTACAGGTTGGCTGAAGGTAATTAGAATTTCTCACTCTGGGGCTTGAGCGCATTTCATGCTGCCATGATTCCGGCTGTGGGATGATAGTGGGGTGGCATGGCTGCTGCCCTGCTGATTTTCGGATTCTAACTTTTCATTCTATGCACATACAGTAACATTTTAAGTAAAACCCCTACTCATAAACCTTCGGCTTGCTTTTACTTTTATATTCTGGATTTTTGTGTGTTCATGTACCAAAACATGTGAGTATGTAAGGATTTGTGCTTGGAGTGGTTGGAAGACAAGGGTACATAAGACATAGTCCTTATCCGCCAAAGAGTTTCTAGTCTAACAGGAGAAGTAGTGCCTTTGCACAAATACCTGTAATACGGGGTTAAATATGTGTGGTATAAGAGAGAGGGAGAGAGAGCTTTTGGTTGTTCAGCAGAGGGAGAGAGGTTTCTGATTGTGGCGGGAATCAAGGAAGCTTTCCTTATGAGTTAATATTTAAATGTGGTTCTGATGGATGGATAGGATACTTAGAATTGGAAGGAGGTTTGGGCCTGTGACATTCCAAACACAGATACAAAATTAGCAGAAGTCAAGAGATAGGAAATAGCATAAGTATGTGGAAGACTGAATGACATAATGTGACAATCATTGGAGTGGTGGGAATAGTGTGGAAAGGAAAACTGTCATACTCTAAAAGGCATGGAATGCCCTAGTGAGGAATTTGGTGTTGACAGATTTCTTCCTAAGTCTTCTATCTTGGTTTTTTTAATTCTTTACATTCCTGAAATAAATTCCATCTGGCCATGCATATTATTATTTTAATTGCTGCTAGACTCTATTTGTCAATATTTAGGTTAGGATTTTTGCATTGCTATTCCTAAGTGAGTTTGCTCTATAATTTTCTTTTTGATGCAGTCTGTCAGGTTTTGGTATCAATGTTATTATTGCTTTGTAAAAATAACTTGGAAACTGCTCGTCTTTTTTCCCTTATGTTCTGAAATAGTTTAAATAGTATTGGAATTATATCTTTTATTTTAAAAGTTTGGCAAGTTGTGCTACGAAACCATCTAGGCTGTGTGTGTGGGTGTGTTTGTGTGTCCAGTTTGAGGGGGGGGTAACTATTTAACCACTTCTTTTATTTGTATGGTATTTGGTCTGATTAGATCTTTTCTGTCTTCTGGAGGAAGTTTGGCATACCATATGTTCTATAAAATTATCTCTCTCATTCACGTTTTGAAATTTATTTGCACAGAGTTGAGCAAAGAAATCTGTTATGATTTTTTAGGAATGTCTTCTATATTGGTATTATTTGCCTCTTTTGTTTCTTATTTTGTATAATTACATCAGCCTCCTTCCTCATCCCCCTTGATTTGGTGAGCTAATAGTTTAACTTATTTGTTAATGCTCTACTCTTCATTCTTCCAATTTATTTATACTTATGTATATTTCTTTTACACTTTTCTGTAGTTTTTGTTTTCCTTAACTTCCTAACTTGGATGCTTAATTTATTTTTATTCTTTCTTGTTTATTAATAAATTAAGTCTATGAATTTTCCTTTGAACACTACTTTAGCTATCCCATGGTTTTTTTTTTTCATATAGCTGTTTCCTAGATGTTATATATATATAATATCTATATCTATATATATTATATATATATATATTGGTGAGGAAGATTGGCTCTGAGCTAACATCTGTTACCAACCTTCCTCTTTTTGCCTGAGGAAGATTGTTGCTGAGCTAACATCTGTGCCAGTCTTCCTCCATTTTGCATGTGGGATGCCACTGCAGCATGGCTTGATGAGCAGAATGTAGGCCTACACTTGGGATACGAACCCATGAACCCTGGGCCGCCGAAGCAGAGCATGCAAACTTACCCGCTATACCACCAGGCCGGCCCCTCTTTTTCTTGTTTTGACTCCAAAATTATGGGGGGGTTAAAATTTTCAGAACATAGGGCATATTTTTTCCTAGTTTTGTTAATAATTGATAGTTTTATTGCATTGTGATTAATAAAATGTTTTCTACACTTTCCTATTTTAGGGAATTTGTGGATATTGTATTTGTAGTGTAATACATTGTCAAATTTTGTGCCTGTTTGATAGATACTGGAGAAGATATTTTCTCTGTTTCCAGGGTGCAGATATGATCTGTACTAACTAGATCTACCATTTTAATTATAGTATTCGGATATTCTGTATCATTACCTATTTTTTTGTCCGCGTGATTTATAATGAATGGAAAGAGATAATTTTCTGCTCCTAATCTATTTTTATATTTGTGCCCCCTGTTGACATTTTAGGTAGGACAATTCTTCATGTCACTGGCTGCCATGTGCATTGCAGGATGTTTAGCATCCCTGGCTTCTGCACAGTAAAGGCACGTAGAGTTCTCCAGTTTATTTTGACAACCAAAAATACCTACTAGGATACTAGGGACAGTATCATTTGTAACTTAGAACCACTTATGGTTGGAAAATATGATGTTTTTTAAACTTTTTTCTCTGATTTATATGATAGTTCTATGTGTCTTTTGAGAAACTTTAGGATTTTTTAAAAAATTGTTTAAATTATGTATGAAAGAAATTATTTTTTTTCCTCTCCAGGGATCAGATAAAACCAATGAAATAGTGATGCCAGAAGAAGCCATTAAGAATCAGAGATTACTAAAATTTCTTGGATCAGACCCTTCCTCTTCCAACATTTTGCTCTGTGTTTGGGTACCAGAGACTACGTGGTCTACCAAATAAACTAACTCTTCCAATAGCCTTAAAATAAATCTATCTATCATATTTCAACATTCCTAACTTTTATTACCATCTGCTGCAATTAATCTCCCAAAAGGCATGCTATATTAAATCGACACGTTCTTGAATGTAAGTATGGCATACTAAATAACATATATATGTGAAATTACAACTTCTCAAGGTTCTAAAATAAATTCCTAAAGACTCAAGCAAATTTCTGTCCATATAGTACAAAAAACATCAGAATTCCATTGAGAGAAGGTGGAACCTTATTTATAAAAATAAACCCTGAAGTTCTTTGAACTCAAGATGAGCTTACTAAAAATTGTGTGCAAACGGTGCAGAAGGAGTGTAACAGTTTCAAAGTAACTTTTGGCTAGCTCATCAGAATTTGAAGGAATCCGCCCAAATGTGTGTATAGGATTTGAAACAGCTTAGCTGAGGCTAACACCCGTTGACATCAAAGTCTTTTTGTAGGGTGGTTGAAATGACTTTCACTGCTACAGAAAGGAGAATAAGTGTGTATTTTTAGGTATTCACCTGAGCATACAGGAACTGTTCTTACTGCAGTGATTCTGGTCAGCACCTGGAAATACCTCGCAGAGAAGCTGCTCCAAATGTACCTCTGGTGAGAATTAAGTTATACTGTCTGTGAATGCTCAGAACATTACTTGTTGTTGCTAAAAGGTCCATTCTTATTTACAGAAACAAAAACAAAAAAGCTGAAGGTCAGCTGACCAAGCACACACAGGTTGATAATTTGTAGAGAATTCAAATATGATAAAAATCCACTTAACGTAAAAATTAATGCAGAATGCCATTTAATTGGTCTTTTCTGGTGTAGCAGGTGACTTAGGATTTTGTGTATCTCAAGGACATGAGTATCCCAGATTACGTCTTGGTACCAAAGATTTAGAAGAAGCCCAATGACTGATTGTCTTGCTCTGAACCTGGATTTAGATTTTTCAGATCTCTCCTCCTTTTAAAAAGACTCAATTACCAGTTGCTTGCATCTGGGTGCATCCCCCTGCACACACAGCCCTCACTGCTCATCTCTGTCCTCTATGGTAGTTGTCTTGATGGCTATCTCAGAGAACCCCTTGGGAGTCGGCTAAAAGGGAAGCTACTTTTCCCTACACCAGGGCCTCTTTGCGAGAGGTTGGCTTGTTCTGAGTTTCCTAGCCCTCTATCTGCAGTAAGACATGGGCTTTTTTGAATTTGGATACATTTAAATTCTTCCTTTCCCATTAAGAACTATAGTGCTTATGTTTGTTTGCTTGATTGTTTGTTTTGTGGCTCATTTGTGGATCTCAATTTACAATTTCTCCTCTTTAGGCTTACTCTTAGTTTTCTTTCTCATGATCCTTCTAAGGAGGCCCAACTCTATGTCTCCAAAAAAACTTGTGCTCCAGTTCCCATGTTTATCTACCGCTGATTCCTTGTAGTCTTATGGGGAGATCAGAAACATAGATACCACTGGTCAGAAGTCAACAGGAAGTTCCCTATGTACAGAAAAGACGTTGACTCTCTTGTGAAAATAGTACAAGTGCATCTACTGGATACCGGAGGCTGAAATGCTCTTTGCTTTAGCATTTGGGAGTTGTGCTATATACTTCTCAGCTTCAGGCCATGACTTCAGTGTCAGTCATGACCTCAGGATCTTAAGGTTGGAAGAGTGGGAAGGGGAATGTTAAAAATTATCTAACGTAAATGGTTTTCTGATGTGTAAATCCTCTCTCCACTGTCTTCTTCAAATAGAAAATAAGTCTCTGTTTGAACACCTCTGGGTACAGATAACTCATTCCTAAAACATCTGAGAATAGAAAATCCTACATTTTGTTAAGCCAAATGGCTTAACAAACCATTTTTTTTCTCTGTGATTCAATCCATTATGGGACTTATATTTAGTGAGTGCTTAGTAGATGACAGGTAGTATTCTATGCACTTCTAGTCTTCAAGCAACCTTATGACATAGCTAGTATTAATAACTAGATTTTACTGATGAGGAAACCATGTCATGGAAGGGTTTAGTAGCTTACCCAAGGCTATATCACGAAAAGGGAAAAACTGAAAGAACTAGAATTCCTATCTAGGCCATAGGATTTCTGGTTCTATGCTCTTATTTAACCCTACAATACTCAATAAATCTAATATGGCCTCTAAAATAGATATAAAATCAATAAATCTTCCAGTTATAAAGATTTGTAAATCATTGGGGGCAGAAGATGGGATGTGGAATTAAGTCAGGTAATAATGTTTGAATTTCTTCTTCATTCATTCATTCAACAAAGGTACCTGCTAAGGCTTGCCCCTCTTATAGATGCCTCAGATAAAGCAGTGAATAAGAGACCAACCATGCTCTAATGGAGCTTACATCTGATGGAGAGAGGAGGCAGATGTAAACAGATAGTAAGAAAGTATCAGATAATGATCAGAGGGAAATAAAATGAGGTGATTTGATTGTAACTGTTGAGCGATTCTACCTTTGATAGGAATTCTCTCTGGGGGAAGTAACATTTAAACTGAGTACAAATATTTGATATTTCATTATTGTTAAGAATTAGAAATAAAATTTTTTGTTTGTGTCAAAAACTTTGGAAACAAAGTAAAATCTCCTAAAGTCTAAATATAATACATTTTTCCCAATTTACCTCTTCTCCTTTATCCAGAATACAATTGAGTTAGTCAGCTCTTAGTTGAGATAATTTTTATTCATATTCCCAGGGTGTATTTAGATCTTTCCTAACCAGAAGAGAAGCCAAATAGTGTCATCTTCCTTGATGTCTATCCTCTGATTTTGATGACTTCTTGGTTTTCTTCCCAAATTGTGTTTAGGTCTAGACATCTTGTTCATTTCAGAAGCCAGATGGTTTCAAATGGCTGTCTTGTGTAGTCAGATAAACTAGCCTTGGGTTTTTTTTCTCATTCCTCTCTCTAATTATATATTACAAGCACATTTATTGGATTTCCCATAGAATCAATCAAGTCTCTGGTTCCCATTTCCCTTTCTCTGTAGTTTCCCACTTTAAACAGCTCTTTACTCCATGGGTTCTGTGATTGTAGGTAATTACAGTAGCTGTGACTTTAAGGATTAAAGCTTTCTTCTGTAAGGACTATCAGTTAGGATAGGGACATGGAATCTGACAATTGTAAATTGATAGAGAATGCCAAGAGTTTGAAAAGTCGTCTGGGGATGCTGTAACTATTTGAGCTTTCTGTCTGGAATGCTCCTTCTTCCACAGTTTGCATGGTCTAATAAAAAAAAATGTCTTACTCATCTTTGAAGATTTAGCTAAAACACCCACCATTTCATCTTTTCAAGTTTTTCCTGACACCTATTTCTTTACCTCCACACATCCTCCACCTTGCCGTTGGTCTTCCTCCTAGGCAGCTGTGTCTTGGATACAGCTATCAGGCAGAAGACCTCTAGCACTTGATGGCATGTGCATACATATGTACATACAACTCTGGGCTACACTGACATCCTTGAAGTCAGAGGCCAGGGACCATGCCACCTTCTTATTTATTTAATTATTATTATTTATTTTTATTGAGATGAAATTCACATAACAAAAAATTAACCATTTTAAAGTGAATAATTCAGTGGCATTTTAGTATATTCACAGTGTTGTGCAACCACCACTGCTATCTAGTTCCCAAACATTTCATCATCGCAAAAGGAAACCCCATACCCGCTAAGCAGTTGCTCCCTATCCCTGCCTCCCCGGCAGCCCCTGGCAACCACTTCTTGTTTATTTTTGTATCCTCAGAGCCTTGCACAGTACCTTGCTCAGAGTAAGTGCTTAATAAATGTTTATTAGAATGCTGAATGGATTACAAATTTTTGAAAGGAGAGGAATTGTCTTTATTTAAACTGCTTCATTCATTCACAGTATTTTAGACTGACCAGCATGAGCCAGGCGGTGTGCTGGGAGCAGGGCATGGAGCAGTGCACAAAACCGACATGTCCCTGCCCTCCTGGACTTTGTAATGGAACCCAGTGCTGTCCAATAGAAATATCCTGTGACCTATATGGGTAACCTTTCTAGTCGCCAGATGTGTTAGTTGTCTATTGCTGCTGTAGCAATTACCACAAACTTAGTGGCTTCAAACAACCTAAATTGATTCTCTTATAGTACTGAAGGTTGGAAGACTAATGTAGTTCTCACTAGGCTAAAATCAAGGTGTCATCAGGGCTGTGTTCTTTCTGGAGGAATCCATATTAAGTCTTCCAGATCTCATGTGTGTTTTGTATGAAAGCTCCTCTCAGTTGCACTAGCCACATTTCAAGTGACCCGTAGCCGCGTGTGACTAGTGTCTACCATATTGAGCATAGATCTGGGTGGATAGAGAGACACTGAAAAGTAATTACAAGTGTGATTTGTGTCAAGAAAGAGTCCAGGGTCTTGCAATATCATACTATAGGGAACCTAACCTCTTTGTGAGGTGTAGGAAGCTTTCCGAGAGAAAGCAGAAACCTGAAGGACAAGTGTATTGAATCTTAAAATTAGAAGGAGAGAGTACATGCTCCCCCTCCTCTCCCAGTTTAAACCTCTTAAATAGCCTCTGTTGTTTTATGGCAAAAGTCCACGATTTGGGGCCAGTCTAAGTGGAGAAATGATGGGATTACATATGCATTTCTTAGACAATTACCCTGACTGCTTTTAAGATCCCATTTTCTTCATTCTTAACATTTCTCCGAGTTGTCTTTTTAATTGAAGAAAGTATTTTTGCTCCATTATCTGCTCTCACAAGTTTCCCATTAGACTACAAGGTCAATACATTTCAACACAATGTAAATTATTCCATTTTTTCTTTTTAGTCTTTAGGAATTCATATATTGAATATATTTCTGTGATGTGCTTTCTTAAATCCTCGCTTGCCCAGACAGCTCCCCGCTCGATACAATCTAGGTATCTCATTTCCTGTAACTGTAGCAGACTGCCATGCCACCTGTGTGGGTTGATTTTACAGACGAGGAACCTGGTGTAATGGCTATGCAGGCATTTTATTGGGTGAAGAGAACGATTTCTGGCACTTTGCTAAATTAGTGAGGAATCTGTGTCTTGGTCTTCTGGTGACAATCCTAGTCCTGCTGTTTGAGCCGCTGGGAGAAATGTAGCTTGTTAATAACCACGGTATAAAAGCATCCTGTAACATGAGCCTCTCGAGAAGGGTTTAAAGACTGATGGGTCAGGAGGAAGAGGCACTTCTCAGGAACAGTTTAGTAAAGCTGATTTTAGATGGTTGGAAGATACAGACAGAATGCTGCCTACTGAAATCTTCTGTGTCACTTGCCTCTGTCTAGACAGTAACAGATGTATTTCTATTGGTCAGGGGTAGGGCATGGAGGGCAAAGGAGGCAGCTGTAGTGTAGTTCCCTGAGATTTACCTGGTTTGTTTCATGAAAACAGTCTACATTTGGCAGACTTTCCTCTCCACTCTGACCTGATGAGCAGGTAGCGCTTGCTTCTTTTTCCAAGAGGCCTCAGAGTTTGAAAGTGTCGGATGGAGTCAAACTTCCTAGTAGTTCTGAGTCAGCCACCAATTGAGAAAGCGGCATGCAGGCCTCGGCCTCCTTTCAGGAGGTGTTTTGGGGGATTTGCTTTCAATAAAGAGAAATATTAAAGGGCCAGGTGGTTCACTCCATACTTGACACTTGCACCGTTTTTTTTTCAAAATCTAAAATGTTCTTTAATTATAGGTGCTTAAAACAAATTTTAAATTCAGTTAAGGTGAACTTTATTCCAGAGCTTTTAAAGCAATAAGCTCCTGTAGTACATTTGGGTTCTCTCTCCAGGAATGCTGTTTTTCCTCTTGCTCCTGCCCCATACCCCCTTTGCCTGCCTCTCAGTTGGTTAGAAAGAGGCTTCTCTTTGAGTTTTCTTGATCCTATTTGTCTTCTGTATCCCATGACCCTATTTATTTTCTTAATCTTGTCTCTCTTTTCAGACCCCACTTTGCAGAAACTTCCACCAGGGAAGGAAAAAGAACATACAGCTTTAGTCCATTTCTCCTTCTATCACATTTCAGTATGCTATACAGTTCCTAGAGCATTAAGTAGGTGCAAGCATAGTGCAATTTGGTGTTTCTCATTGTAGGTGCCAGTCATCATGAAGAAATTTTGAATAACCTGCGTTTTCCACACCCTTTGTCTCTGCGGCGAATCTGTGTAGATATCTGTGCAGTGAATCCTGAGGGAAAAAGTCCCCCACTATGATACAGTCTGTTTGTAGGAAACCAGTGCTTTCTCTTTACTGAGAATTCAAGCATGGCAGGTGTTGAATGGCACAGATGCCCTGACTGGGATTGGCGTTGAAATAAGGTGTGTGTTTTAGTCAGCACTCAAAGTTTTAGGATTCCGAGTGTTCCTCCACCTCTCACAATGTCGCTTTATAGTGAATCACAAAGATTAAAAACTTTGGAAATAGTTTGCATGACACACACATTAAATCGCTTCCATTAATGTCTTCGAAGCACTGATTTTAACCCAAAACATTAATTTTAGTAGAAATTAATGTATTGTCCATTGGAGGTCACGTTAATAGAGTGGGTGCGTGCCATTGAGTGCTCAGGCTGAAAGGACTCTCTCATTTGCAGAACCCACTGACAATACTGCACTTTCCCTAATCGGACGGGAAAAGCTGTTTTGAGGTTCGCTCTCCGGATGGGCATCTTTCTTACCTTTTAAGACCCCTACCTATCTGAAAAGCCCTCCATGTGGGTGCTTGTTTCTCCCTATCAGATTGACACATATAGTGTTACATTTTAAATAGCACTTAGTGTGTCATATGCTGCATTAGCCTTGAAGATTTGCAGTCCATGTTGTAATTTTGAGGGGGAAAATTGGTTAAATGACAGGAGAAATATGGCAGTTTATGAACAAAATTCTTTCTGGGTTTCGTTTTCTGTTCTAGTCATCCATATCCCTGTCACTAACCTCATTAGGTCAAGGGCTTAAAGGCATTTTCTACAGAATTGGCATATGTTTTGGTGACAGTGGTACACATTTGAGCAACCGAATGGTGATTTTCTTTCCTGTTTTGGGGGAACAATAGTTTTCAGATGCCTCTAATTTGTAACTTGAAAAGTTAATATTGCACAGTGCATTTTGCCTGAGGAAAGCCTTTAAAGCAGGATACTGAGGTTCGTCTCACTTTTCCCGTAAGTCAGGGAACTAACTCCTTAGACTCTTACCAGCAGCTGTGATGATGGAGCAACTGAATTAACTTCTGTGGGAAGACTGGGTTTTTTTGGATACTGTTCTTTTATTTATCTGGAAGTTATCAAGCATCTGAGACAAATGATATACTATAGGTTTGAATCTTTAAGGAATGGTCCTTTATTGGAATAATAATGGAAAAATTTAGTCAGGTTCATAGTGAAGGTGGACCATGGAATGAAACGTCTGTAGCCTACCGTGCATGTCTGGGAAACATACTTGCAGTGCTGGGTTGCTGGCTTACATCTGGAATAGTTCATTAGTACCAAACAGATGCTAGTGTGAAATAGGTCATCGTAGCAGCAGGGCATGAGAATACACACATTTCTTTGTTCTCAGTGCAGTGACAGCCATTGCATTTTATTCATGCTAATTATGAAAATGTTACACCCTCTCTGAAATATGATACATGTGTGATGGCAAGCCTTGGAAACATCTAGAGATGAAAATCAAACTAGTTCTAGAGGATTCATGCAGCACCATTTTCATGGTACAGGCAAGTAACTCTCAATATTAAGGAATGCAGTTGGGGGAAGGGAGAGGCATAAGAATACATGGGGTTCTAATATAGATATTTTTGAGTGTCTCCTTGGTTGCAGACACCCAGAAGGATGCTAATTCATACGGGTACACCAGTCTTGTGAAAGGAGGAGTCACTGAGATAAGAAAAATGAGCAGCATGAGGACAGGAAGCAGTGACATTCAGTGAGTCCTTGTCACCAGCAGTCATTGGCATGCCAGCCTGCTGTTAGTTTTCCATGCTTTATGTGATTTCCTTGACACAGGAACAGGGAGCCTTTGGAGCACTCGTAGCAGTTAATATCACACAAGTTATTGTTTCTTTCTGGAATGCCTTATATTTTTTTAGTACCAATGAGATGCTTCTTGGTCCCCATACACCTCTAAAATTTTAAAGAGAATCAAAGAATGCATAATTTATATCTGTCCCAGAGGTAATGGAGTGACTCAGTGATAGCTATGAAGGGATGATTTTAAATTTCATGTCTTATGCAAGGGGTGATTTTTATGTGAAAACTGTAAGAACTGGCCTCAGGGATAACCAGATAATTATCCCTCTAACAGCAGGGATAGATTCCAGGGGGATTACAGCTGAAAGCTGTGGTGGATCAGCTTTGCCCTTGTGAATCGCCGCTGCCACAATGGAACACATAGCAACTGATTTCACTGCACGGAACAGATCTTACTTCTGCCTCTGGAGAGTGCCCACTGGAGACCTGTGTCTCAAAAGGCAGGTGAGCGGAGATTTCCTGTGCAAGAATTCAGGACAAGGCGAAGTGAGATTTCTGTTTACAGCAGCCGCAAAAAAATTGCTTTCTCCACTCTGGTCCCTGAGGTGCTCACTGATGAGCCAGATGAAATCCATTAGTCCTAAGCCACGAGTGTGATGACTCCCTGCATCATCATTGCTTTCGTTGCTGTCAGAGCCTGGAAGCCCCCCTCACCTATGCCCCTGGTATGTGGAATGTTGGAACTGGGAAGGTCTCAGAGCTTCCAAGGGACAAGAGAGCAAAATAATATTCTACTGTCTTCGGCTTGGTTAAAAGTCTCTGTTTTCTTCTTTGAGCCAAACAATTCGTAGCATTTGCTTTTAAGTATTTTGTGGCTACCTGTTTTTTTTCTCTGGGAAAATTTAGGTGCAAAGGTATAAAGTCTTATAATCTAGTGGGGGAAGAGACTTATCTAAGCATAGAATGTCAGCTGATGGGTTTGGGGGAAATTTTTTTCTAAGTTGATTCTCTATTTTTTTTTTTTTTTATTGTTGTTGTTTGTGTATGTCTATCTGTATATAGGCGTATATATACTTTTTTGTTTATATATAGCAGTCTTCATTCTATTGATCCCTTCCTTTCCCAGAGAATGCTCTTGATAAGGTACCCTATGATCTCTTAATTTGTCCTTGTCCTAGGAGATCTTTCTGCTGTATCATACTGTTGATTGCCTGCATCTACTTGAAATCCTCACTTCCTTTTGCTTCCAAGATGTCTCTGACTCCTGGTGCCTTCCACTTGTTTGCTATGTGCATGTACATAATAACAAATGTTAGAGATTGAGGAAAGGGATTTTAGAGATTATCTATTTCCTTTCCTTCAAATATCAAATGAGGAATTGGAAGCCTTAGATTTCTGTATCTCTTCTTTAACAATCTCTTTGAAAGATAGTTTTAAGGTTTCAAGGCAATAATAATGAGCACTGATTCTCCCCTTGAAGTCAGATCTAGTTAACAAGTCAACACTGGAGTCAGAGGAATGGAGCACACACCACAAGCTTTGTTATTAATATGGCTGAATTGGAGAATATGGCTGACATCTGTGAGCACATGGGCTTCTTCATACAATCCTTTGATATCAACTGACCCCTCAGTTATTACAGGCAGAGCTAGACAGCCCTAGTCCTCCCTAGCTGTCACAGGCTGTTGAAAGCAGAAAGGAATGGGAGGTCATGTGCCTCCTATGAATTTAAGGGAGGAAGGTGATGAGCTGGACAAGCTCAATTCGTTTTCCCTAAACACAAAAATCAGATAAATTACTCCTTCCTGAGGAGAAGTGAATGGGAAGGCAGAGACTGTATCTTCTTGTGAAGCTGATGTTCCCTCCCCTCAATGGAAACATGAGGAACGGGGAGATAAGCATTCATCACCAACAGGCGATGTATCACCAACAAAATGTAGAACCATTTTCCTAAGGACCTCTTGCCCAAAATATAAAAGATATAAAATATTGCAGTGGGAAGAGTAGGATCCTCCCTGCATTGCTCATTTGCTAATTCCTCCTGACCATGCCACTCCATCCCTCTTTCCTCTGCTCCCAACCCAGACAGCTACTAAAGGTTTCCCACTCAAACTATCTTTCATCAAGACTCATAGTCTCTGTAGCGAGTCCAAGTGAAAGACACTCATTCATTCTAATCAACTGCAGTTTGTTTTTTTGTGGGCCTTTCCCTCCGCTGAAATTGCTCTCAATGATGTCTCACTTTTCCCTGTACCCCATCCACCCAAGTTGTAAAATCCATCATCTTTGTTTAGTTTTCATCCCACTGGACCATTATGAGACACCGATATGGTTGATATTCCTTCTTATTTTAAATTTTCAATGACTTTGGCTTCTAAAGTCCTCTGGGTTCTTCCATTTCTTATTCTTCCCCATTTCATCTCTCAGCATCTTCTTCACTTGAATTTTGGACGATCTACAGGTTCTTTTTTTTTTTTTTTTTTGAGGAAGATTAGCCCTGAGCTAACTGCTGCCAATCCTCCTCTTTTCACTGAGGAAGACTGGCACTGAGCTAACATCCATGCCCATCTTCTTCTACTTTATATATGGGATGCCTACCCCAGCATGGCATGCCAAGTGGTGCCTGTCCGCACCCAGGATCTGAACCGGTGAACCCGGGGCCACTGAAGCAGAATGTGCACCCTTAACCACTGCGCCACTGGGCCGGCCCCCTACAGGGTTCTTTTCTTGCCTTTTATTAGGCCCTCTTTATCCATCTGTGGCTTCCAATACTACCTGCATACTGATGACTCCCAAATGGCTATCTTTAGCTCCAATTCCTTTCTCCAGCTCTAGGCCCAATTTTCCCAACTTTCTGGTTTCTTCTGTGGCGCTTCTTACTGGAACTTTGAAATTTGAACATCTCCAGATGAAACAAGTTACATATCACCAAACAATCTGCTCCTATTTTTCATCTTCTCTCTTGGTTAATGTCATCACTATTCCCTTTGCCTCTTAAACAGAAAACCTTGAAGGTGTCCTCAGTTATATTTGGTGTGCCCTAAATTGTGCTAAGAAAACAGACAAATTAAGACAAAGTTCTTGCTCTCAACCAGTTCTCAGATATTAATTTAAACTCCTTAACAAAGCATGTGTTTAGTGCAACTATAGAAATATTTATGGGAGAGGTACAGAGCTAACCCAGAGAAAGGAACAAGTAACTCATTTCAGGAGGTGGTGTGGGATAATTTATGAACTGGATTTTGAGAACCAGGTTGGAGTTTGTCAAGCAACAAATAAGCAAAAACACCATGTGAAAAGGCATGGAACTAGAAACATCACGATGTGGTAAGGGAGCTATAAGGGACTCACTTTTGGGGAATGAGGATTGGTAGTAGATGAAGCTGAGGAAAGCAGCAGGGGCCAGATGGAGAAGGACAGTTTATGCTCTGCTAAGGAGCTTGCCCTTTATACTCCAAGTAAAAGATACTAATAAAGGAAGAGACACTGTCTCAATATACCTCTATATGCAGTAATGCCACGGGACTCTTCCTCTGCTGAGAGTTCTACTGGAAATGTTATTTACCCAAAACTACAGGTTACAGTGAAATCAAAGCTTTCAAGAAGAAAACTGAGGTCTGTAAGCCAAAGCAGAAGGGATTCAGGAGAAGAGAAAACAGGAAATAACTGGT
Source organism: Equus przewalskii (assembly GCF_037783145.1). Taxonomy (NCBI): domain Eukaryota; kingdom Metazoa; phylum Chordata; class Mammalia; order Perissodactyla; family Equidae; genus Equus; species Equus przewalskii. The sequence continues at coordinate 26,796,271 of NC_091846.1, forward strand.
CAATTGATTAATGAAGCTGTCCTAGGTGAATATCTGTGGTCGGTTGGTCTGTCTATCCATGCATCCATGCCTCCATCCACTTATCCATCCATCCATCCATCCACCCACCCATCCCTCCCTCCCTCCCTCCCTAGCATCCATCCATCCATCCATTCTATTATCTGTCTGCTGTGGCTGGGATTTATATGTTTGTGTGGTGTGCTTCATAAAGAAAGACCAATGAGAATAAAGAACCAGGGATATGAAGGGCAAACATTATCCAACAGTGTTATAGAAAGGTTATTTTAATAGCAGTGTAGCTTGGAAAGGGATGAGGAAGTAGGCAGGAAGACCGTTTAAGGAACTGTTGAAGTATTCCAGATAAAAGGTTAAGTGAGTGGATGAATAAATGAAGGAATACATTTATATCTAAGGGCATGTAGCTGTTTACTGTCTGTCACCTATTTTGTAAAGCTTTTTTTTACAAAAAGACCTTAGCCATATCGCATAAAATCATTTTTTCAACAAATATTTATTGATCACGTACATGTGCTGTTAGCCCTGGGGATTTGACGGATCTGCCTCCATAACGAACATCATGAAATCATTAGATTGCACTTTCCCACCATATACAGCCTCAGAATTTTTCTCAATTCAGATCCCTGGGCAGCCACTACTAATAGATCAAAATGGGCTTTTGAGATGAAGTCTGTTTGCCTTCCTCTGTCTAGTCTCATCAATAGAATGAGTTTTAAAAACTTAATGATTGTGGTGATGAAAATAATAATTATATGAATGGACCCAAATAAAAAAAATTAGAGTGGGAGCTTGAATTTTGGCAGACTCAGAAAAATACAACTGTGGAGTTGTAGGGTCTGCTCTAGGTGAAAGTGTGGCTAAGGCTAGAATTAGTGACTGTGTCGGGGATGCATTATTTTATGGTTCTTTCTTCTTTGTGCTGCTCTCTCTCCTCTTAACTGATGATCTGGCTTAACCCTTAGAACCTCAGGTGGAGTGAGAAGATCTAACAAAGTGTTTCTGGGAGGAGATTATCATGCTAACACTGGTTTGGTTAAAATATGATTTTTCTCTTTCTTAGTGACAGAAATGGCTGGAGGAGTCTCTGACTTTCTTCCAAAGGCACCCTGACATGTTTGCTGAGGACAACTCTTCATTGTCAAAAGCTGAAATTTTAATGGGTGTTCTTAACATAAGTCATTCTCCATGGACAGTGTGCTACGTGCTGGCTGCTGTGGAAGGCTTCATGCATATCAGGGAAGGGGAAACATGGTTTGTGCACCATCCTTTTGAGGCAAAGCATTTATCTGACACCTTTGATCAAAATATTGTGGCTGGAGCTATATACTATCCAACTTAACTCAAGTTTATAATTAGTAGTTTCAACTGTCGAAGAATTGAAAAAAGAGAGTTATTCTATCACAAAGAAAGATCCATCACCTAGGGATGTTTTTAATATTGTGTTTTGAAAGTATGACAGATCAGCATTTTTATGGTAGTGGAGCGTTTTCTGTGCTTTTTAGAGACCCAAAGTAAACACTTTCAAATGTCAGAAAGCTCTAAAATCCAAACAGGCTGTAGTCTCTTTAGAGAGCAGACCGGCTAGATTTCACAAATTGAAAGATCCTGCCATAAATTTATTGTAAACAAGAAGCCTGGAAAAGGCATGTATGCAGTTCAATAAATATCAAGCTCTGGATTTCTAGCTTTTAAACTCAAAAGATGTTTGAAGTGCATAATCATACCCTAACTCATGTTATCATGATTTACAATCTACTTAATAAATTCTGTTTCTCTTCCTTGCAGCTCTGATTGTGGGAAGGGAGCAGAGTAGACGTGTAGGTTAAGTGCTGATCCCCCCTCTACAAGGTACTTGTCTCCCAGTATCTCAGTTTTTCTCCTCTAAATCAGAGGAATTAATGATTCTCATTCTACTACTTTTTATAAATAGATGAAGATTAATTGCTTAATTATTGGGCCACATCTAGATATGGGTAAAATTAACTTTGGGAGTTATGTTTGTCATTTCAGGCAATTTTAATTTTTTTTAAACGAAGGGTCTCTTCTCAAGCAGTTATTTATTGGATATAATTTTGTCCATTTTAAAGCATATTAAACACTTATAACTGCGTGTGAGAGAAAGGTTAGGTAAAAATGATAGAGCTCATTGGACTGAAGATCATCTGATTTTTAAAACAACAATAGAGGTAAAAAGATTACAAATGAATTATGACGTGGACGAAAAGCACTGATGCCGATGTTATATTAAAATGTGTTACTTTGATGACTCTTCACAGTTAAGTGTAAGGAATTTGCCCCAATATTGACCTTCCTGTTGAGGATTTGGTTATTGCATAATTTTTACTCCAAGTTTCCAGACCACTAATTACACTTTTAGGTTTTAGTTGTAGTTTTTTCTCTGTCTGTTCTGCTGAGTTTAAAAAAGTTCTTGGAGAGACCAATCAGGACTTGACATAGAGGTATTTGGTTCAGATTGTGAATAAACAAATTGATTTCTTGGATGGAATAACATTTTCCATTGGCTGTCTCTACCTCTAGGAGGGCAGATTGTTCCGCTCGTTCTTATGTTAGATAGTCTGGGCCTGGTCCCTGAAAAAATGATGATAGACAGGACTGTAGTCACAATAATTGGCATAATAAAACAAGTCCCATAATAATAATGGCATACGCTTAAATTTTACAGTACTTTATAATTTTGAAAGCATTTTCACACACACGAACATTTAAAGTCATTTCACTTAACATATAAGTGTAGTTCAATAAGTTATTACACTTTTCAAAGATCGACACCTTCTCTTCTGAGAGTGGAAACAATGTCTTATAATTATTCTCCTCTACAGATAATGCTAGGTTCCTAGAGTCCTTAGCTTCTAGTCCTAGCTCTTTGTCTGTCAGAAATAATACTTTATTCCCCAAATGGCCAGTGTTCTTTCTGTATTGCTGTAGATAGAAGTACTTGAGCAAAAAAATCACATGCTAACAGAAGATAGATACGCTATTGCCATTGAGAAGAGTAATTTGTATATTCCAAACCCGGAAGTAAAATAGATTTATGCACCCTGGGTGTTCATCTTTCTTAGAAATATTAGTAGAATTCAGGTGATATGACAAGTTTAAAGTTATTTGACCTATGCATTGATGGTTTTCCCTAAAATGGCTATACCTAAAATGTTCAAAATACCTAGAAGTTATGACAAAGTTCATTGAGTTTTACCCCTTATGACCGTGGAATAATCATCCTTTTCAAGAAAGCCATATGACATCATAGAGAAGTTTTGTCACATTATTTTAAGAATATAGAAATCTGGTGTCAAATATAAACTGACATATTAATCCATGCTAATAAATAACAAATTGGGAAAAATGTAAACATTAACATCTTCAGAGCTCCTTACTTATATTCAACATTTGTATAAGAAAGCCTGACTTTAGTAGCTAAGATATGTAGTTGAAATTTGGCTTAGAAAAACGGACATTTCTTAAATTTTCTATTTTTTTCATAGAAATGATGGATTTTATTTTATTTATTTCTTTTATTGAAGTATGATTGACACACAATATCTTATTAATTTCAGGGGTACATCATAATGATTTGATATTTATATACATTACAAAATGATCACCATGATTAAACTATAGTTACCATCTGTCACCATGCAAAGTTATTACAATATTATTGACTATATTCCCTATGCTGTACATACCCATGACTTATTTATATGTGGAAGTTTGTACCTCTTAATCCCCTTCACCTATTTTGCCCATCCCTCCAACCCCCCCCCACCCCTAGTAACCACCAGCTGGTTTCCTGAATCCATGAGTCTGTATCTGTTTTGTTTTGTTTCTTCATTAGTTTTGGTTTTTAGATTTCACATATAAGTAAATGAGAAGATATTTGCAAATCATACATCTGGTAAGGGGTTAATATCAAAATATATAAAGAACTTGTACAACTTAATATAAAAAAAACCCTCAATTTAAAAATGGACAGAGGACAGCCCTTTGGCCTAGTGGTTAAGTTTGGCATGCTATTCTTCAGTGGCCCAGGGTCATGGGTTCAGGTCCTTGGAGCAGACCTACACCACTCGTCAGCCATGGTGTGGCAGTGACCCGCATATAAAATAGAGGAAGACTGGCACAGATCTTAGCTCAGGGCTAATCTTCCTCAAGCAAAAAAAGAGGAAGATTGGTAATAGATGTTAGCTCAGGGCTAATCTTCCCCTGCAAAAAGAATTTTAAAAAAAGGCAGAGGACTTGAATAGACATTTTTCCAAAGAAGACATACGGATGCCCAACAGGCACATGAAAAAATGTCAGCATTACTAATCAGGGAAATGTAAATCAAAACCACAATAAAGTTCCTATTCTTAATTATCATCAGTCACAAGTTATTCTGATACTGTAATATGCATGATGATTATAAAGATCAAGCATTTAAAAATAAGCTCAGCAAATAAAACAGAAAAATCTCTTTAGAAATTGTTATAATAGGTGAGATTTGTTTTCCATCCATCAGTGGTTTTGTTTTGCTTTTCAGAGTGATCTGAAGGGACGCTCACTAGGATGGCATTTTTTTGTTTCGTTTTTCCATAAATCTTAAAAGGTTGGTGATACTCCAACAGTTGTCTTAGTTCCCCTGGTCTTGGTTACACATAGCTCACCCTTGGATGTTCTGCTGTTTCCAGTTGATTTCGTCCAAAGCGTTAATTTGGAAGCTCCCAGGCAAAATAAGAGAAAGATTGCTGCCTTTTGTTTCCTTAACTAAGCAAGTTATCCTAAAGTTCTGCTGAAGATGGATTGAATTCCCCACCCTCACTCCCCAGAGTGTATCTTTGTGGGTACTGGAGCTGCAGCCTCCTAGTTTCCCTTCACCCACCTAAGCCTTTCACTTTTCTCCCATCAGGCTCTTTGGATCCCAAGGCCCCATCCTGCATCCATGAGAGAGAGCCCTAGGCCATGGGAGCTTCTGAGGTCCCCAAACTCATGCCTTTTGTGTCAACAGCTGAGGAGCTGCTAAACCTCTGGCAGGCACTGCCAACAAAAACCACTGCCAACAGAAGGAAGCGGGAGATGAGTGTTTGATGTCCAAAGCTGGAATTCAAAATTACTTTTTGTTTAGGGAGCGTTGCCCTTGACGCTTCCCCCTTGCTCTGCTTTGGGCTTCTTTTTGTTCTGTGAACACATCAAGCTTTTCCAAGCCTCAGCATCTCTGCTCTTAACTGTTCTCTCCGCCAGGAACTTCCTGCCACTTATTTTCTGTCTCATCATTCAGATATCATCCAGATGTCACTTCCTCTGAGTGGCCGCCTACCCCATGAAAACACTCACTCTTGCTTGCTTCATAGCACTTTTCACTGTCTGAAGTAATCTCATTCAGCTGTTTGTTTAGTTTTATGCTCCGTGTCCCTCACTCCTCTTCCTCACACTGAAATATATGCCTCATGAGAGTAGAGACCTTGCTTCTCTTTGTCCACGACTATCTCCCTTTCTTAGGAGAGCGATGCCCTGGTGGTGGGAGTTTGTCAAATGTTGAATGAATAAGATGCATGAATGAGATTGATGATAGTATTATGACTCTGCCTTAGCAGCATTTCTTGTCAGAGGCTGCAGAGACCAGCTTGGAAAGTTCTCTATCCTGCACAGTGGGACAGGTGTTTCTCTTTTCAGATATTTGCCTTGGGTGTAAACTTTTGGAACAACTTTTCTTTCTTAAGTTAGGGATTACCTCTACTTCTGTGATAACAATTATTGTAGTATATTAATTGAGAGCAAAGAATAAGTAAATATTTTCTCTTTTAAATAAACCGAGTTGAGATGTTTGAGAGGTTAACTCCTTGGCAATCGGCATTTTTAAAGTTATTTCCTCCTTCTGTCCAATTGCAGCCTTTCATTGCACTCACGCTAGTTTACTCATTGTCCCTGGGGTAACCTAGTGGTTTTTGTCAGGCTCTTCCCACCTCTGGAATGCACGCACATTTGTCTTTGCTTATTCTTGGCATCCTACTCAAGTCCTGCTGATTCCCTGCTGCATTTCTTGACTGCTCCTTCGGGCTCACATTTCTGTGGTCACATAATACATAAGTAAGGCTTATTGGACTTTATCACACTCTAACTTATATTGCTCTCTATGTTAATTATTATTAACGGGTCACATTTATTTAAAACTTGCTGTGTGCCAGGCACTGCTCTGTGTAATAACTCCTTTTACCCTACAGCAGTCCTGTGATATAACTGCTTTTACTAATTCTGACACACCATACCTGTCTGTATCTTAGGGATAAGGAATCCTAGCCCCAGGAAGTCAACTGGCTCTGGGTCATACAATGGCCATGTTGTGGGGGCAGAATTGCACCTTGCAGCTGGCTTCAGGGCCCATGCTCCGCGTCCCCAGCTGCGCAAATCCAGGCGAGCATGTTCTCGGCCGGGCTCATGCCCTGTCATTCTGTGCACATCAGTGGCAAGCCCAGTCAGTGCCCTACACAGAGTACACCCTCCATAACATACACTGGTGATAGTGATAATGGGTAGGACACAAAGCCCCAAAATATAAGATCTCAGGTAATCACTCTGAAGATGCAAAAGGAATTCTAGGAATCCACTGAATTCTTTCATCAATGAAATAATTTTCTAGGTCTGTCTTTTGGTTACTTACTGTGCTCTCTCCCCTGCTTCTCCCAGAATTGTTGGTAGGGAAGGACGGGAACAAACACAAGAGTAAAGAAATTTTGTTTACTGCCTTTTGAGTGGCTTCTTCTAGATACAAGGAGCGGGTCCTTTTGGGTCGGGATGCTGACTGAGAATGAGGCTGCCATGTGAGAGTGAACACTTTATAGAGGGCTTCTGGAACTTTGTGAAACTTGAGAGGGTTTCCACCGATTTGTCTTGGTGACCTTGTTACCTAAGACAAGCATAGCACCCGATCAGAGCAGGTCACGGTTGGCACCATGTGTGTTTTACAGTTACTGATATATTGTTTAAAATGTTTTCTTTTCCAGAAGACTGCCCCCACCCAAAAACAAAACCAAAGTCAACAGCCAAATGAAAAATTAGAAGAAGTATTCGCAATACCTACAACAGATGATGGGCTAATTTCCTTGCTAAATAAAGGGCTCATATGTATCAAACGATAAAAAGTAACAACCCAGAGGAAGATAATAATTAAAGAATGTGAAGGATCAGTCCAAAGAAAAATGCAATGGCCAAGAAACATGTCCTTAGTCATGTTGAAAGAAAAAATTAAAATAAGACATTATTTTCAGTTGTCAGTTGGAAGCAATTTAAGCAGGTGCTACTATCCAGTGATGGTGAGACGTTGTGACACTGTTGGAAGGAGTGTACATTGGCAAATATATTTTGGAAGAGTTTTAGTTGTAGCTATATAAGATATGCAGCTATAACGGCAAGATAGCATATTGCATCTTCTTTTGCAATAGTCAGAACTTGGAAATACCCTGAAAGTACACCAGTAGGGATATAGGTATCATAGCGACCTGTTCAATAGGCTGCAAAGTAGCCATTGAAAAGAGCAAGTCAATCTCTGCCAATAATCTGGACCAAGGCTACAGGAATTTTAGATATAGTTGAGCATATTCGAATAAAATAGCAAATGTTTCCATGTAGTTTAAGCATGTACCAGCAAATATGCACATGTGTAAATATGCAACTATATATGCTTGTATAAGCATGGGCTGGACATGAAACTTTATGGTTATTATCTCTAGGAAGTGAGATTATGATGAGAGGAAAGCCTGCATTTCTTGCTTAACTTTTGAACCAGCTGAAACTTTTACTTTAATCATATGTTAGTTTTAAAGAAAAACTCTAGTTAAAATATATTCAAAGCACTTTACTAAAGAGAGTATGCTTCAGCATTTTGAAAAAGAATCTAATTCTTAACCCAAAGAATTAGATATTTTTCCTTGTGGTCCATTCTCCTGGCATGTTGTAATTCCTGTTAGCAATTAAGATTTTCTTTGTTTTAAATTATAAACACCACACATTTTGCTAACCTCCTCCATGACTCTCTCTCCCATCAGTTCTGAGTGGTTCCTTTCCTGCTGTATTACCTTTGGCAACTGACTTGAAGGAGGAAGTTCCATATATTCTCTCAATTATGATCCTTGTTCTCCTGTTCATAGTTTTGGATATTTATGATTTGGGTTAATTTATATATACACCTCAGGAACAATAGAGGAAGCATATTTCAATAAGTACTGCTTTTCAGAAGTTGTCTGAACTGCCTGAGAGACAGTGAGGTCTAAATCTGCAGAATCTGCTGTGGATTTGGGGTCCATAGATTTAATTTTAAGTCCCCCTGAACACTGTATTCTCTTCCATGTTGTGCAAAAAGTAAGGTTGTACACAGAATACTGGATTCCAGTGTGGTTGTCAAGAGCCAAAGGACAAAAATGGTTTTTATTAAAGAAGAGAATTGAGCTTTGAAAATGAGAAAAAACTGTAAAAATACCAAGTAAGGGTGCGTGTATTTGGAGGGGCTATTTTGGTGACCTGTGAGGAATCAGTAAGCTGGAGGGTGTGTCTAACTCTGAACACCATCCCCTGCTTCCGTGAACAGACACAGCTGAATTCTGCTGAGACTGGCCAATAGGCCAGATGTGTGTGAGTTTCCCAGATTTAGCTAAGTGAGAGGTGCAGTGAGCTGGAACGTCCCCAGTAACATATTTTTACTCTGTTTGTGGCACCTTTTTTGTTATGGAAGCCGAATTCTTTGCAGAGAAGAGGGGCAATGGATGGGGGGCTGAAACAAGAGAAGTTTTCTCATGTTGCTTCTGTTGTCTTTAAGGCAACAAAGTGTGGTTAGAGGATAGAAGTACATGATTAAGTGGCAGAAAAGAAATGCTGTTTTATCAGAAAGATATCTCAGTCCCAAAAGCTATGTTGGCCAGCTGGTAAAAGGAAGTCTGCTACATGAAAATACCTAAAAACCAAGTCCGATAGTTTTCTTGTGAAAATCTACTGCTCTTTAATCTTTGTATCTTTTGTTGATTTTCCATCTATAATTTGCCATAATGATCTGTTTTCCCTTTACCTGGGAGAGCGGGGGGAAAAAAGATTGAAAAAAATGAATTGCTCAACCTATTTAGTGTTGAAAGGTAGAAGTGTGTCTTTGTCACAGAGGTAAAAACAGATAAAGGAAAGCCTGCCAGAGCAGCTAAGGGAAATCAGTGACTAGTTCACAGTGATCTATGATAGGAATGCTGAACTTATCCTGACACCCCCATGCAAACCCAGACCCATCCTGGGAACATTCCGGCTCCTTCAGTGCTGTGCTGGAATCTTAGTGCAGCCCGAAAGCCAACCCAGCCTTGCTACGCCTCAAGGAAGTGAGTAACCAGCTAATTGTTTTCAAATTAACTGCTGCTTGAACAGGGACACCCAGAGGAATAGCTCACACTGGAGACTGCAAAATTCTTCTGAACAGTCAAGCCCCGCCATCAAAACGACAGCTGATGGCCTTTCGGCTGAAAACCCAACAGTGGTCAGAAAGGTGCTTATGGAGAGTAGAAAGGGCAGCTGCCAGCTAGAAGCCTAGCAAAGACCTTTGCTCTTCTCCCCAGAGGTACCCAAATCAGCAGATGTTGCCTTCTTGATCACTCAGCCCCATGTTGGTTTCCCAGCCCTCAGGATGTACCTCAGACGCATCCTTCTAAGCAGCATTGGCTCATGGTGCAGCTCTTATGGATGGGATGTCCCCTCTAAGTCTTCTCTTTGTTGTGATTTCCTGCAGTGGGATCTTGGGCCTAGATTTGCTGAAACTTCATAAGGAAGGAGATATATGTGAGTGTGAAAGAATATCAGTTCTAGTAAGCAGTATGGCCCCATCAAATGTAACCTTCTAATAAACAGTCTTCCTGTATCTTGTTTCTCACCATTCCTGTTTTTTCTACTTACAGCTGCAAAATGTCTTCTGTTTTCAGCCTAACTCCTTAAGCTATTGGAACCTGGCAGGTTTAACTGTAATGTGTCTTAGGATGTCATCCTTGCCTGTGATGGGGGAGGTCAAAGATGAGGTGCTATTTCTAGCACTGAATGAAGCTCCTGATCGTGCAGGGTGTCCGATTCCATTCAGAACCAGAAGCTCACTCAAAGCCACCATGCTTCTCACCTCTGCCAAGTTTGCCTCTCCGAGCATGGAGCCATCCCAGACCGGAGGTCCTTCCTCGTGCACTCATTTCTGTTCCTGCCAGGGAGTTTCTTCTTCCAGAACCATCCTCCAAATGCCCTTTTCCTGAAATTGTGGCTTGCTCCTAGGTCTTCTGAAACCCATTTTCTATAATCTGGATTCCTGGTAGCCTCAGACTTCTTAATAGAATCCTGGCCATAAGTGGAACTTGCCTTGTATATAGAGGACATCTTTCCTTTGTAATTTCTATACCCAAATGCTCCTGGACTTGAAGATGGTAGGCACATTCTCCTGACTCGCCGTTTCTTCTCCCGTCTTCAGTAAAAACTTTCCCACCTTGAGGCTCGTGCAGTCCGCCACTGCCCTTCCCGGTCATTGGGGTGGGACTTTTCTACCTTACCCACCTCTGCTCTGCAACGGGAAGCCTCTCCTGCTTCACGTTGGACTGTGTGCTTTTACCTCCATGTCCTTGCTTTTCCTCTTGATTGGAATATTTGTCGTTTTTCTCTCTCACCTACTCAGATCCTGTCTAGCTCAGGTCATTTACCTTTCCCCTAGTCCGTTCCCCGAAAACTCCTGCCAGTAGACATTTCTTCCTCAAATCTCACTATAGACCTTCTTTGGCACATAATTATATGCAGCGCTTGTGACAATCGACTTTTATTTTATATAATTTAAATCTTGTAATGCCATTTAATTTTTTAAGTGTCGTATGCCTTACTCGTCTACTTAGATTGTCAAGCTCTTCAAGGATAGAAACTTCTGGGAACTTTCTTTTATGTAATTACCATCAAACCTATGTCTGATATTTGTGTCTGATAAATATATGTTGAATGAAAGAAAGAATCAATCATGAATAAATATTTTCAGATGTTTGGGAGCCTTGCCTTCTTATTTTGCTGATTTGCCAGCTAAATTTGACCTTTCTAAACAAAATTCTTGATGTGACCTCTTAGTTCTCAGCTTTAACTTGCTGTGAGGGTTGGGGGAGTTACAGTAAAGTGATTGGAGCTCAGAAGAAAGCAATACATTTAATTAAACATTGTAAGTACAAAGTAAAAGTTGTAGTAGAGTCAAAATAGTGTCTGTATTCACTACCATCTCTATAAATAAGGAAACACAGTGTCCTTAAGGGCAAGCCTCCTGTTCTCTGTATTGATCACTGCAAAATGCTTCTTTTGAGGTTTGCTCCTTATTAGAAAAGAAAAATAATTAATTCTATAATTAAAACAATTGGACAACTAAGCCCAGTAACTTTCTTTAATTTCCTGCTTGTTTTCTGAGAAGCATCAAAGAGAATGGGGGAGGTTAAGGGTTTAGAAAAAAATACTACTTTTTATGTCTCATGATACAGTTAGAGCTCACCATGGGACGCTTTTTGCTCTGCTTTGAACGTCTATTGGCATCCAAGTACTTTTCATTTTAGGAAACCATCTCCAAGGAGAGTATTTTAAGTAAGGGGAGATTTGGGAAGATTGAAAACTGTTAAATATAGGAGGAGGTAGGTTGTAAGCGCTGACCCTTGCTGCACTTTGATTTCTCTGCTCTGTGCTATCTCTATAGAGCAGTCTGTCATCCCTAACTGCAGTGGAGCACATTCATACATATTTACCAGTTGCGAATTATAAATGTGCAGCCCAGAGAGCAGCAGTGTTCTTTGTCTTCTGCTTTTTTCCCGCACTAGTGATTCAGAAACTCTTAACACATCCAGAATTTGGAGGCTGGTTTTATAATTGTCATTTCCTTTGTACACCAGTTACGTCTTTGTAATTTGAATGGAATCTTATTTTCCAGTTTGGAAGCTTCCGTATAGGTAGACTGAGGTTTTCTCCATCCAGTGTCAGGGCTCTGATATAATGACTTATTAAGGTACTAGGAGGAATATTGATCCTGCTAATAGCTTCTGCTTTGCCATGCAGTGTTTTACATTTTACTCAGCTGAAAGACCATATTCCCTTTCTCGTCATCTGATTGACCGTAAATGCTTTGGCCTTTCCTCTGCAATTATCTCACTTACCAAAGCAGTGGGTAAAAGTCAAGTATTTATAGACTAATTAGTGAAGTCAACATGTCGAAATAGAGTACTTTAAATAATACAAAGAAGTATTGTACAGTACCGTGAAATTAGCAAAGTTAGGTAAAAAGAAAAAAGCAAGGGATGAGGACGCCAGTGGTTGAGGACACATATGCTACTGATGGCACTTGTCTTTTGTGTGATGATTAGTACACAGCAAAGGAAATGTTGTACTAATAGCATTTTTCCTCCATACCTTCTCTCCTTGACCTAACTTCTTTTCACTTACAAAAGCTTTGGGATATTAATGGGTTGTGAGTTATTTTAGATTCATTTTTTAGCATTAGTATCTCAAGGTATGTACGGACAGGAATATATCATTTAACACTTGAGCTCTTGGGTAGAAAGACATGATAAAAATGCAAGTATCATTTTCTTGTATATAAAGCTACTTTGTGTTTTCAAAATGTCTTAGATGTTTTAATTATTGCCAGGGTATAATTAGCCCAATTTTGAAAATAAGAACATCACTGATGTAACAGAAAGTGTATTGGGCTGGAAGTCAGAAGACCAGGTTTGGTTCCTGGCTTTGTAACCAGATGTGTTGTCCTTGTAGTGGTCATGCACATGCTCTGGGCACCCATTTCATCATTTTGGAACTAGCGATACAAAAAAATTATAAAAATCCAAGGAGACAATGAATGTCCAATTACTTCGTAAATTGTATAGCATTATAGATATGTAATTCTTTTTTCTCCCCTTCCCCCCAGGTTTATTGAAATATTATTGACATATAATATATGTAAGTTTAAAGTATATAATATGATCATTTGATGCACACATATATTGTGAAATGATTACCACAATAAGATTAGTTAACACCTCTATCTCCTACATAATTTCCAAATTGTTTTGGTGGTGATAATATTGAATATCTACTCTCTTAACAGCTTTCAAGTATATAATACGGTATTGTTAGCTGGAGTCATCATGCTGTACATTAGATCCCAGAACTTACTCAACTTATAGCTGGAAGCTTATAGACTTTGACCTAGCATCTCTCCATTTCTTCCATATGCCACTCCCTGGCAACCACCATTCTATTCTCTAATTCTATGAATTCAACTTTTTAAAATTCCACATATAAGTGAGAACATACAGTATTTGTCTTTCTCTGTCTGACTTATTTTACTTAGCATAATACCCTCAAAGTCCTTTCATGTTGTCACAAAAGGCAGGATTTCTTTTTTTTATGGCTGAATATGTATATATATATATATACACACACATACACCACTTTTTCTTTATCTATTCATTTATAGACGGACACTTAGCTTGTTTCCATGCCTTGGCTATTGTGAATAATGTTGCAGTGAACATGGGGTACAGATGTCTCTTTGAGATAGAGATTTCATTTCCTTCAGATATATACCCAGAAGTGGGATTGCTGGATCATATGGTAGTTCTATTTTTAACTTTTGGAGGCACCTCCATACTGTTTTCCATAGTGGCTACATCAATTTACATTCCCACCAAGAGTGTACCAGGATTTCCTTTTCTCTACTTCCTTGCCAACACTTGTTATTTCTTTGTGATAATTGTGATTTTAACAGATATGAGGTGATATCTCATTGTGGTTTTGATTTGCGTTTCCTTGATGATTAGTGATGTTGAGTACCTTTTCATGTACCTGTTGGCCATCCGTATGTCATCTTTGGAAAAATGTCTATTCAAGTCCCCTGCTCATTTTAATCAGATTGTTTGTTTTGCTTTTGAGTTATATGAGTTCCTCATATAGTATTGTTACTGAAAGTTTGGTCTCTGATCCTGATGCCAATCCAAATAATGAGAACAGAGTCTTGGGTGAAAAAGGAAAGCTTTACTTTGCCAGGCAGAGCGAGCAAAGCAAGGGCTAGTGCCTCAAGAATTGCTAGCTCCCCGTTAAGATTAGGTAGAGAAGGGGGGTTGTGGCCCTCTTGGTCAGCATTTTCCCATCAGACTGTGTCTGAGGCTACTTCCAGCAGAGGAGACAAAGGATTTCTCAGATGAGTGTCCTTGGCTGTTTATTTTCATGGTAGATGGTAGACTGACGTCAGGAAGCCGAGGAGGTAGGCCCGGAAAGCTTCAGTTTCTTGATGTTCTCTGGACATTAGTTTCTCTGTAAAAGAACTTCAAGGTCCTGTGATTAGCCGCAACTTTAGAGGGAGCCCAGCATGAGGCCATCTGGACTTTAATAATTTGTAACTTCTATTTGGTTTTGAAGCTCAGGGAGTCAGAGGTTAAAGAAACAAATGTTTACATATGATGTAACTAAAGAACCAGGGAACTTGGGAGTGTGTGCCTTTAGTTTTAACCCATATATGCTGGGTCCACTGTAGGAGAACCAGTATCAGGGCTGATATTAACTAAGAGCCAGTAACAGTATGGATATTAACCCCTTATCAGTTAGATGGTTTGCATGTATTTTCTCCCATTCTGTAGGTTGCTTTTTATTTTGCTGATTGTTTCATTTGTTGTGTAGAAGCTTTTTAGTTTGATGTAGTCCCACTTGTTTACTTCTGCTTTTGTTGCTTGTGCTTTTGTGTCGTATCTAAAAAACAATTGCCAAGACCAATGACAAGGAGCTTTTTTCCCCCTCTGTTTTCACCTAGTAGTTTTATAGTTTGGGGTGTTAGATTTAAGTCTTCACTCTAATTAATTTCTAATTCGTCTTCAATCTAGTCATCTTCAATCTAATTCATTTCTAATTAATTTTTGTGAGTGATGTAAGATGGGGTCCAGTTTCATTCTTTTGCATATGAATATCCAGTTTTCCCAGGACCATTAGTTGAAGAGACTGTCCTTTCCCCATTGTTTGGTCTAAATACCTTGTCGAAAATCATTTGACCATATATGCAGGGGTTTATTTCTGGGCTCTCTATTCTATGCTATGGGTCTATATGTCTGCCTTTATGCTAGTACCGTGCTATTTTGATTACTGTAGCTTTACAATAAGTTTTGAAATCAGGAAGTGTGAGACTTCTACCTTTGTTCTTTTTCAAGATTGTTTTGATTATTCAGAGGGCCCTATGAATTTTAGGATGAATTTTTCCATTTCTGCAAAAAATGCCATTGGAATTTTAATAGGGATTGCGTTAAATCTGTAAATCACTTTGGGTAGTATTGACATCTTTACAATATTAAGTATTCCAATCCATGAACTTGGGATTTCTTTCCATTTATTTGTATCTTCTTCAGTTTTCTTCATCAATATCCTGTAATTTTCAACATATAGATCTTTCACTCCTTGGTTAAATTTATTCCTAAGTATTTTATTATTTTTATCCTATTGTAAATGGGACTGCTTTCTATATTTCTTTTTCAGATAATTTGTTGTTAGTGTAGTTAGTAATTGCAGAAATGCAACTGATATTTGTATGTTAATTTTGTATCCTATAACTTTACTGAATTTTTTTATTAATTCTGACAGTTTTTTGGTGTGACCTTTTTTTTTTATCATTTACATTACCTAAGGACCAGTGATGAATTCCTTTAGAGATAAATGGAGGCAGAAATAGGATTGCAGCCCAAACTTCTGTTAAGTTAGTAATGTTGCTTCCTGTTTTTGCCTGCCTTATGCCTTCTGATTAGACGTGTGGCTGGATCCTCATGTACACCTGCCTTTTTGCATCCCATATACATTTTGGAAGGGATGGAAAATCTCTTTGGAATCTCCGGTGGAGATTAAGGAATCTCTTTGGAAATAACAAGGAATGTCTCCTTATCCAGGAGCCACCTGTAATTATTTATATTTTCCCAAGTAGCGTTAGTGCACTCGGAATGATACTTTGTGCTTTCTCACAGTATTCTAGGCCTGGAATGGAAACAACAACAACAACGGCAAGTGAGTGCTTCAATATGTGAGCCTTCAGTAAACATCGCTGTGTGCCTGGTTTATGCCGTCCTTTCTGTTTGTTCTTTTCCTTTACTTCCTCTAATCCCTCTCCTTGCCATTATCTGCAGGAACTAACAATTTGCAAAACCACAAACTGAAGCAAAACTGAATCATACAAAGGACATCACAAAGGAAGGAGGCAGATAAATTTTAGTGAGCCGGTTTGAAGGACTTGGTGAGTGCTTTGACCACAGTGAAGTGTGAACTTTCTCTTCACACCTTGTCATCAGGGCAGCCAAGTGTCAAGTTCAGTCTGTCTTATGGGGTAGCATTCTTTTCTTTTTGTTTGTTTTGTTTTGAAAATTAAAATGGGTGTGAATGGTGGTGATCCTACATTTGCTATTAACTTCTGCCATGACTTCTTAGAACACTCAAGGCAGGTTTCCCTGATTCAGTATATAGATGTTGTAACTACAGCTCTCTAATCCTAAACCAAATAGTAATATTCATGTTCAACTTTGTTGCCATCTTTCATTTCTATGTACCTTTCCCACCTCCTGGTGCCCCCTCTCACCTGTCTTCAGGTGCCCGTGGTGTCCTTATGTTACATCTCACTGCCCAAAGTTCCCATTTTGTTTCAGGACCTCTCAACCCTCAGCCCCAACACCTGCCCACCTACAAAATATCCCGGGCTCCAAAATTACCTTCTCCTCCTCCGTGTCATTACAAACTCCCATTTTTTTCTCTTATTATGGCTGGCTAAATTAGGAAAAAATAATATCATTAAACTAATTCATAATAAGGTGTCTGTGACCAGTGAAGTTCCTTTCTTAATTCTCCTATGGGTATGTTTCAATTTTAAAGGAGAATGGCAGTCTCCAAATATGCTCTTTATTTGGGTCAACAATAATTTATTCATTCATTAGTTTAACAGATAACTGAGCTCCTAGTCTTACCTTCATGAGTTAAGACAGATAAAGGACGATGAGCTTGGGTAGATTCTTTTGAGTGAGTTGGTCCTGGACCTTAAATTATGATATAGGCTAAACCCTACATCAGGCTTGTCTTGACTCTACTGTTTATACCCAGGAGAGGCCGTGATCCAACCTGTGCCTACCCTCTAGGCAGCAGCAACTTCAGAGGAAGTGGAAGGAGGAAAAACAGTTACGGAGATGAGAGGAAGCAAGCTGGGGCATGGAAATGCAGTGAGAAACAAAGGAAGGAGAAGGTATAGCCAGAAGAGTTGAATTATTTAACCTTCGAGGTCTCTTCTGACCCTAAAATTCTGTGTAAATGAGAAAGAAAAAGGGAGGAAAAAAGATACAGAATGAAAGGGAAAGGAGGAGCATTCTGGGAATATAGTAAAGGCGCATTTGTTAGCTAAAAGCCTCCAGGTTAATAAATTATGATGTGGTGTTTACCTCCTAGAGCAGAGGTGAGCCCTTTTCTGTGGCTTCTAGGAATTTCAAAAACCAATCGGCATGTGGCCTCCCTGGCATGCCCCTTTCATGACATCAGAGAACGTCTCCCGTGGTGAGGTTGAGGCTGTCAATAAATACTTGAGCATTTTCTTTTTAAGCATTTTCTTTCCTAAGCTAGAACCCTCCAAGAGGGTTGGGAAAATGTCAAAAAATCTCTCAGGGTGGCTGGGCTAAAGGTCCCTGCTCCTTCCTGGCAGAGGTTGGAGATGGCTCAGGCACCAAGGCGTCAGGTGGAGACTGGGGCAGGCTAAGAACAAAGCCCAGCTCCTTAGAGAACAAATGTCTTCTAAACTGAAGAAGCAAGGGGGGTGGTATTTAAGTATTTGTGAAGAGAATTTAAACACACTAAGCTTACTGTATACATGTTCAGTAAAAACAGTCTCATCGTATCTGATTTGATGCCCACGCACAGTTGTGCTGGGCCCATCCTCTCCTGCCCTGGCCCGAGTGTAGCCGTGGAAGGAAAGAGCTGTCAGGTAGCCCCCAGGAGCCTAGAACAGCTTTGTGGGCAGTTGTGCCATCATGATATTAGGTGCAATTTAACCTTTTTTTTTTTTGAGGACAATTAGCCCTGAGCTAACATTCACTCCAATCCTCCTCTTTTTTTCACTGAGGAAGATTGGCCCTGTGCTAACATCCATGTTCATCTTCCTCTATTTTATATGTGGGACGCCTGCCACAGCGTGGCTTGATGAATGGTGTGTAAGTCTGTACCCAGGATCTGAACCAGCGAACCCCAGGAGGCTGAAGCGGAACATGTGAACTTAACCACTGTGCTACCTGGCTGGCCAAGGTGCAATTTAAGTGGTGTGAAGATACCAAATGTTCTTTAGCTTTGCAGTCATCCTGTTATCAAATGCAGTCATCAACTATTGCAGCTTATTAAAGCTATGACTATCAAATTTGACTAAATTGTAAAGTATCTTTTATGATTAAAAAATGTTTTTGGTATATAAAAATGCTTTGTGGCTTTAAAAGGTCCGTAGCTCCCTGGAGCATAAATATGTCATGTAACTTTTAGAAGACAAATAACCCCCCAAACTCGATTTAATTGTTCCATTTCGAGGCCTCTCCATGGACAGATGTCAGCTATGTTCTGTGTTAGGTGTGTTATACTTGGAAGAGGATTTGAGAAAGCATTTCTTGAAGAGATAGCATCTCCAATTTTGATTTTATTTTTAAAAGCCAAGTGAAATTAAATTTAGGATTGTGTGTCTTTTTAAGTTATCTGAACATTCTCAAAAAAAACAAGTCTCTTGGGTTATTAGAATGTTTGAAGGATTTTGCTGGGATAAGACACGATTACCCTAGGGATTTACTCTCTAAATATGGGTTGTTTATGATCTAGACTTTTAAACGATTAAGAGACATATTTGGTGATATGAAACCCTTGTCTTATTAGCATAAAATGGTGATTTAAATTGCTGTTGTAATATCTCGAAGGTTTATCAGACCAAGACGGTTAACTCTTCCGTTCTAATATAATACAAAGTGCAACTCTTTTGCTATGTACAAGTATCCTAAAGATAGCTCTCAGAGTCTTTGTAAGGAGGAGGAGAATTGGTGTTTTGGAGCACGTTACAGTGGGAAAGTTACTTAACCTCCCTGAGCCTCCATTTTTCTCATGTGTAAACAGGGCCAGTAATAATTTATGCCTCTCGGGGTTTTTGTGCTGCCTGGCTGGGTCTCTGAGCAGTGGCGTTGCATCTTATTTCAAGCAGGGGTTAGATATCTTTTATCTGCAGTCAGGTACAGGATGAGAGAGATGTGTAGGCGACGCTACTCTTCAGATACCCTAAATTTCTCATGAAGAACAGTAAACGTGGTTCTCTGCCTACTTGTACCATCTCTTGGGAAGTCCTGCACAACACACTGTCCCTGCAGCGTGGACCAGATTGCCAGTGATGAGCGCTGGAGAAAGATGCCATGTTGTATGAAAACTTGCATATCGTGGGACTCCACGTGTGTGTGAGATACCCAACACCATACCTTCTAGAGTTAATATCAGTTTCCCTTCTCCTTGCTTCTAGTATCTTGGTATCAGTCTTTTCTGGACCAATAGGAGCTGCATGTGGGATTCAGTACAGCATTACGTCCTTGATCTCAAGAGTTCAACTTGAAGTGGATGGTTCTGAAACCTGAGCTGTTAGAGCTGGGTTATTGTGAGATAGTCCTCATTTTCATCAGATACTGAGGAGGAGACATATGAGAATTAGGCTCAGAGAGTGCATACATTTTCAAGGTGCAGAGGAACATCCTCTAGAATGTACTTATGCAGTTAGTATTTCAAGTAATGGTGAATTTAAGCAGTGTTAAAAATAACATCATCTGAAAAGGCACGCGTTGCTGTTCCATAGGCTATTTTTACATGAAGTATCTTTGATCATAGTGAAACACAAAACTTCTATTTTTGTGAAGTCAGACTATGAACTGAAAATATAAATGGAGTTAGAGATGAATTAAAGTGATTTTACTAGGTTTGGGGTTGAATAGAGGGACTAGCACTTCCTAATGGATTATTTTAAAATACTTTAGTGGTTAATGTTTTACTATTGTTGTCTGAGTTTAGGCTTTAGCGACTAGGTAAAAATGCATCTCTGTTACTGAATTTTCCAATTTCCATTTACAAGATAGAGACATTAAAGATGAAAGCTTTTCTAGAGACTATTTCATTGTTATTTCAGAATAAATTCGGTATGACTGATATTACAGCGGACTGACTGCTATACTGTGAGACGTAAGAACCATCTCTGTCAACAGTGGTCTAATTCCATAAATATTTGCTATTTTGTGCCAAGGATTGTCCTAGATGTCAAGGATAAAAAGCCTTTTGGGAATGTGTTATATATAAGATGAACAACTAAACAGAGAGCTTCAAAAAGTGTAGTAAATTCAACAACAAAGGGGAGCACAAGTGTCTGTGGGAAGACCAGAAAGGGCCCCTGAACCAAAGGATAGGAGTCTGGAGAGAGATTGTTGTTGTTGTTTTTTTTTAATTAACGATTTTAAAGTGAGTAATTCAGTAGAATATGGGGAGAGCTTTTGCTGGAGGGAATATCTGAACTCAGTTTTGTTTTGTTTTTATTGAGGTTACATTGGTTTATAACATTATATAAATTTCATGTGTACCTCATTATATTTTGACTTCTGTCAAAATAATATTCACCTACATCGTGTTCACCACCAAAAGTCTAGTTGCCATTCTTCACCATACATGTGTGCCCCTTTACCTCTTTGCTCTCCCCTCACCCTCTTCCTCTCTGATAGTCACCAATCTGTCCTCTGTATCTATGTGTTTGTTTGTTTATCTTCCACATATGAGTGAAATCATACACTATTTGTCTTTCTCCGTCTGACTTATTTCACTTAGCATAATAGACTTAAGGTCCATCCATTTTGTCAAAAATAGCAAGATTTCATCTTTTTATGGCTGAGTAGTAGTTCATTGTGTATATATAAACCACATCTTCTTTATCCATTCATCCATTGGTGCACTCTTAGGTTGCTTCCATGTCTTGGCTATTATGAATAATGCTGCAGTGAACATAGGGGTGCATGTATCTTTTTGAATTAGTGTTTTCGTGTTCTTTGGATAAATACCCAGAAGTGGAATAGCTGGATAGTATGTAAACTCAGTTCTGATAGGATTTTGAAGAAAAGAGGAGGAAACAAGTAAGTGGAGGGAACAGTATAGACATTATATAGTAAATATCTGTTGGTGTTGTATAGCATCGTGCATTTCTTGCCTGGTAACAGCACCTCAAGTTTTTCTTTGAGAATAGATCTCTTCTTCTCCTGTGGTGTTCACATGGTGCTAGTTGCACCCCAGTTGCACTAGTTGCATGGTGGGAGAGTAGGCCCCCAGGGCTGGTCAATCAGCCATTCAGAGTATTACTCCCTTACCCTGCAGACTACAGAGATGACCTGTGAACCAAGCCAGGTTCATGAGACCCAATCCTAAAACATTTGTTGCACTTGTGGAAGAAGTTTTGTTTTGTTTTAAATTTAGGTTGTTATATGATACAACATAAATCTTGAATTTCTGATAGTCATTTTGCCTCTGTTAAGGATAACCTGCTTAAAAATAAATCCAACGCAGAGGGCAGCAGAATTAAGAGATGGAGAAAGTTTCTGACAATTTAAGCACCTAGATCTAGCCGTACCTTAATTCATTATCCCTTGGACTTTTCGGTTAAGTGTGTCAACAAACTCCCCTTTTTACATTAGCTACGTTGAATTGGGTTTCTGTCATTTGAAACCGGAATAGTTCTAATTAAATGTTTTGATTTTTTTTAAAAAATTGCTTTGCTTTTAAGAAATTTTATTACCTTTGACTTAAAAAAGAAACTGTGGCAGTTTCCAAATAAGTCTGTTCCTTCCGAAAGGGAGACTTATTTCCTCTTTTAATGTGTTCAGATAATCAGAAATGTAAGCTCAGTTCTAAAACTATTGTCTTATTTCAGAACAGCATTTTATACCAACTATACTCAAAAGAAAAGACTTTCACCAAATTTTAGACATAGAAAGTCATTAATTTTATATAAAATTTTATATTGTTTTTTATATTCTCTAGCCACTCTCTTGGCAGAGAGGACTTAGGTTTCTGGAAATGGATGCCCCTGGCAGTGGGAAAGTCAAACCTGAACACCTGTTTAGAGTCTGCACCTGCCCTGCCCGACCGCATTTGGGGTCTCAGACCTCTCTGTCCTCTGGGGTTTGCGGCGACATCTCGGCGTCAGAGAGTCCCGCTTTCCAGAGGAGCTTCTGAGAAGATGACTTTGTGTTGAGTCTCACTGCAGGTTTTGTGAGCCATCTGAAGATAGGCGGATGTATTTGGGCAAAACATGGTTTTATAATATCTGATCACCCATCATGAAATCAAACTACTCATTTCCGATAGTAAAATTTCCCAAGTTGTTTCCTCACCAGTATTTCAAAATCAAAGCATTCCCTTCGGACATACGAGACTGAAACAAACCCAAATTCCACCTATATTTGTCTTGTCTGGTGATTATTTAGCAAGTGCACTTTCAGATCTTTTTCCTCTTCGATGTCTTTATCAGTTACCTTTTCAATCAAAGATAACTTTTATCTTCACACATCATTAATGAATTTTTAAGAACGTTGCTTCCCTTATGCACATATCTTGTCATTTATCTGGCAGTACGAATTAAGTTAATGTGTTCTTCTATGGGCTCTCTGGCTGTTGGAATCCATTTCATTTCCTTACTTTAGTCTCTGGTTTGTTTTCATTTAAGGAAACCACAGCAGATATGGACTTAAGAACATTAATTTGACAAAAGTGGTTGATTGTATTAGGGAAATTTTTCTTCATGGAAACAAAATTCGGACTTCCCTAAAGAGTCTTATTTCCCTGTTGGTCTGTGAACTTAGAGTGGAGTTCTTGGAGTTGTTAACTGTGGCCCAGTTCAGAGCAAGAGGACTGGCCAGGCCTGCCTCTCCCATGACTGAATGGTGGGCTGAGCCAGCTTAACAAATGGTGCGCTTGCATGCCTTGTTGAAACAGTAATCCTTGATTGGTCCAAAGGGAGATGTTGACAACACGTATGGGAAGGAAAGCAGTTTGGTCCAGCCTGCCTTATCCGTGTCTGAGAGAGAGAACTTCACAGAAGGCACTCACTTCCAAGAATTCCAATCGGACGTCGGGACTTGGAAAGTCAATCCCAGGGATGTTGTGAGAAGGATAATTTATGTTTTGATTATCGTCTGGTTTCTGTTTCTTGCAATTCCAGTCACTATGAATACAAGAATGGTAAGTGAGAGTGTCAGGGCAGCTGAAAGGTCTTTTCTTGAATGGTACATTTATTTAGACGTAAACAATTTATCATCAAAGTTGCATCTTGATTGAATCACAAGTAGTGGAAACGCAGAAATTGGGGGTGTGGGGAATGCATCTCTGTGCTCTTGACATCTGCAGAGTCCTGGAAGGCATGGAACCTTAGAAGGTGGTGAGCTGGAGACATGCAGTGAAGTGGCAAAGGATATTTATTTTGATGTAGGTCCCTTCTAATGGTTTCTCTTTGCTATTAGAGTGATGTAGGAACTCTTTCCTACCATCCACAAGCCCCTGTGGGATCTGGCCCTCTTACTCCGGTGACCTCTTCTCATGCCACTTGCCCATTGTTTACAAGGGTCTGGGTATACAGGCTGAGCTTATCCTCCACATCCACAGGGTATTTGCATCTTCTACCTAGGATGCTCTTGACCAGAACCAGAGCTTGGCAGCAGCTTCTGATCCTTCAACTTTCAGCTTGAATGCCAGCTCCTCTGAGAGCCCTTCTCTAAACCTGCCTAAAATTACCTCCATTCCATATCCAGTCACTCTATCCAAAAACCATGTTTTACCTTTTTCATATCACTTATCACTATTTGAAAGGATTTTTTAGCTTGTCTATTTTCTGTCTCTTCCTGCTAGAATAAATGTTCTGTAAGGGTGGGGACTTTATTACAACTCCCAGCACTTAAATATCATCTGGCAATATAGCGGCTCAATTAACAGTCAACATTCGAATTTTCTAGACCTGTTAGAAAGCTGATTCATTATTATATATGTATCAAACATAAACAAATAGTTCTATTGTCCCTTGCCATTATGGGGGAAACTTTGACCTATTGAAATAGCACCCCCTCCCTCATCTCTGCCACTCCACACCTATTAGAGGTCCCTGTAGCTGAGACAAGGTGGCTGGTTTTATTGGGTAAAGGAGGAGAGAGGACAGTGGTTGCTAACAATTAGATATGTATTATTTGCTTGAAGGAGACACCTTCCTCTGAAACATCTTTCAGGCACAAACAACAATCGCCCTTTCCCCCTACCCGGGGGAACATGCACACTGGTACACAGCATGGACATCAATTTTCAAAAGTCAACAAGTCCCTGAAAGTTTCTTGCCATTTTTTCACGTGTGACCTTTGGCTTTGCTTTATGAAATTTGTAATCCTGCCACCTGGCAGAAAAGCAGGAAGAGAAGCAGGTTCTCAGAAACCTTAGCATCCCCAGTTGACCTTTCACAGTGACCTTTCACGGTGACTGGGGGCCCACAGCCCAGGCCTCTGACTGAGGCCATTCATAGGATTCCATTTCGTCCCTCCCCACCCTAACATTTCCTCCTCCTCTGGGGCCTCTTATTTATGTGCGTAAGAGAGGAAACAGAAAGGAAGCTGACAAAAAGATAATTTTTGTGAGGCAATTTAATGGCTGACTAGACAGCAAATGCCACCCTAGGGTCAGCTGGAAAGGCTAGATGTGTAAGAATGATATTTTCATTGTTACTTTGAAGAAGGTAGGATGAGAAAACTGAGTAGCTTCGTACACCTAGGGGTCATTTACAGATGACTGTCAGTTTACTGAGGCCCATATGGCCTGTTTTATTTGGAGGCACAGACATTTTGTTTTAATGATAGCTGGAATTCCTTTGAGATGGCAGAGAAGCATCGTCAGATACAGTGCCCCCTCCTCCCACAGACACAGCTCTGTGGTCACAAGAGAGCAGGGCTGCCAGTGAGGGCAGTTCGGACAGGCGCTCAGCGATGCCCCGTCACCCTGACGGGCTAAGGATTTGGAGGACAACAGTGGATGCAGGTTTAGGGGTGTGAGATGTTTGTGTATGGTTGGGAGCAGAAGGAAGTTTTGAAAACAAAATAAGGATTGGCCTCTGTTCGGTATGGTTTGTCATGGGCTTGTTTCAGAGCAAAACGACTGTTCTTTCTTATCAGCCTGTTCTTTCCTTTTGAAGATAAGCAAAAATATCCCTCTCCCCTCAGTCTAAGTGCTCAGCTCATCTTGACCAGCAGGTGATTTCAATTATTGGCTTCTTCCCAGAGCAGAGAGATGCGTTAAATCCCTGTCGGGGAAGGTGAAGCTTACCTGATGGAACTTGACTTTTGTTCCCTTTGTAGTTGGGCCGTTTGGGAGGTGTGTGTTTCCTGTTGAGATGACACTCTCAGTCCAAAAAATCAACAAGCTAATGTGGGCATGAAGATTGGCTTTTGTAATTATTTTGGCAATGTGTACACTCTCTTATCAAGAAAACACAACAGCACCTTTCCTTAATTCAATTCTGTCAACTTTTATCAAGCATCTACTGTGTGTCAGGCCATGTGTTGCCTTCAGGGGATGAAAAGAGATGAAATACACTCTTCATGAAGGTAGAAAACGAGATGTCTGCTTATATATGAGAAGGATAAGAAACAGTTGTGTGCTTGGGTTCTTATTTTATTATAATTCAAAATAGTCATTTATTGAATGCCTAACTTTTGTTAGACACTTTGTACAAATCATCTCCACTCCTTGCAACAATCTGGTTAGGGAGATAATATTAACTTTAATTTGTAGCCAAAGAAACTAAGGCTCAGCGAAGATGAATAATTTTCCAAGGTTATGCAGCAAGGAAGTGATTCCAATTCATCCTGTACTTTTTTTTTCAGTTGGACAATAATTTAGATAGGCGTGTATTTTTAAATAAAGCCAGCTTATATGCCAGTTTTTAGGACTGTCTACAAAAGAAATAAAGGAGAGAGACGACCTTCATAATCTTTAAAAGCTCTGTGATCTAGTATGGCTAAGGGATTTGAGAGCTGTTTAATAGAGAATCAGCATATGACATCGAATGAGACAAATAAGAGAGAATTTTTGGAAAGTTAGAAGGTTTTCTCCTCTGTTCCATTATTGGAAATGGGAATAAAGGGAAAACTCAGTGTTTTGTTTTGAAGGTGTGAAGCTCAAGTCAAAAATGAACAACCGGTCTTTGACACAGCAGTCCTGGACTGTTAGTAGGAGAGGGTAGGGGACCTTCAATACTGTGGCCCAGTGACTCATTTTTTGCTACAAATCATAGAGTTTAAAACATTTTACATGACAAATGAGTGCACACACATTTACATATTCCCACAAAATGCACTCATATTTCTGAAACAATATTTTCAGGAAATGTTACCTCTACTACATATGATATACTCTCCTATCTTCTATTCCAGCCAATAAAACAAATTCTGGTCATGATCCACTCGCTAACGGCTCACAACACGATGTTTGAAAAACAAGGCTCTACCTAATCCCTCCATTTTTTCCCTCTCCTCTCTTTATCCCTCAACCCCGGGAGAAACATTCCCGTAGCAAACAGTAGAAGCACTGACACCCTGCACCTTCCTCACCGCTTCCTGGTTCCGCATTCCCGTGTAGAGCACATGTGGCCCCTCCTCTCGCCCTCCGCACATGCCTGTGCTTTTTACATCCCAGGCGCCTCTGGCGTCTATACCGCTTCATTTATATGGAAGAGGGAAGTGTCTCATTGGGTCTGCAGATTATGATTGCTGCCAGGATTTATTTTTCCCCAGTAAATGAAGCTTCTCTAAGGGTCAGAAAACAGTCTTTCTTTTGGATACTTTTTTTTTTTTTTTTAAAGATTTTATTTTTTCCTTTTTCTCCCCAAAGCACCCCCCCCCGCCCCGTACATAGTTGTGTATCCTTCGTTGTGGGTTCTTCTAGTTGTGGCATGTGGGATGCTGCCTCAGCATGGTCTGATGAGCAGTGCCATGTCTGCGCCCAGGATTCGAACTAACGAAACACTGGGCCGCCTGCAGCGGAGCGCATGAACTTAACCACTCGGCCACGGGGCCAGCCCCTCTTTTGGATACTTTTTGACATAACTTTTAGAACTGGAAAAAGATGAAAGACTTTGTTACTCAGTATTCTTACAATTTCATGAAGAACTTTATCTTTTTATTTTAGAGAGAGAGGTCGAAACTTGGAAACCCAAATGAAATGCAGGCCCAATAAATGATTTGTGGGTTGTCTTTTCAATTACAAATATGATGGTTTTGATAATAGGAATGCTGCTTTTGAAAGAAGTGGTACTCAAGTTTTGTGTTAGGAAAAAACAAATTATCTTTCTCCAGGATTGTCTGTTTCAATTTTGTTTTGTCATGAAAAATGCAATAGAACAAAACTTTTGTGTTTTAATTTTTTTAGAGTCAGTGTTACTCTGGTCTGAACCACTGAGGGTTTCTGACCAAACCTTATATTATAGTGTCTTTTGTGAGAAGAAGAATATAGTATACGAGCATACCTCGGAGACATTGCAGCATCAGTTCCAGACTACCACAATAAAGTGAATGTTGCAATAAAGTGAGCCATACAAATTTTTTGGTTTCCCAGTGCATATAAAAGTTACGTTTACACTATACTGTAGTCTATTGAGTGTGTAATAACATTATGTCTAAAAAAACAATGCACGTACCTTAAGAAATACTTTATTGCTTAAAAAATACTAACCATCACCTGAGACTTCAATAAGTTGTAATCTTTGCTGCCGGCGGGTCTTGCCTGGATGTTGATGGCTGCTGACTGACTAGGCTGGTGGTTGGGGTGGCTGTGGAAATTTCTGAAAATAAGATAACAATGAAGTTTGCTGCATCAATTTGACTTTTCCTTTCAGGAGTGATTTCTCTGTAGCATGTAATGCTCTTTGATAGCATTTTACCCACAGTAGAACTTCTTTCAAAATTGGAGTCAGTCCTTTCAAATTCTACCACTGCTTTATCAACCAAGTTTTAAATCCTTTGATGTCATTT
This sequence comes from Equus przewalskii, assembly GCF_037783145.1. Lineage (NCBI taxonomy): Eukaryota > Metazoa > Chordata > Mammalia > Perissodactyla > Equidae > Equus > Equus przewalskii. The sequence goes on from NC_091846.1 coordinate 26,824,395, forward strand.
CAACAATCTTCATAGCATCTTCACCAGGAGTAGATTCCGTCTCAAGAAACCACTTTCCTTGCTCATCCATAGAAACAACTCCTCATCCATTGAAGTTTTATCATGAGATTGCAGCAATTCAGTCACATCTCAGGCTCCACTTCTAATTCTAGTTCTCTTGCTCTTTCCACCACATCTGCAGTTACTTCCTCCACTGAAGTCTTGAACCCCTCAAAGTCATCCATGAGAGTTGAAATCAGCTTCTTCCAACTTCTTCCAAACTTCTTCCAAACATTCCTGTTAATGTTGATATTTTGGCCTCTTCCCATGATTTACAAATTTTCTTGTAATGCATCTAGAATGGTGAATTTTTTCCAGAGGGTTTGAGTTTACTATGCCCATATCCGTCAGAGGAATCACCATCTATGACAGTGATCTTAAATAATAAGAAAAGAAAAGTCAAAATTCCTCCTTGATCCGAGGGCTGCAGATTGGATGTTGTGTTAGCAGGCATGAAACAGCATTAGTCTCATTGTACATCTCCATCAGAGCTCTTGGGTGACCAGGTGCATTGTCAGCAGTAATATTTTGAAAGGAATCTTTTATCTCTCTGCAGTAGGTCTCAGCAATGGGCTTAAAATATTCAGTAAACCATGTTGTAAACAGATGTGCTGTCATCCAGGCTTTGTTGTTCCATTTACAGAGCACAGGCAGAGTAGATGTAGCATAATTCTTGAGGGCCCTAGGATTTTCAGAACGGTAAATGAGCAATGACTTCAACTTAAAGTCACCAGCTGCATTAGCCCCTAACAAGAGAGTGAGCCTGTCCCTTGAAGCTTTGAAGCCAGGCCTTGACTTCTCCTCTCTAGCTATGAAAGTCCTAGATGGCATCTTCTTCCAATATAAACCTGTTTCATTTAGATTGTAAATCTGTTGTTCAGTGTAGCTACCTTCATTAAGTATCTTAGCTAGATCTTCTGGATAATTTGCTGCCACGTCTACAGCAGCACTTGCTGCTTCACTTTGCACTTTTATGTTATAGAGATGGCTTCTTTCCTTAAACCTCATGAGCCAATCTCTGCAAGCTTCAAACTTTTCTTCTGCAGCTTCCTCCCCTCTCTCAGCCTTCACAGAATTGAAGAGAGTTAGGGCCTTGCTCTGCATTAGGCTTTGGCTTAAGGGAATGTTATGGTTCTTTTGATCTTCTATCCAGACCACTAAAGTTTTCTCTATATCTAAGGCTGTTTCTCTGTCTTATCATTCATGTGCTCACTGGAGTAGCACTTTTAATTTCCTTTAAGAACTTTTCCTTTGCATTCACAACTTGGCTAACTGTTTGGCGCAAGAGGCCTAGCTTTCAGCCTGTCTCAACTTTCAACATGCCTTCCTCACTAAGCCTAACCGTGTCCAGCTTTTGATTTACAGTGAGAGTCGTACAAATCTTCCTTTCACATGTATGCTTAGAGGCCATTGTAGGATTATTAATTGGCCTAATTTTAATATTGTTGTGTCTCAGGGAATAGGGAGGCCCGAGGAGAGGGAGAGAGAAACGGAGGAATAGCTAGTCAGTGGAGCAGTCAGTACACATACAGCATTTATCAATTAAGCTCACTGTCTTTTATGGGCATGGTTTGCGGTGCCCCAAAATAATTACAATGGTAATACCAAACATCTTTTATCACAGATCACCATAAGAAATATAATAATGGAAAAGTTTGAAATATTGCCAGAATTACCAAAATGTGACAGAGAGACATGAAGAGAGGAAATACTGTTGGAAAAATGGTGCCGATAGACTTGCTTGACGCAGGGTTGCCACAAACTTCCAACTTATAAAAAATGCAATATCTGCAAAGTGCAATAAAGTGAAGTGCAGTAGAATGAGCTATGCCTGCAGTATGTGATGCCCTGTTCAGTTTTATTTGAAATCATTTTTAGCACAAAAACTGCAAAGGAAAAATATTAAAGAGAGATTGGAATTTGATTGTGGAACTGTGAGAGGTTTTCATAAGCTTCATAATTTTAAAAATGTGTTAAATATTAGAAATGAGATAATAAGGTAATGGAAATAAGATAATAAGCAGTAGGTTTGATAAATGGTCTATAAGTGTCAGACTTCGTTGTAGATATAAAATTACTACAAATACTTCCCATTAGCATGTTGCTTGAGCTAGAATCATGACATCATCCTTGACGCTACCCTCTCCCTCACTCTGCACACGAGCCGTTAGTATGTCCTGTTAATTCTACGCACAGAGATAGCTCAAATCCACCTGCTTCGGTTTCTCAAGTCAAACACACCACCTCTTTTTTGGGGTGATGTTTTTAGTAGACTGAAATGGCTACCTTATCATCCACCCTAGTTCCATTCTTGCCTTCTCTAATCAATTTTCACCATAGCTCCCTGTAAACTATTAAAAACGTAAATCAGACCGTGACATTGGCCTACATACTGGGAAGTGCATTTCTAACCCCATAAAGCTCTAAAGGATCTAGCTCATGCCCATCTCACTAATATCACCACACTGGCCTCCTTTCCATTCCTGGAACTCAGTGAGCCCCTTTCCTTCTCAGGGCCTTCCTACTTACCTTCTGATGCCAAATGTCATGAGCTTTGGTTCTTTCAAAGGAATCCTCTCAGAAGACTGTGCATACATTCTTACCATGCTGCCATTACTTGATATATTTTTAAAGCTTCCCTGAAACTACATTCCCGAACCTGCATTGCAGGGTTTTTTTTTGGGAAAAATCTTCAGTGGAAGAATATTTATTAATACAAAGTTTGATTTAGGACCTTGTAGTTTTCAAAGCACTTGTACAAATCTTCTCATTTAAATTTTATTTAATCCTCATAAGACTCATGTTTGAAGTTGATGTTGATGTTCAGAAAAGCTAAGTAGATGGTAAGATGGTAGACTTAAATCTAAATGTGGTAGCAATTGTATTAATTGTTAAAGGATGTAATACTCTAATTAAAGGACAAGGACTGTCAAATTGGATAAAGCCCAACTTAATGCTACTTTCAAGAAATATATCTAAAATATAAGGATGTGAAAAGATTGGAAATAAAAATATGGGAAAAGTTAATTGTAAATATCAAGGTCCCCCCTCAACCCCTAGCATCCCAAAAAGGCAGTGCTAGCTATATATTAATACTAAGAAGACTTTAAATTAAAAAAATTACCAGATATAAAGAGGATATTTTACAATGATAAAAGCTTTAATTCACCTGGAAGTTATAATAATCCCCAAAGTTTAGTCACTTAGTAATATGACCTAATTAAAGCAAAAATTGACAGAAGTAAGAGGAGAAAAGGAAAAATTCACAGATAGTAAGAGATTGTGATATATCTCTTTCAATATTTGAGAGAACAGACAAAAAATTACTAAATATTTAGAAGGCATGAATAATATGGTTACAGACTTTTCTTACGGATACACAAAAAACGTTGAACACACAAGTCCAGAAAATCATTTTTGTCTAGTATACATGGAACATATAAAAAACTTGACCAGATATGGAGTCAACTATCAAGTCTCAAAATATTTAAAAGGATTAAAATCTTGCAAAGGGTTAAAAGTTGATCACTATTCATTTAAGCTACATCAGCAACAATAATCTTGAAAAACACAGTAAAATCTTGAATATTCCCATAATTAAAAATTAAGAATTATATTTCCAAATAAGTAATGGGTCAAAGAAGAAATCATAGTGGAAATTAGAAAATATTTTGACCTGAATGATGACATTTTGACATATTAAAATGTATAAAATGCAAGTAAAGCCATCTTTGAGGGAAATTTATAGCCTTAAATGCATATGTTAGAATAAAGACTGAAAATTAGTGAACTGAACATCTATCTCAAAAATTTGAAAACTAAACTGAAAGAAGGTAAAAGGAAGAAAAAATAAATAGAAGATCGGAAAATGATGAAAATTTAAAAACAAATATATAGCAGAGACCATCATCAAAGCCAAAAGTTTATTCTTTGAAAAGTCTGTTAAAATTGGCAAGTTCAAATGAGGATAAAGAGATTAAAATAACCAGGCCTTAGGAATGAAAAAAGGGGATATCGTTATAGTTCCTTGCAGACACTGAAAATGTAATAAGAGGATATTATCTACAACTTTAATAAGTATAAAATTTGTAAAGAAAATATTAGCAAGTTAACTCAATTAATACTAAAAAAGTTAATACATGAGCAAACTGAGTTTAAACCAGGGGCATAAGATTAATTTAATGTAATTTTCCACACTAATTTTATAAAGGAGAAAAATCATATGATTACTTCATTATATGCCAATAAGGTATTTATTAAAATTCAACATTAGTTCATGATAATAATTCATAGTATACCAGGAAGAAAAGGAAGTTTAATTAATCTTAAAAGGGTATCTGCCTAAAAATCTACAGTTTATATGTGTGCACCCCTAATCTTCACTTAAAGCCTGTGTCCCGTCAGGGGTCATTCTGGCCTCATTCAGAACTGTGCTCTTCCATTTGACATCTAGTTGCTCATCTTCTCTACAGTTTAGTCAAAAAAAATTTTGATGAAATAAAAGAAAAATGAAGAAATATTTTCGTTAGTTTTATACCATATGCAATGCCTATGAAGATGGTAAGATTAGATTAAATACATATTATGATTTTCAGTTAGGCATTGTCTGAGAGAGAATACCAGTATCGACAGGAATGCAGAATTGGCTGGGAGAGCGAGGCCCAGAGGATAGGTCAAGGTCAAGCTCTAGAACAAGGCGAGAGAAATCAATTAGTGCTGAGAGGATGGGAAGCTGTCTGTCGTAAGCCCAGGAAGGCTGTGTCCAGAGCCCAGGAAATACAAGTTCACTGAGACACAGGGCTATTGTCTGCTGGGGGACAGAGGCTAAGTACCCCACAGAATGACTTCTGCTTCCAAGTATTTGTGAGAACTCTGCCTCCTGGGTGTTAACTGTGGCTGGACAGACCCTGCTCCTGGCTGGGAGACTGGCAGGTGCTGCGGATGCCTTAGACTCGAGGTAAATGGGCTGGTAGTTCTACTCCTTGGTTCCGATCAGTAATAATCCAGGGAAACTTTTATGTCTGTGCTTTATCATCATGAGAAGTTAGAAGAAACATTGATTTTCAGCAGTTTCCTCCACCTGATTCAGTACTTTTGGATATTGTATCTCGCATCACAGGGTCTTTGATAATTTAACTTGAGAGCTTATTAATTCTCAGGGAAATATTTTGATATGGTTGTCCTACTTCACAGAAGCAATGCTGAGAACTGCATAGAAAATAAAGTAGCTATTATCACAGTCATCATTATTACTTCTGCATGTTTCCTGTATTTCTCAAGCCACTTCATCCTGGGAATAAAAACAAATCAGAATAACAGTTACAAAACAGCATTTCTTTGGCTGCAGCTAGCTCTCTCAGAGTCCTCCCCCATAGCTCTGGAGTCTCCACTGAGTGTCTCCCTTGTATTCTGTGAGCAAGTCCTCTCAATTACTGCTAATCACCAGCAAGCTTATTCCCTTTCCACCCTGGGGAAGTTTCCAGTCTGGGACTCCACATGTGGTTCCTATGTCATTGGTAACTGGGAGTTTTTGTGATTTCTACCGATGCCCATCTAAAGGTGACAGAGCCTTGCATCGAGGGTACTTGGATGCAGCCCAAGAGTGAATGTCATCTCTCATAAATTGACAAATGCTACTAATGCCTTGCATTTCTAGTGCCCCACAGAGATTTCAGATAAATCATTGTTGGCTTTTGGCACTACCTTTATTGTAATTTTTCTACTTGGGACTCCTGTGTGTCTGCTGGAATAGTCTCTCCATATTCAAAGAGCAGACATTTGTTGTTCTCAGCATCACTTCTCTTTACTTGTATCATTGTCCCTTGTCCTAGAAGAAAATTGTTTCCTTGTCAATCCTTTTTCTTCCGTTTCTACCCCAGGAGTCTCCTTGGTCCCTCATGGAGATTGGCCAAAGAGAATCTGCCTCTCCATCCTCCAGATAGCAGATACATCCGACTCAGAGGGCACATAGAGCCATAGCTCCCATATGCGACACAAATAAATATACTCCTAGGACTGTCCTGACAAAAGGAGGAACAGCTTAGTGCTTTGTACAATTAGATCTTAAAAATATCCCTTCCTGAACACAAAAGATTGTGAGTGACCTGAATAATAGATGTTACGGAAGGTGGTGATATATTTTTGTTTTTTTAAAGATTTTATTTATTTATTTATTTTTTCCTTTTTCTCCCCAAAGCCCCCCGGTACATAGCTGTATATTCTTCGTTGTGGGTCGTTCTAGTTGTGGCATGTGGGACGCCGCCTCAGCGTGGTTTGATGAGCAGTGCCATGTCCGCGCCCAGGATTCAAACCACCAAAACACTGGGCCGCCTGCAGCAGAGTGCGTGAACTTAACCACTCGGCCACGGGGCCAGCCCCAGGTGGTGATATATTTTGAAGGAAGAAGGCTATCATGCAGACACTTCTCTGCCTCCTTTATCATTCTGATTTGGAATGTGTATTTTTCTTGAAGAAGGGTTTATAAGGTTGAGAAACCACGTAGTGGTTTTTTGTTTTAAATGAAACCCTCTGCTTTCTAATAGTCCAAAAACTAATTATCTCGTATCCTCTTATGGTTTGAAGCCTTTCAGCAAAATAGGGGATTTTTGTATTACATGCAAGTAAATTAGCAGTAAATTTCTCCAAAGCAAATACTGTAAATTTTTCTGTGCTAGAGGACTCAATTCCTGAAATGCAAGGCCAGTTACCTGCTCCGTTAAGAAACATGAGTGCAAACAAATTTTATGAAAAAATTATGAAAAACGATTGGCTACAGAGTGATCACAGAGGTTAATCTGTGTACTAATTAGCTTGTTTAGGACGTACCACCAAACCAGATTCACCAGTCATTTCTAGTGTAAGTAAATGATACAGCATTATGACAATTAAACCGTGATTCATTTTTCCAGTGTTTCTACATTAACTTAAAAATAATCATTTGGGTTTAATCCAAATCAACAAAAATGTACAGCGTCTAAATGGAACTTTTACCTTTCAAGTAATTTTTCCTGCTGCTGAAATGTGTAGAATGGTGCAAGATAGAACTTCATTTCTGAACTGCAGAGCTTAAAGGATATTCTCATAAGCCATGTGCCTTCCTTACAGCCCCTGTTTATTTATGCTACAGGTCATTATTCTAGTGAATGTGACACTGCAGTCATTCATACAGTTACAAATTATAATGTGTTTGTGCAAATTATAACTTTCTTGCACAGAACAAGGAGCAGAGCTGTATCAGGTGATAGAAGACTGATAAGTAAAAAGTCACTTGATACAATAAGGAAAATAAATTATGAAGAATTTTTTTAACTGGTGGAATTTTTTTCCTTGAAAGATGCTTATTTCTGCTAAATTAAGTTTCTAGCTGACACATGCCAAAAATGCCATAGGGAACAGGTAGGCTGATGGTACATGCTGACCACATACTCCTCCTGGGCTGAAGCTTTGACCCCTTGCTTTGAACAGGGTGACATTGTCAGCCCTCCCCCTTTCTTAGGGCCGTGGGAAGCCATTCCACTTGCGTGCTATTTTCTCTTGGTTGTGAGAGTAACTCTTCACTCAAGATGCCTGAGGTCCAGAACCAGAGAAGCCGGGGTTGTGGAAGGAGGGAGTGGCGGGGAAGCAGTGTGAGAGGATCCAGTTAGGACAAGCATAGCTTCCTGTGATGCTGGTGGAGAATGAAAAGATGACTCTCACTGAGTGGTCAAGGGGCTCACAGGAGTGCCTCTTGCTCTGGGACAATTTCGTAGGATTTCAGAACTTTGAGATGTCTTCTGATTACATTTTTGCTTAGCTGGGTGTCTGTGAGCTCCTTAGTGATAACTTCCAAGTCTATTCATTCATGTATTTTCAGATCCAAACATATTGCCAGGCACCTAATAGTTATTAAGTGCTTGATGATGATGATGATAGCAGCAGCTAACATTTATTCATTAAGCATTTTATATGTATTATCTAACGTAATCTTCATAGCAATTGTTGAAGGCATTATTTTTTCTATTCGTAGATGAAGCACAGAGTTTAAGCTCCTCGCCCAAGGTCACACTAGTAAGTGTTAGAGCCAGGGATCAGATCTCTCTGATAATGAAAACAGTACAAAAGTGCAAATAGTTGAATGAACTATTGAGTAATGCAAACAGTGTTTCCATTTATATCCATGGACCCAGAAGTTGTGTGTTTTGCATTAGACTAGGGTAGGGTTTCTTAGCCTATTGACATTTGGGGGCAGATAATACTTTTTTGTGGGGGCTGTCCTGTGCATTCTGGGATGTTTAGCAGCATTCCTAACTTCTACCCACTAGATGCTAGTGGCACACACCCTAACTCCCTCAGTTGTGATAACTAAAAATGTCTCTAGAGGGCAAAGTTGTTGCCAGTTGAGAAGCACTGGACTGAGAAAGCCACTGAGGCATTGATTTCAGAAGCACCAGTTCCTACCTGGTCATCTGAGAATATTAGAACTTGCAGAGACTAATAGCGTCCCTTTCAGCAACCCCTGGAAGATCTGGACTAGGTACATTTACCTTCCTCTGTGACAACATCACTGTCTTCACCCTCTAGGAGTTAGGGGATGAGGTAGGGAACAGTTTTTTGTTCTTTGCCCCCCTGCCCTCACAATGTTTTTTCCTTCTGTTATAGAAGAGAGAGAACGCAAAAGCATTATCCCTGGAACATGATGAGAATATGTAGATGGTCCAAAAAAATTACTTTCTTATCCTGAGAGAGGGAAAGGGTAAACATTTAGGAGTAGGCCTCTGGATGAAGGGTGTAGTGGTGGGAAGAGTTGTTATTCATTGGTTGCAGCAACACTGGTCCTAGTCTTGAGAACACAAGCCCATGTCCAGATGCAAGCATCCTAGGTACAAAGGAAGTTGTGAGGAGGATCCAAGTGGATTGTTATATACCCCACTCAGGTTTCTTGTGAATCTGTTTATTGAGGACCCAAAGTCTGTTTGTGATTGACTCATAAAATGGGAAAATATGTCGAGTAAGGACATTGTGGTTTGATTTGAAATAGGGAGAGCTGGTGTGGAGGTTTGGAGAGAAAATTCAACTTCTGCATTTGAAAATCATTGATAAAGATTCCCGTTTTCATTTCACACTAAAATATAGGATCTGCAGCACCAGTGTTCAGTTTTAGAACTTCACATGGCTGTGCTGTCATTTAGTTCTATTCTTTTTAACATTCTGGTTTGGATACCCTGGACTACTTAAAATGGATACTCAAGTGCCTCCATAACATTGAAAATTCCTAAGTACTGAAGAATACGTTTGAGGAAGTATAGTCTGGTTTAAAGTTACTTAAGTAGGCCCCCCAGAGACCATTTGAGTTTAATGAGGCTGACTCTGTATATATTTAAGTCATTAAAAAGTGATATTAATGCATGAGAGAGCAGCATTTTATGGAATTTGTATGCTCTAGGACTCTTGGCAGACATTTTTTGGTTCTAGATTAATAAAAAAATTAATCAGTGTTGGTAATCTTGATTTAAGAAAATCCAGATTTACAAAATAGATAATCTGGGCCATGAGTTCTTAGTACTATAAATTTATTCTTAACCTTGTTAAAAAAAAAAAAAGAAAAAAGGCTGATTTAAATAATACTTCTAGCTCATTAAGGGCCATGCGGGTCTCCAGTGATTTGACTGGGGGGCGATGAAGATGGGAATCAGTAACAAAACTATGGTGCTCGTGACTCAAGCTGATTGAGTGTCATTCACAAATAAAGGAAAAAAATTTAGAAACTTAATGTGAGCTAAAGGAAAATATCATTTGATTTACTAAAATAAATTTGCATTTCAACTTCTTTCAATATATTTCTGTGGAAATACTGGAAAAATTAGTCAAAATATTGAGAAGAGGGAAAAGGTAAGCAGGAGGATGAATGCAGTTGTATATAGCTGAGGGAACTCTGGCCTCTGGTCCTTTTCCTCAGTCGGCCCTACTCCTGGGAGAGGGATATGATTACTGTGAGCTGTAGCTCCATCTCCACAACCAGGTCATTGCTCACTGGGAGCAAATCTTTGACTGGGCCCTTTAGAATTTACTTAGTAGTCATTGCTTTCAAGAACTGTATATTCTGGAGTTAAATAAATTAAGGCATGCCCATTAAAAACAACACTATGCTTTTGATAAAAGTCCTGTTATAAAACAGCATTTCCCAACCTTTTTGGTCTCAAGACTTCATTATGTTCTTAAAACTCGTTGACGACTCTAAAGAGCTTTCATTCATGTAGTTTATATCTATCAATATTTACTGTATTACAAATTAAATGGAAACATTTTGACATATTTATGTATTTATACATTTAAAAACAATAAACACTTTATCTGTTAACATAAATAATATAGTTTTTGGAAAATATATTTTTCAAAACAAAAAATATTTGTGAGAGTTTAGTATTCTTTTACATTTTTGCAAATCTCTTTACTATCTTACTTGACTGACTTGATATGTGGTTTCTCTTACCTGCTTTACTCTTCAATGTGTTATGATATGTTTCAATTGAAGAATATAAAGAAAATCTAACCCCACATATATATGCTGCTGTAAAGGGAGGAATATTTTAATAGCCTTTTTGGATAATTGTGGATATTGTTCTTTAATACTGCACCAAAATTCAAAAATGACCTTGATTCTTTTTAAGATTACAGCAGTTTTACCCACCATTGCTCTTGCCCCATCAGTGCAAATGTCAACACCGTGAAAAAGCAAATAACATTTTAGTATTGTTATGAAAATAGGTTTCACCTTCCAGACCTAAAGGAAGGATCTCAGTGACACCTAGGAGTCTGCAGAGCATACTTTGAAAACAGCTATTATAGAAGAACATTTTAAAATGTGGAAGAAAGTCCACAGCACATTGTTCAGTGATAAAGGGACAGAGTTGTCCCACTTTTAAAATAAAAAAATATATATATATATTTTTAAGATTTTATTTTTCCTTTTTCTCCCCAAAGCGCCCCGGTACATAGTTATGTATTTTTAGTTGTGGGTCCTTCTAGTTGTGGCATGTGGGACGCCACCTCAGCGTGGCCTGATGGGTGGTGCTGTGTCTGCACCCAGGATCCTAACCAGCGAAACCCCAGGCCGCCGAAGCAGAGCGCGCAAGCTTAACCACTCCGCCTGGAGGCCGGCCCCTAAAATAAAAGTGTGTACTAAACTGTTAAACAATGATAATATCTCAAGATAGAAGAATTATGGATCATTTATGTTCTTCTTTTTGTTCATTTTATAAAATTTCCTACAGAAAATATTTTATAACATTACAAAGTTACTTATTCAGTCTTTACCATGTTAGAAATTAAATGTTTTGAAAATTTAAACAAACTACAAAATCTCATTAGCCGTTACCCTAATAATACTATTTTTATTCCTTTTTTAAAAGTTTGATTTTATGGTGGTGTAAGAACACGTACCCTTTGTTTTGAAGTGTGCAGTACAGTATTGTTGACTATAGGCACACTATTGTACAGCAGATCTCTAGAACTCGTTTGTTTTTACTCCTTGTTCATTTTAGTTTTTATTAATTTATATTTATATTTTGAATAGTGTTTTTCATAGAGTAGTAGAAAATTCATTTTTCCCACTTATTATTGCATATGGCCAAGAAGCTTTCCTTCTAATTATATATAAAATATTAGCCTTATTATTGGTACACATTTTGGCTCATATGGAGATGAACTGGCTAATCTAAATGGTATCCAATGATATTAGTTACTGCAATTTTTTTCCTAAAGGGAAGTAACAGTGATTTTTTCATTAACTGAGTTTAAAGAAGTGTAATCATTACATTAATACTCTAAAAACCTTAGATCCAAAATTATGCTAATTGTGTTTTAATGATTTAGCAAATTTCTGTTTGTTCTTCAAGATTTAAAAATAGCCAGAGGTACTTTAGTTTAGGCAGTTTTGTTTAATGTTTCTGTCGCCATAACTACACTCTTTTAACTTTTAATCATTCTCAGCCTGGTTTATCTCACACATAACTTAGGACTAATGTGGAAAGATAACTATTTTCAAACTCTGGTGTTGCATTATATCTACATAGGAGAGATTTCTACTTGTTCTCTTTCTGCTACAACCGTTTTCTAAGCTGTATAATTTTCATTTCTTGGCATCACTTGTATAAAGAGCTCTGGATGAGGGCACTTTAACACAGGTAGACCTTGCGGTGTCACTCCCAGGTGGCTTCCTATCAGAAGTAATAAGTAAGAAATAATTGAATGGCAGCCTCTTTCCTTTGTACAGCTTTGATTCTTTTGGAGAAATTTTGCTCTTTCTGTCTATCACAAAGTTAATCTCCCAAACATGTCTACTCTGATTATGTACTTCAGTTCTTAACAACATCTATGTCAAACTTGTTACCTCTATTGAATCAGATGATTTATGAAAACTGATAAGTATTATTTGAAATACTGTGAACATAGGATGTTTTGTTTAGTTAGTTCTTGTCTGCTCCAAGATAGCCTTCACTCACATGCCACATGAAATATTAGATGAATATTAAAACATAACATATACGCAAGAGAGTCTTCCTAGCTTTAATAATTGATTCAGAGGGATCTTGAGTCAGAGGCATTCTTGGCATCTAAACTCAGACTACTCCAGGTGGGACAGCCTAGTGTGACAGCTGCATTAATTGTTTGTTTGTTGTTTTAATAGTTGCGCAAACAACTGTTAGACTATCGGGTTTTTAAATTGAGTGGGTGCTGGAGATACTCTGCCTGGGCTTAAACCAAGCTTCTCCACTTCTAGCATCATTTGGGAAAGTTAATTAGCTACTTTCTGTCAATATCTTTATCTGTAAAGTGGGAATAACAGAGTTTCTGTGAGGATTAAGTGAGCTAATACATGTGAAATATTTAAAACCAGCAGGAAATTTTCCACATGTTAACTACTGTTAATATTAGTAGTACTATAATTTTTTATTCAGGTAAGCACACAATAATGTTAAGCAATGCCCCCAAACTTCTGCCTTAAACAATATAAACTCAAGTGCTGTGTTAGAGGCTATGTAGTTTAGGAGTCAAGTTTTGCCTACTCTAGCCTCATTAAAGTCTATTTCAAGTGTAAGAGAACATGATACTGCTTAGACTTAAAAATAAGGAAACAGAAATGGTACAGTCAGAGAACAAGAAAGAGATACTGGTAAACATGTAATTTCCTAAATTAAAAAAAAAATATCATTGGAGTGGCTGAATAATAGAATGAAAATGTTGAATGCCAAAACTACAATTTGGGAAGTTAAGACACTCCTATCAAAATACAAAGTAATGTTACAGAAGAATGAAAACATGAGAGAAAAGTGGGGCATGGAAAATCAATCAAAGAGGTCAAACACTTATTGACTAGGAGTTCCAGAAGGGAACAGAGAAAGTAGATAAGAAAATAATCTAAGAAATTATCAGAGAAATAACCAAAGATCATTTCTCTAAATTGAAGATAGACTTGTGTCTTGAGATTAAATGGCTTGACCAATTTCCAGCACAGTGATGGAAAAATAACCTATACTTAGGTGTGTTTTGATGAAATTTCAGAACTCCTAGGATAAAGAGAAAATTTTGTTTCCAAAGAGAAACATAAAAAGCTACCTAAGAAAGAAAGAGCATTATGTTAGCAGACTTCTTTTGGACACCCTGGATTCTGCAATGCAGTGAAGCATAAAAATTTAAAATTGTCATGGAAAATTATTTTGAACCTAGAAATCTCAAACATGAAGGTAAAATGAAGATTTCTTAGAGATGCAAAACCTTCTATAAAAGCTTCTGTAAAAGAATAACTTATAGAAGGATATACCTGGAGGAGGTTTCAAGATGGCAGCTAGGAAGGTCCTGAACTCACCTCCTCCACACAAAACAAATCTACTACTACATATGGAATAATTCCCCCATGAAAGGGACCTGAAAACTAGAGAAACAGAATCTCCACAACAAAGGATAGCATTGAGATGGGCTGAAGAGGCAGAGACACAGCCTTGCCAAGGCTTGCCAACCACACCCCAGCCACTGTGATCCACAATTGGAAGGGATCTCAAAGGTATGGAACATTTCCCTGAGGGTTGATAGATTCGAGCTCCATGTCAGGCACCTCAACCTTTAGATCCTGCACAGGAGAGACAAGCCCTCAAGACACCTGGGTTTGAAAACTAAAAGGGGATATGTCCAGGAAAACGATAGAACTGTGGAGAACAGAAAATCCACTCTTAAAGAGCTTGTGCATAGACTCACTCTACCTGGAAATCAGTGCAAAATCTCCAGTCTGAAAAGCACATAGACCATAGGTAAAAGAGACCCACTTACTAATCTTAAAGCATCTGCCAGAGAGGCAGGAACCAGAAGGGACTCTCCCTAGGGACTGATATTCTGGCAGGAACCATTCTTGTGATCACATTCTACCTTGCAACTGCTGGCACTGCGGGTGCCATTTTGGAATTCTCTAAATTCCTTTAACTTGCTGGTGCCAATGGGTGTGCCCCCACTGGGAGACCCCCCCACCCCCCTGCACCTTGTCCATGTCTCACAACTGGCATGAATGATAGCCTCACCCGCCAATACACCACAGCTGTGCCTTGAAGCGTGGTCAGGTGCCAGCCCTGACCACCAATGCACTGCAGCAGTTACAGCCTCACTCTACAGCAGATCAGGCACCAGCCCCTCCCATCCTCATGCCGCAGCCCCACCACAACAAATGGGCACATGCAACCCACATAGGGGACACCCCTTAAGCACCTGGCTCTGGTGGCCAGAGGGCATTGCACCTCTTGTCCCCACAGGACGTCTCCTACATAAGGCCACTCTTTCAAGACTGGAAGGGGTAGTTGATTTACCTAATAAATAGAAATAAACAAGAGCATTAGGCAAAATGAAAAGACAAAGGAACATGCTTCAAAGGAAAGAACAGGACAAATGCTCAAAAAAAGAGTGAAATGAAAGGGAGATAAACACTACCTGATAAAAAATTTAAAGTAGTGGTCATAAAGATGCTTAATGAGCTCATGAGAATAATGGATAAACAGTAAGAACCTCAATAAAGAGAGAGAAAAATATAAAAAGTACTAAACAGAAGTCATAACTGAAAAACACACTAGAGGGATTCAACAGTAGACTGGATGATGTAGAAGAATGAATCAGGATTCTGGAAAACAAAACAATGGAAGTCATCCAGAAGAGCAGCAAAATGAAAAACAAATTTAAAAAAGCAAAAGTACCTTAAGGGATCTCAGGGAGAACTTCAACAGAATAACGTTTGCATGATAATGGTCCCAGAACAAGAGAGAGAGAAGTCCTAACTGAAAAATATACTAGAGGGATTCAACAGCAGACTGAGTGATGTAGAAGAATGAATCAGGATGCTGGAAGACAAAACAATGGAAGTTATCCAGCAGAACAGCAAAATGAAAAATGAATTTTAAAGAAGCAAAAATATCTTAAGGGATCTCAGGGGCAACTTCAACAGAATGATGTTTGCATCATAATGGTCCCAGAACGAGAAGAGAGAGAAAAGGCCAGAAAAATTATTTGAAGAAATAATTGATGAAAACTTCCCTCATCTGGGGAAGGAAACAGACATCCAGGTCCAGGAAGCCCAGAGAAAACCAAGGAAGATGAAACCAAAGAGACCCACAGCAAGAAATATCATAATTAAAATGGTAGAAGTTAAGGACAAAGAATTCTAAAAGCAGCAATAGGAAAACAACTAGTTACTTGCAAGGGAAACTCAATAAGGCTATGAGCAGATTTTTTCAGCAGATACTTTACAGGCCAGAAGGGAGTGCATGAGATATTCAAAGTGCTGAAAGGGAAAAACTTTTAACCAAGAATTCTCTACCTGGCAAGGTTATCACTTAGAATTGAAGGAGAGAGTAAGAGTTTTTCAGATAAGCAAAAGCTAAAGGAGTTCATCACCACGCTACTGGCCCAGAAAAGAAATGTTACTTTAAACTTCTTTAAGCTGGAAATCAGTGTCACTAATCAATAATATGAAAACATACAAAAGTAATAATCTTACTGGAAAAGGTAAATGTATAATAAAGGTAGTGGATCAATCATGTATAAAGCAAACATGAAGGTTAAAAGGCAAAAGTAATAAAATTAGCTAAAATTACAATAAAAGCTAAAATTACTTGAGTTGTATAGAATGAGAAATAAAATATTACATTAAAAATATAAGTAATGGGAGGGGAGAGTAAAAAGGTAAAGCTTTGTAATGTCTTCAAATATAAGTTGCTGTCAACTTAAAACAGAATGCTATTTATGTAGGAAGTTATATGTGAACCACACAGTAACCACAAGGGAAAAACTTGTAGTAAATACGCAAAAGAAAATGGGAAAGAAGTCTAAACATAACATTAAAAAAATGTCACCAACCACAATGAAAGAAAGAGAAGAAGAAAGAAACAGAGAGGAACTACAAAAACATCAAGAAAACAATGAACAAAATGGCCATAAGCACATACTTGTCAATAATTACTATAAATGTAAATGGATTAAATTTGCCAATCAAAAGACATAGAGTGGTTGAATGGATAAAAAAAAAAAATGAGACCCATCTATATGCTATCTACAAGATGCTCTCTTCAGAAGTAAGGACACACACAGTTGAAGGGAAAATGAAGGGACAGAAAAAGATATTCCATGCAAGTGGAAATGAAGAGAAAGCTGTAGTACCTATGCTATATCAGAGAAAATAGACTTGAAAACAAACACTGTTAATAAAAGACAAAGAAAAGCATTAGTAATGATAAAAGGGTCAGTCCAATAGGAAGATATAACACTTGTAAATATATATGCACTCAACATAGGAGAAACAAAATATATAAAGGAAATATTAATGTACCTAAAGGGAGAAATTGAAAGCAATACAATAATAGTAGGAGACTTTGGTACCCCACTTACATCAATGGATAGATCATCCAGACAGAAGATCAATAAGGAAATATCAACCTTAAACAACACATTAGACCAGATGTTCTTAATAGATATATACAGATTACTCCACCCCAAAGCAGGAGAATAACACACATTCTTTTCAAGTCCATATGGAACATTTTCTGGGCTAGATCACATGGTAGGCCACTAAACAAGTCTCAATAAATTCAAGAATATTGAAATCATATTAAGCATCTTTTCTGACCACAATGATATGAAACTGGAAATTAACTACAACAAAAAAATAGGAAAAAAAAAAAAACCAAAAACATGGAGACTAAACAACATAATACTGAACAACCAATGGGTCTTAGGAAAAATAAAAAAATACGTAGAGATAAATGAAAACAAAAGTATGGCATACCAAAATCTATGGGACGTAACAAAAATGGTTATAAGAGGGAAGTTCATAGCAGTATAAACCTACCTTAAGAAACAAGAAAAATCTCAAATAAACAACCTAACTTTACACATAAGGGAACTAGAAAAAGAAAAACAAACCAAGCTCAAAATTAGTAGAAGGAAGGAAACAATAAAGATTGAAGCAGAGATAAATGAAATAGAGACTAAGAAAACAATAGAAAAGATGAATGAAACTAAGCTGGTTCTTTGAAAAGGAACAAAAGTGACAAACCCTTACCTAGACTAACTAAGAAAAAAAGAGAGAGGGCTCAAATAAATAAAATGAAAGGGAAGAAGTTATAATAGATACTACAGAAATACAAAGGATCGTAAAAGACTGCTGTGAAGAATTCTGTGCCAACAAACTGGACAACCTAGAAGAAATGGATAAATTCCTAGAAACATACAATTTTCCAAGGCTGAATCATGAAGAAATAGAAAATCTGAACAGACTGATCACTAGTTAGGAGATTGAAACAGTAATCAAAAATGTAGTGACAAACAAAAGTCCAGGACCATATGGCTTCACTGGTGAATTGTACAAAACATTCGAAGATTTAATACCTGTCATTCTCAAACTCTTCCAAAAAATTAAAGAGGAAGGAAAACTTCCAAACATATTTTATGAAGCCAGTATTCTCGTGATACCAAAACCAGACAAGGACAACACAAGAAAAGAAAATTTCAAGCCAATATCCTTGATGAGCATAGATGCAAAAACCAACAAAATAGTTGCAAACTGAGTACAACACTCCGTTAGAAGGATCATTCACCACAATCAGATGGGATTTATTCCAGGGATACAAGGATGGTTCAACATTCACAAATCAATCAACATGATACACAACATTAATAAAGGGTTATAATCATATGATTATCTCAATAGATGCAGTAAAAGCATTTGACCAAATTCAACAGCCATTTATGATAAAAATTCTCAATAAAGTGGGTGTAGAGGCCCACACAATAAAGGCCGTATATGACAAACCCACAGCTAACATCATTTTCAGCAGTTCAAAGCTAAAAGCTTTTCCTCTAAGGTCAGGAATAAGACAAGGATGCCCACTCATGCCACTTTTATTCAACATGGTATTGGAAGTCCTAACCACAGCAATTAGGCAAGAAAAAGAAAAAGCGGTCTGAATTGGAAAGGAAGGAGTAAAACCATCATTATTTGCAGATAACATGATACTATATATAGAAAACCCAAAAGAATCCACCAAAAAAACTATTAGAACTAACAAATGAAATCAGTAAAGTTGCTGGATACAGCATTAGTATACAGCAATCTGTTGCATTTCTATACACTGTTAATGAACTATCAGAGAAATTAAGAAAACAATCCTATTTACAATTTCATCAAAAGAATAGAATACCTAGGAATAAATTTAACCAGGGAGGTGAAAAACTTGTACTCTGAAAACTATAAGACTTTGATGAAAGAAATTGAAGGTGACACAAATAAATTGAAAGATATACCATGCTCATGAGTTGGAAGAGTTAATATTGTTAAAATATCCTTTCTACCCAAAGCCATCTACAGATTCAGTGCAATCCCTATCAAAATATCAATGGCATTTTTCACAGAACTAGAAAAAAGAATTTTATAATTTGTATGGAACCACAAAAGACACGGAATAGCCAAGACAATTTTAAGAAAAAATAACAAAACTGGAGGAATGATGCTCCCTGTTTTCAAACTATACCACAAAGCAATAATAATCAAAACAGTATGGTACTGGCACAAAAACAGACATATAGATCAGTGGAACAGAGTAGAGTCCAGAAATAAGGCCACACTTATATGGTTAACTAATCTTTGACAAAAGAGGCAAGAATATACAATGGGGAAAAACAGTCTCTTCAATAAATGGTGTTGGGAAACTGGACAGCTACATGCAAAAGAATGAAATTGGACCACTATTTTGCATCAGATACAAAAATAAACTCAAAATGGATTAAAGACTTAATGTAAGACCTAAAACCATAAAACACCTAGAAGAAAATATTGGCAGAAAGCAATTTGATATTGGTTTTAGCAATATCTTTTTTTAGATCTGTCTCCTCAGGCAAGGGCAACACAACAAAAATAAATAGATGGGACTACATCAAACTAAAAAGCTTTTGCACAGCAAAGGTAACCACCAACAAAATGAAAAGGCTGCCTACTGAATGGGAGAAGATATTTGCAAGTGATATGTTCGCTGAGGGGTTCATATCCAAAATATGTAAAGAACTCATACAACTCAATATGAAAAAAAAACCCCAACCCAATCTGATTACAAAATGGGCAGAGGTCTTGGATAGATATTTTTCCAAAGAAGATATACAGGTGGCCATCAGGTACATGAAAAGATGCTCATCACTAATCATCAGGGAAATGCAAATCAAAACCACAATGAGATACCACCTCACACCTGTCAGAAAGGCTGTTATCAAAAAGACAAGAAATAACATGTGATGGGGCTGGTCCCATGGCCAACTGGTTAAATTCACGCACTCTGCTTGGGCTGGGGACTTCGCTGGTTCAGATCCTGGGCATGGACATGGCACCACTCATGAAGCCATGCTGAGGTGGCATCCCACATGGCACAACCGGAAGGACCTGCAACTGGAATATACAACTATGTACTGGGGGGCTCTGGGGAGAAGAAGAAGAAGAAAAAAAGAAGATTGGCAACAGATGTTAGCTCAGGTGCCAATCTTTAAAAAAAAAAAGTGTTGACGAGGATGTTGGAGAAAAGGGAACCTTCATGCACTGCTGATGGGAATGTAAATTGGTGCAGCCACTATGGAAAACAATATGGGGGGTCCTCAAAAAATTGAAAATAGAACTACCATATGACCCAGCAATTCCATTTCTGGGTATATATCCAATGAAGAGAAAAATACTGATTAGAAAAGATCTATGCACACCTATGTTTGTTGCAGCATTGTTTACAATAGTGAAGATATGGAAACAACCTAAGGATCCATCAATGGATGAATGGATAAAGAAAATGTGGTAATTATATACAATTGAATACTACTCAGCCATAGAAAAAATGGAATCTCACCATTTTTGACAACACAGATAGACCTTGAGGGTATTATTAAATGAAATAAGTCAGATGGATAATGTCAATACCATATGATTTCACTCATATGTGGAATCTAAAATAATAAAGCAAACAAACAAAATAAAACCAAAACAAGCAAATACAGAGAACAGATTAGCGGTTCCCAGAGGGGAAGGGGTTGGGGGTCGGCAAGATGAGTGAAGAGGGTCAGCTATATGGTGATGGATGGTAACTAGACTTGTGCCATTGATCACTTTATAGTGTATACAGATGTCAAATTATAAAGCTGTACACCTGAAGCTTAGACAATAAAAAAGGAATAACTTACAAATCTCCCACAACGAAATGAAACGCAAAATGAGTGTTAGATTAAAAAAGTGGACAGTAAAACTCATAACAATTATGGAATTTTGTGTTAAAATAACAAAGAAATTTTTTATCCAATAGATTGATAATATTAAGCGTTGGTGAACATGGGAAATAGGTACTCTGATATATGTACTTTAGGTGACATTATAATAATTTTGGGCAGGCATTTTGGAAGATAGTTTGGCAGCATATATTACTATTTAAAATATGCGTTCCATTTGATCCAACACTTCTAGGTGTCTATAGTAAGACAATAGTCCTATGTATAGAAAGGGTGTGTAGGAGGTATATTGTGCAAGGGGTAGCACTGAGGGATTTGTCAAAGAACATCATCTCAGTAGTCTTCAGTACCATTACATGTAATTCTTATGTCATTATTGTAAGTAATGATTTTAAGTGCCCAAGAATTTAGAAGGCGAGAGGGTCCTGAAGTCTGTCAGAGACTACATCGACAACAATCTACTTTCATAGGAAAACGTGCTCATATGATCAACAGAGAAGAGGTTGAGTTGGATCTTGTACAAATTCAAGTGAATAAGAACATTCAGTTTTGAGCTGAAATCAAGCTTAGAAAGGTTCAACTCCAAAGGAAATCTTTTTAGAAAATTATGACAGAGTGAAAATTGGACTATAATGGAAGTCTACCTATAATTTTATGGTTTTCCAAATGGCATATCATCTCACTTTGCCTTATGTTTACTTAATTAGATGTTTGAAATATGGAAAACAATATTTAGAAGAAAGCAGAAACATAGACTTAATGAGACTCAAAAAGCATAAACAGAAATGATAAATTCAGGTGTCTTTATATTTTGATCATACAAATAATAATTCTGGTATGGAAAGTTAGCTGGTTCTCTTATTACTTTCTACCAGAGTCTTTATTACAAGCATAATATCAGTTTTTTCTTCTTGCAAGATTTATCAGTCTAAATTCAGTGACAGAAGATGAAACTCAAGAATATATTATTTCTAAATTTATTCTCAGCTAGGCTGAAATTAGCTATGCAATAAGCTCTACTTGTATAAAAGGATTTAGATATGTGGGTTCCAAAATCAATATAAAAATACCAGGTAAGTTCTCTTTTCCCTAATTAGCGTACAGTAGAATTTTTAGAGAGAAAGTCCATAACTAGAGGTTTATGGGGAGAAATAGGGAATTGAGTGTAGTATAGTAAAGTGGTCATGAGGTGACAACAGTTGCCCCTGGAGTTATGACATCATGACTATGAAGCACATAGCATGAGTCCTGGCTCAGAATACCCAACACATCCCAACTAATATTATTTAAATTATTAATTTATTTAACAATCTCTTGTTGTCTGCCATGTGTCAGGCGCTATGCAGGGTTGGGTCTTTGGGAGGGGAAGGGACCAAGGCTGATGGAGGTTATGTCTTGTTGTGCCCTTTACTTTAAAAAAAATAACTGTTCCAAGTTAAGAAGAAGGTAAAGTAAGCAGTGCTATAACTGGATGATTTCCTCCCTTAGAACTTTGAACTGCTACCCCTGAACTATGGTATCTTTCAGTTGGTATGAGTAGAGAGGTAGGGTGACAGTATATATTAACATAAATTTATTTTAGCCTATGAAAGAACTTTAAATCTAAAATGTTCTGTCAACTGCTGCTTTTCTTTTCTTTTTCTTGGCCTTCTCGTTCAAAGAACATTGAAATCTTATTTTTTTTCAATATTTTAGAAAACTATGCCTTTCTATTATTGCAGAGCATGAAAAGCTCATTTAGAAACTTCTGTGCTTTTTTTATTTTTCATCCTGGTTTTTCAAGGCCAGAACAAAGAAGGAAAGTAACGGGTAAGAAACAAAGGCTTTCAAGTGCAAGATGTAGAGGTTTTAATTAAAGGATGCTGAAAAAGTGACTAGTCCTCCAAATCTTTAATAAAGCTAGTTAATTCTCCACCAGTGCTGTAGGAATTATGCTCTAGTGAGCTGGGACATTTTATTCATAATCAGGTAACATTGTGTGCTTTTAATTAACAGTTGTACTTCCATTTGTCGGCTACTATTGAAAGAAAAGTGACACCAAGTAGTATCCTACATTGTTCCATAATCATCCTCAGAAAACTTTAGGCATCAAGCCTGCTTAGAGTGCTGTTTGCTAAGAATTGCGTGGATCAAAGCATTGGGCACCATGTCTTTGGAATACACCATCCAAAATAAATCATGGACAGTTAAGAGGACACCAACCAATTTAAGGAATTAAAAATATACATTATTTAGCAACTCACTGAATGGGAGAAAATATTTGCAAATCGTATATCTGAGAAAGGATTAATATCTAGAATACCTAAAGAACTCCTACAACTCAACAATAACAAAAAGCAAACGAATTTACAAAATGGGCAAAGGACTGGAAAAGACATTTTTCCAAAGATGGCATAAAATGGCCAACAGGTATATGAAAAGATGCTCAGGATCACTAATCATTAGGCAAATGCAAATCAGAACCACAATGAGATATCACTTCACACCCCTTAGGGTGGCTACTATTAAAAAAAGCCAAAAATAACAAGTGTTGGTGAGGATGTGGAGAAATTGGAACACTTGTGCACTGCTGGTAGAAATATAAAATGATGCAGCCACTATGGAAAACACTATGGCAGTTCCTCAAAAGAAGTGAAAATAGAATTACCATATGATCCAGCAATTCTACTTCTGGGTGTATAGCCAAAAGAATTAAAATCAAGGTCTCAAAGATATCTTTCCACACCCATGTTCATAGGAGCATTATTCACAATAGCCAAAAGGCAGAAGCAACCCAGTTGTCCATTCATGGATGAATGGGTAAATAAAATGTGATATATACATACAGTGCAATATTATTCAGCCTTAAAAAGGAAGGAAACTCTGACACATGCTACCAAATGGATGAACCTTGAAGAAATTATGCTAAGTGAAACAAGCCAGTCACAAAAAGACAAATACTGTATAATTCTACTTGTATGAGGTACCTAGAGTAGTCAGATTCATAGAAAGAGAAAGTAGAATGGTGGTTTCTAGGGGCTGGAGGTAGGGGAAATGGGGAATTGTTGTTTAATGGGTACAAAGCATTAGTTTTCCAAAATGAGAAGAGTTCTGGAGATGGAGGGTGTTGATGGTAGCACAACAATGTGCACGTACATAATGCCGCTGAATTGTCCACTTGAAAATGGTTAAGATGGTAACTTTTATGTTATGTGTCTTTTACCACAATTAAAAATTTAAAATTATATATTTATTATTTGACATTAAATGTGAAAGGGTAGTTGATGAAATGAGGGTTTCAAGAAGAAAGTCAAATTTTTCCTTCCTTCCTTTCTTCTTTCCTTCCTTCCTTCCTCCCTCTACCCTTTCTCCCCCTCCCTTCCTCACCCTCCCTTCCTCCATCTCCCCCCCGCCCCGCCCACTGGCCCATATTATTCTTAGTACCAGGATACTGGCTCAAAAACAAAGTTACTGTTCAGAATTTGTGTTGCCGAATAACTCATGAGAGTGGACCCAGATGACAAGCATATCAACTAATGCTTATATAATTGAATTTCAGGTGGTGATGTTATGAAAAAAATAATAAAGCAGGGTAAAGATAGAGAAATGGAAGCATTATTTTAAATAGGGTGGTCAGGTAGGAGCTCTCTGAAGAGATGATATTTAAACAGAAACCTGAATGAAAAGAAGGATATATCTGGGGGAAGAGTATTCCAGGTAGAGGAACTGGCATGTACAAAGGCCTGGAAACTGGAATGTGCTCAATGTGTCTGAGGACAACAGGGAGTCGAGGTAGCTGGAGCAGAGTGAGCTGAGAAAGTGGGAAAAGTGGCCACATCTCATGGCTATGACAGAACTCGGGCTGGATAGGATATGAAGTAAGCAAGTATGTCAAGAATGAGTCCAGAGTTGACCTCAACACCTAGGTGAATGGTGGAATCTACTGTCTACCAAGATGGGGCCCAGAGGAACACATGTCCAGGGTGGGGAACAGGAGGTTGGAGCCTGATGATTCAAAAAGAGCACAAGGCAATATGCTTGTCAGTGAAAGGAGCTAGGGAATGCGGACAGTCAGGAGTTAGCGAATTTAAAGTGTCTTTGTAAAGACTGTGGGGTGAGAACTTAAACCTGATCACAGTTATATTTTCAGATGTCATTATCAAAACAATGAGTTAGAGAGAAGGCTTTTGGTTAGGGTTAGGATTACTAAAGGGTTCTGAAGGCTGGGACAATGTGAGGAAGGTAGTTGGGGGGCTCAGATGGTTTCCAGAAACTTGTACTGTGGCTATAGCCATGGAGGATGGAAAGGAAGAGACAGAGTCCATCAGTACTGTGAAGACAGAAAGGGGGCAAAATACTTGATTAGAAACTCTGTGTTAAGTGAGGAAGGGTAATGGATTAAAAAAGCAGTTAAGGGCAATCTCTTCGCATTGATTGTGTTTGTAGTGTGCCATGCCACTTCACCTGCATGCGAATCCCTGGTCAGGAAGGAGAATCCTGTGATTGAGTGGCTACATTTTCGGTGCTAATTATAGTTGAACTGATGGCAGTGGTTGATGATTGATGCTTGATGGTCAGATATACCTTCTCTAGAGCCAGAGTGATAGCTCAGGGATCAGGTAGTTCTGTTATCTTCTAGCGCAGGGCACCTCAGAGGCTACCTGGAGGGTGGGGGTGTCTGAGAAGGGGCTAAAGGGACAGGACTCCTGGTTACTTCTACCAGAGAAGGTCTGAATTTGTCAAAAGATTTGTTTCCTTGAAAGATTTTGCTTGAAAATAGTTTAACTGCTAAAAGGGGGCTTAAAAAGTCAATGATCTTGTTCATGGTCCTTGTTTGTCAGATGAGAAAACGGCGACTGTGAGAATAAGTGATGTCCTCTTCACTCTAGTCCTTGCTCTTGTCCTCTTTTTCCTGTTCTTTTCCACTTTTATAGTTATTGCAGATCTTCAAAGGAATTTTACCCTTGTAATCTTACTACCAGCCTCTGCAGCAACTGGAGCAGATGTTGTAAAGCATCATTTGAAACGTAAGAACCCAGGTTTCCTGCTTTCTGGCCCACATCTCTTAGAAATGGACCTCATTTCCAGAGAGCCTCATCCAGGTGGGCCCAGGGAACTTGGGTTTTTATTTGCACATCAGATGATTCTGGTGCCGGTAGTCCTAAGGCCACATTTTGGGAATAACCAAACTAGATGTTTTGTGAAGGAACAACCCTTGCAGTGGATGAGTCAGAAATTATTATTGGACTTTACGGATTTAAAAAAAAAGAGAGAGAGAGATCCTCACTCGAGGATGCCCTGCTACGGCGATGTGGTTGAGACCCAAATTCTGTTCTTTCTACAAACCATTGCTTCTTGAATGGCAGGTGTATGCAACAGTGACTTTCCATGTTTGATTTTTTTCTGTGATCCATAGTGAAATAAGCAAAATGTAGAACAGCATTGTTTTTTATCAAGCATCTCCATTTATTCTGAAACTCTGTCCTTCTAAATGTTTTTAGAATTAAAATATCCCTTCTTTTATGACACAATAGTAATTGTATGTAATAGTTCATTTTTTTTTAATGACATGAAATCCACAAATCTGGATACCAATGCACTAAAGTCCAATGGGTCTACCTGGAAAGAAAGCATGAGACAAATACAGGAACTCTGCTGTCCAAGCCACCCCCCGCGTCCCTCACCTGGGTGCCTGGCAGATTCCACAGAGCACTGTTTGAAAACCATTGATGTGGTGGAAAGTATACCAGACAAGGAGTTGTGAGACCTAGATTCTAATCTTATCGCCATCATTAATTGGCTATGTGACTTTGGTAAATCACTTCATTTCTCTGGGCCTGCATCATCATCTAGGATTCTGTGTGCTTAAGGATAAATTTCTATATTTTGAAATAAGGAAATTATTAAAAATGGATTAGAGGTTATTTTCGTTCATTATGAGTAATTCATCAACTCTACCATATTTGTATGAAATGACTAATACAATTCTTTATTAAGCCCAGTACACAAAAAGCTCATTAAGCCAATACTGGCTTACCCAGAGTGGTATTTAATTCAAAGCAATTGCTATTCCCTAGTACTCTAGATCTCTGTGGTTTAGTAGTAAAAATATTGAATTATCTGAATCTTATTAACACAAGACTCTTTTTTTTTTCAATTTCCCTAATTTTAAATAGAGATTTTCCTCGTACTTCAAGAACTGGATGTGACTGAGGGGTATATGCCAATCAGCATCAGCCTCTGACTTATCAGAAGTTGGACCCACCTTGATATCCACAATCCTGCTCAAATGCTCTGGTCCACAAATAAATCGTCAGATACTTAGGATTTGATTCTATTCATGACTCTATACAAATCAGTCTTTGTGGTGTCTTATAAATCCTTAAATGCCACAGCTTTAAAACTCAGATTTTTATTTGGGGCCACTCTCTTGCCTTGCAGCATTATTTTTTCCATGTATTTAACAAGTACATAATGAGCCTGCTGTATCTGCAGAACATTGAGTGAGGCCTTGAGGACCATAGTCCCAGACCACAGGGGGCTCCTAGTCTAGGAGAGGAGTTAGGCTTACAAATAAGTGATTAAAATGCAATATAAATGCAGTGTTGGAAAATTTATGTTTTCAGTCTTTACCCTCAAACCTCTTCATGTTTGCTCTAAACAGTGGCCTTTTAGGGCAAAGTATCTTCTGATATAGGGTGGAACTTCAGGTCAGAGAGGTTATAGGTACACTTAGCTCCCCTCGATAACTCGCAGAGGCTATTCAGGCCTTCACTGCTCTCTGTTTTCCTTCCTTTTTAGGAGGAAGGACATGAGAGTGGCCTTGTAGGACTCAGGGATGCCAAAGAACTACTTTGGCATCAAAGGACTTGACTTGTCTGAAAAATGTATAGGATGCAGGGGAGACTTTTCAGCCTTCCTCCTGGGGATGAGGGTAGTCACTGGTCTCATAGGAAAGAGAATTTGGGCACAGCCCCTCCTGTGGGAGCAGGACTCCTGGCCCAGGATCCGTTGTTAAGCAAACTGAAATGAGCCTCTGGTATCAGTCTTGGGAAATCCTGACTGCTTCTCTCTACAAAGCCTAGAGTATCCTGCACAACATATGTCATCACATCAGGTTGTATCCAAATATGTCTTCTAAGTGTGGATATCTCATTGTTCTAAAATTGACGCTAAGTGTTTTATTAATCAGTTTGTCATGTCAGTAAAACATTGGAGTTTATCGATTTGTGTCTTTCATTATGTACCTATAAAATATAGAATTTAATTGTTCTCTTATTATAGAAACAAGTCTGTTTCCAGACATAAGAGGTCAGTGTACCTCATGCAGAAGATCTGGACAAAAGTCAAATTATGTTGACTTATTCACACAGTTCCAAATAAGACCGTGGGCCAGAACATGCTCTTTTTTTTTGTTTGGAAAATAATGATAGGTTCTTATGCATTCCTATTAAGAATAATTGTTTCTGGCAAAGTATACATACAAAGTTTTTATGTATACAAATGTTATATCATACAAAGTTTCTAGCAAATTCCTACAAGTTACTACATAAGAGTTTCCCTCCCTCCTTCCTTCCCTTCTTTTCTTCTCTCTATCCTCCCTCTCTGTCTTCCTCCTTCCCTCCCTTTCTTCCTTGTAGCTAGGTTAGAAGGAATCATATAGTTTGGATGTAGGGATGACAAGGGTTCAAATGTGGCCCTACTAGTTCATTTCTTTCTGCTTTTATCTGGACTAGGGGTAGTGGAAGTGAGGCGGCTGGGAGGGACCTTGAGGTCCTGGGAGGCCATGTTCCTGCCTTCTCTGGACTCCTAAAGTAATTATTATTGATTATGTACATTTTGTATTTGACTGTACATCAGAATGTTTGTTGTTTGTCAGTCTTCCCCAACCGTATTGTGGTTCCTTAAGAACCAGAATCTTACGTAAGTACATCTTCCACACTAATCAGTGTACTGTTGTTCCTGTAATTGGGGATAAATGAGTGGAATGACAGAGTG
Organism: Equus przewalskii; assembly: GCF_037783145.1. Classification (NCBI taxonomy): domain Eukaryota; kingdom Metazoa; phylum Chordata; class Mammalia; order Perissodactyla; family Equidae; genus Equus; species Equus przewalskii. Next base: position 26,853,171 of record NC_091846.1, read on the forward strand.
AGTAGGATCTTCTGATGGAGACCCACCTTCTCTCCACGTTTGCCAGTCCAAGATAATTTCAGATAGTCGAGTCAGTGAGATATTTGACATCAAATTCTATTTTTAAGAACATAGCGTCTGATACATGTAATTATAGCCATATGACTAATCCCTCTTTTTTGATTCATTGGACTCCAAGTGTCTGTATAAACATCTCTTCCCCTCCACTCCATTCATTTGAGCCTTATTCAGCGTCTCCTGGCCCTACCCAGTTGTCATGAGTATTTCCATCTCAGGTCACTCTGCTTAGTAGCAGGGCCAAAGGATGTAGCCGCGTCCTCATGTAGCAGCCTCCTTACACGCTGCACCTGTCCGTGCCTACTCTGCTATGTCATCTGCTGGATGTAGTGAGGTATTTGGCTCCTGTTCTCTTGCACCAGGACATGAGAGTTCTTGGGCTTAAGTCAGGGTTTGAGTCCCAAGTCTACTCCCTCTTGGCTTTGAGGCCTTGAACAAATTACTCTTCTAGCCTCACTTCCATCATCTATTAAAATGAAGATAATCAAACCTACCTCACAGGTCAGAGTAATTAAATAAGGTAAGCGGTAAGTGTTAGTTTTCCCTCCCTTTCTCTCACCTGGTGTGATTCTATGTGAAGGAGAGGGAATGACTGTGCATTCTTTCTATGGTGTGATTAGGATAGGTTCAGTCTTTATATTTCAGCTCTCTGAAGTAATATCACATTTTTTGGAAAGTATGGTAGATCTGTTCAACTTACAGAGATGATGCTAAATGCTCCTCAGATAATAAAGTAAAAAAGAGAAATTTAGCTTCATTTTGATGGAAGTTCATGGTACTGTGTTAATATCGTATAATGCGCCTATGAAAAGGAATATAGTAGTGTAGAATTCTTATGGTAAATCTTTAAAACTAAATCTCTAGGGGCTGGCCTGGTGGCGCAGCATTAAGTTTGCACATTCCGCTTCAGTGGCCCAGGTTTTGTGGGTTCACATTCTGGGTGTGGACATGGCACCACTTGACAAGCCATGCTGTGGCAGGCGTCCCACATATAAAGTAGAGGAAGTTGGGCATGGATGTTAGCTCAGGGCCAATCTTCCTCAGCAAAAAGAGGAGGACTGGCAGTAGATGTTGGCTCAGGGCTAATCTTCCTCAAAAAAAATAAATAAAATAAAAAAATAAAAAATAAATAAATCTCTAAAGAATGGGGCTCTTGGGTTTATGTAGTTAAACGTGGTTGGAGATGAACTTTGCAGAAGTGTGAAGCTCTGCTGTGTTGTACAGTTGTGTCTCTCCCCTTTAAACGTGGCTCATTTTAACTGCACATCTTCCAAGATATTTGCTCAAGCAGTTGGCCGTTTGGGGCTCATCTGTGGTGGTTTTAGCAAGCCTGCTTTTCCCAGGTCACTTTTTTCTTTTTTTTTTTTTTTATCCAGTACAGATATGCCACACTGAAGTTTTCAGCAGCTTAAATTATTTATTAGCTGTCTTCGTTTAGTAAATTGTTTTTATCCTGACATCTAAAAAGGAAGAGAGAGTTCATGAAAGGATTACTTTTAAAGAGTGATGGTCAGTGCAGGTGACAGTCAGTGCCCAGAGTGAGCCTCTGCCGTGATGATGTGGTTCCTGACACAGAGCCTGCCTCTTCACTGCCTTTCCGTTGAGTCTGGCCCTGGTCTCTTCCTGCCCGCTGCTGCAGATGTCACAAAGCATCCCGGGGCCTAGGCCTGCTTGCTGTCACTTCCTTGACCTTTAAGTGCTTGCATTATGCCTTCCCTCTCAGTGCCACCTTCTCTTCAAACCCCCTCTACTCTGCCTGGCCAATGGCCACACAGCAAAACCTCCTAGTCCTGCATCTGTGTGGCTCGTTCGATGGTGGTCTTGTTCAGGGAAAGCATCCTGTCTTCAGTCTAGATAAAAAACCCTGTGGAAACAAAAGATGATGTCTTATCATTTTCTGGACCTCACCCAGCTAGACTAGTTTCTTGCACATAGTAGGGGATGAGTCAGTCAGTGTTTGTTAGTAATTACCTTAATCTGATCAAGCTGCTGTAATAAAAATATCACAAATGAGGTGGCTTATGACAACAGAAATTTATTTCTCACATCTCTGGAGGCTGGGAAGTTCAAGATAAGGTGCCAGCAGATTCCATGTCTAGCAAAGGCCTATTTCCTGGTTTCTTTTCACTGTAGCCTCCCAAGGACAGGAGGGGCAATGTATCTTTCTTGGGCCTCTTTTATAGGGGCACTGATCCCATTCATGAGGGCTTTAACTTCATGACCTAATCACCTCCCTCACATTCGGCATTAGGTTCCAATGTAGGAATTGATGGGGGGAGACAAACGTTCAGAGTACAGCAGTGATATTAGAGAATTTTTAAGAATTTAAATGAAATATAGTTATGAAATTCTTTTAAAACTTTGCCTTTTACTTTAGGGAACTTACTAGTAAGATAGTTAGAATATCAAGATACCTTGTGTGTATGGGAGGTGATTATTATACTTAAAGGAATATAAGAAACAACCAGGGACAATACCAGTGAAGTATGTTCCAGCAAAGGTTTCTGGGGAAGGGGCTCTAGGGATTTGCTCCTGGCCTACTGTGGGAGAGTTAATAAGAGGATGGATATTGCCCAAGGTCATTGTGATGAAACCAGATCACTGAGTCAGCAGAGCAGTCAGTCAGTTTTATTATTTGTAAACTAGAGTTCCCTTTATTTATTCAGTTATTTGATGAACGTTTTTAAAAGCAGTTACTATGGGCTAAGTGCCCTACTGGGTTCTAGGAACACTAAGATGAATAAAGCTTCGGGAAGCTCATAGCTCAGTGGGAAGGCAGACACACTGACAGACACTTAAAAAGTAGTGGAAACGTTCAAGGATGGAGATATTATTTATAACATTGGGGGTCTAGGAAGGACACTGAACCCACTGGAAGTATGGATCCATTTCCTTAGTCTAAGTCAAGGACATGGAAAGCAGAGACATGGCGTTGAGTATGATTCTGGGACTGCCAAAAAGGGTGGGTTATGGTACAAGTCAGAGAAGATCACATGGGATGAAAGAGGTCCTTGCACTTTCTGTGTTTACTTCTGCCTCCCCTTTTCTGACTAACTACCTTTCCTCACCAAGGCCTGCTCCTGCGATCTGCTCTGTGGTCTGGGGTCTCTTGCTCTTTGCTTTCCCAGGCCCAGTTTGTCTGGCTGCCAGTCAAGCACTCAATATAGACTTTCTGCCAGGTGCTATGGGCAGACTGAGATGAACTTATTATAGTCTCAGTGCCAGTTAGAGATAGATGCTGGAGATTGTGTGGAAAGGCATTTCAGGTATTGGGAACGGCTTGAACTGAAGCACAGAGGCAGGAAATGGGAAGAAATGGTCAAAGTAGTGGCCAATCAGGCTGTAGAGGTAGGTTGAAGTTTTGTTCTTAGGCTAGAGAATCTGTTCCATATTAATAGGCAGAGAAGTTTTCCTTTTAGCTAGCGTATGATTAATGCAGTGCTGTAGGCTGATGGGTCAGAGGTGGTGTTTAGGGTGGATGGTGAGACTAGGGGAAACACAGCCGTGTGTTCAGTAATGTTATTGAATTGAACTGAATTGAATCTGTTACCCTTGTCTGGGTATGAGTTAATATGCATCTCAGTTGCCCTGGCAATACCTCTTGGGGAGACTTTAGCACAAAGATTCCTAATTAAAGGAATCACATGGTTATTTGCATACCTGGAGCTAGCACACAGGCTTTGAGAGTTCTTTACCCATGCTCTCGTTAGCCCCTCAGTCTTTCACATACTATGAAAAGGAAATAAGATTTGGCAAAGATTCTTGACTTGGTAGGAGAGAGTTTTGTCATGTACTGCCTAGAGTCACTAATTTCAATCTTCATTTTAATGAAAGAGTGTTAAAATGAATGGAGATTCCGCTTGATTATATTTTCTATGATTTACTTTTAAATTCTTCAGTGTAGACACTGTGGGGTGTGAGTATTGTATACAAATTAATCTACATCTGAAAGATGGCAAACTACTATCTGGAGCACCTAACTGAGAATATGCAGTTCAAGGTCTTTAGTTAATATGTGAAAAATTCATGAGATAGTTACCATGAATGCTTCAGGGCATCTTTGTCTCTGATCGACAAGGAAGATTTAGATTCCGCCCCCCACCCTGAGTGGTAAAATGAATGGGGTTCAAGATTTGTGGATTCCATACTGTTGCATGAACAAGATTATTATCTAGTGTACCAAATATGGGAAACCAAGTTGCCTTTTGAACATGACTATAGGTTTATAGTTCTGGACCATCTTGTTTACAAGACTGTCCTAAACTAACTAAAAGAGTTAGCTGAATGTTACATTAGAATATCCTGATAGTTTGCCTGCACTGGACTTTTGATGCAAAATGCTGTTGACACGCTGAAAAGAACAGAGAGAGGGACTTCCTTGTGGAACTAATTGCATTTTTATTTTTCTGCCTGTTTGCCAACAGATGTTTGTATGTGTGGCAGAATTTGGTAGCAAGGTTGTGGGAAATGAGACCTACAGATCTCACCTACCAGAACCAGCCTAATATCAATGAATGATCCAAATAGCTTAGATTGGTTCTCAAAACAAAACGGGCTTCCTGAGAATGAACTGAATGAAGGCGGGGGAGGCATTTAAACAAGAGGGAACCTTATTGATATGGTTGATAAGTTCTTCTTGATGAGGAATGCATTCTTTAGATTTGTTTGTTTGGAGGATGCTCTCTTTTTTATTTTATTTTATTTTTTTTATTTTTCAAGATTGGCACCTGAGCTAACATCTGTTGCCAATCTTATTTTTTTCTTCTTCTTCTCCCTGAAGCCCCCCAGTACATAGTTGTATATTGTAGTTGTGGTCCTTCTGGTTGTGCCATGTGGGACGCCACTTCAGCATGGCCTAATGGGCAGTGCCACGTCCACGCCCAGGATCCGAACTGGTGAAATCCTGGGCCGCTGAAGCGGAGCGTGCGAACCTAACCACTTGGCCACAGGGCCAGCCCTGCAATGCTCTCTTTGATTATGCATCAGTGCTCCCTGACTCATCCCATAGGACTCATTTTAAAGGGAAATAATACTGCATTCTTTGACCATGGGGCAGAGCAGAGATAATTGGCCTGCACTAGAGCTGATCAAACCTACAACCATGGCAGAAGGCACTCACTCCTGAACTTTTGGTCAAAGACCAAAAGTTTATTTCATAAAATGTGTGTTTCATAGAACGGCATGTTTCACATGAAACGCAGGGACCTGAAAACCTGAGAGCATTTTCCTTAAATTACTAGGCCAAAAGCTCCAAAAAACATGTTTTCCACCATAAAATGTAATTGCGAGGCAAAGTATAGTCTGTTTTATCTGAAACACATTGTTTATTTGTGTCGTAATCGGAGCTCTCCATCACTGAATTAGCATAATGGCTTTAGTCTGTTTTTGTCTTAGGGTATTGTTTAGAAGGAAAAATTAATATGGCCTGTTTCTACTAATCACAAATTTCGTTTTGTATTTCTTTGATATACTTTCTTTGATGTGGGAGAAAAGACTAAATCTCTTTTAAAGGAAGAAAAATGTGAGTGAGTGTGTTGAACGTGTGTACAATCTCAAGAATTTAGTAAGCCGCACAAGATGGGGAAAGCTAATATTCTGTGTTTGGGGCCGCTTTGCTTCTTAGAGGAATTTAATTACAGCTGGGTGGCTTTCTAGGCATGTAAGATATTCTTATCCTAAGACTGTAGAACATTTTGCAACTATCTTGTTTGATTTACTAGGCTACTGAGAGACGAGTTAGAGAAAACACCAACTAGACTTTTCTAGAAGCAGGAGCCAAAGAGCCCAAGTACTGCAGCTTCCTCGTTGTTCCCTGTGTTCTTCTTGTGCGAAAGAATTTTGTTTTCCCCAGATGGCTTCAGTGGTCATTGCAGAGCTGGGAAACTTGATCCTTCAGTAGCCAGGAGGGGAGAGCTCTCAAAATTTCTTGCTTCTGCCAGCTGGAGAGGAAAGGACTGAATACACCAGCGAAGCTTCACTTCCCCCATCTGTTTACACATTTATAGCATTGAAGCCAGGAATGTGCTCTAATGTGTACACCTTTCTTTATGCACCAGGAGAGTCCTCGAAAACCTGTGTTTAATTCACATTTTCATAGATCCATAGAAGATTTCCCACTGATTTAAATGATAATTTCAGAGGTATTTTGTGGGAAATTTGGATTGATCTCCAATTGGCAGTGGCTTTAACTTTCTGTCCTCCAGGCTTTCTGTCCAGAAATTAATGATACGTAAATGAACACAAGGGTTTAGAAACCTTTGGTAAATTCTATTATAAAGTGAGTAACCATTCCTTATTTCATATACAACCATTTGTTTATGCCACAAGCATCTTTGGAGCTCCTACTCATCACTAGATACCTGGGGCAGAAAATAAGTAAGACTTGATGTCTGCAGTTAGGGGGTTTATAGTGTCCTGTGGGAGATGGGAGTAAATCTGTGGGTATAGCTCAGTGTAACTAGTGCCATGAGGCCAATGTACTCTGGACCCTGAGGGTCAAGAATGGGGGCATCTAATTCATCCTGGACATCCAGGGATACTTTCCAGGTTTTGTCAGATGAGGGGGAATTAGCCATGTGAAGAAAGGGGTAGGGGCGTACAGGGCATGTTAGCAGAGAGAACAGAGCACAGGGTATGGAGTAGGAGCACATCTTGGAGGAGCTCTAAGCTGTTTCGTAAAGCTCAAATCATAGGTGCCTGTGAGCAGTGTCTCCCAGCACTTCCCTTGGAGACTGTAAATCTTATTTGAAGCTGCAGGTCTAGCATGGTGTGGTGATTGACACATGGACTCGAGCCAGGAAGCCTAAGATCGCATCTTGTGTGTGATTGATTTGGAGCAAGTCCCTTTAGCCTCTTTGTTCTTAAGCTTCCTCGTCTATAACATGGGCATTATAATAATCTTATCTACATAAGGTTCTGGTGGGAATTTAATCAAGTAACAGGGCCTAGCGTGTAGTAAATACTATATAAGTATTTGTTAAATAAAAAAACGTGAGACCAGGAGGGTCAGGGCAGAGGCTTGTTCATAAAAGACTCTAAAACAAGGAATAAAAAAATCCCCAGAAATGTTCCTAATGAAAAGCTGACTAACCTTCCGAAGTTTAGAGATAGAAGAAAAGACTTAGAGTAGCGGTTCTCTAACTGTCCTGTGAATAAGCATTACCAAGGGATCTTGTTAAGAGGCAAATTCTTGGCCCCACCCTCAGAGAATCTAATTCATAGCTCTTGGCTGGGATCCAGGAATATGCATTTTAAAAATTACCCATAGCGATTTTCACACAGACGGTCCTCAAGTCTTTTTGAGATATTGCCTGAACCTTTGTGCTTTTGGAGCACGTGACCCATAGGGACTCATAAGACTTGTGTTCTGGTCCCAGCTTTGCCACTCCCTGGTTGTGTAACCTTGGACAAGTCGATAATGCTGTGAACATCCATTTATTTGTCTGGGAATAATATCATTGTACTACTGTGAAGATGAAATGAGACGTGTATCTGAAAGGCACCAGTGAACTGACCATGGTTAAGTGGTCTTGTTATTGGAACTGAGGGTGCCTCAGCCCACAGTTGAGCAGATATGAAGCCTCAATCCTGATGGCAAGCCTATTTTAAGATTGAGGAAATGGAGGGTGGTTGAAGCTGGACCTCTAGCCACTTTTCTCCGTAGAATCCACCTCTCTCTTCAGTGGCATCTGGATTGATTATCCAGCTAATATTCCAGTGCTCAGCAGACACAGATAAAGGGAGTTGCTACTTTGTAAGATAAACAGCACCATTATTAGACAGCTCTGCTTTTAGAAAGTTCTACAGATTAAGCCAAAATAAGCCTGCCAGTAGATTTCACCATATCATTTTAGTCAACTGAGTGTGGAAGGGTTAATTAGAACAGGCTTTTTGGATTGACTGGGGCCAGAATCCAGGACTTGAGTGGGAAGAGCACAGAGGACGGTTGGCTGGCTGATGGGGCTGGCTAAGCGTCATGCATTGTTCCCTCCCAGCTGTTTAAGTTAATACTCCCTCTCAACCAATGTTTGGCTACAACTGCAAATTCACAGGCCTAAGTGAACAGAGAAGAGAGGATTTAGAAAAAAATAAAGGATTTTATAATTTATTAAGATAAAAATATGTTTCGTGCTAGATATAAATGTTTTCCTGAAATATAGTTGCTTCTGGTTTAGGAATTTAGCAGCTACCCATAGGGACTTACTGTGATGGAATAAAATATTTGGACTAAAAACAAAAAAAACTCTCGATTGGAAATTTAGGATATATATAACTGGTTTGAATTGTATTTTATTCTACTTTAATTTTAATAGAATCCAACAAGAAAAAGAGCTGAAATCCAAAATTGCCTCCTTGTCTCTAGAGGTGAATATGAAGTGGATATTATTGCTCTACTTAACCCACAAGGATGAAAACTAATTATTACTGCTCCTCTCACTGCCTAAGAGAGAAACAGAGGCACATACAAATGTGTGTATAAATGTGTCTGAGTGTAAACAAGCTTTGCAATAATATACGTATTTCATAAAGACTTCGAGTTTCCTCTGAAAACATGTAATTGCTTATATAATAAATTAGTTAAAAATTGTAGTGTTGATCTTTATTTTTGTTTGAAAACTATTGTTTTTCAAACTATATGATTAACTGCTAAGGGAGAACTTTTACTTGAAGGTAAAGGAGTACTTGTGATTTTTCTCCCTTTTTATTTATTGATTTTAAATGTATTCATGACTTTTGTGTTATTTTTTCTCATTATAATAAGTCTCATAAAGGAAATGTAAATCACAGATGGCTATGTGGTCATAACGCTTGACCTGTTATTTAGAAAGCTCTCCAAAATTTCCTAGTGCAGTAGATGGATGTTTGGTTGTGTTTAGTTATAGGCGACTCACTGGGTTGCAAGGAGACATTTGTGTTAAGAATAATAGAATAATACTTTTGTTTATTACTACTTCAGAGTGTATCATTAGAATTATCCTGTCCAGTAATTTATTAAAGTGATAAATGATCAGAGAAGAGGGATCAAGGGCAAAGAATGAATCTTAGAAAATTAGAAATAGTCCCGACCTGTGCCCAGCTCTCCAGTCTTATTTCTCGCCACTTCTCTCCTTGTTCTCTACACATCAGCCTTACCTTCTTTGAATTTTTTGAATGTTTCACACTCTCCCTTCCATAGTCATTTAATTGTGCTGTTCCTCTGGCCCCATCTCCCTTCATTTTTTTTTTTTTGACCCAGTACTACTAATTCATAAGGCCTTGGGAAAAATGCTATTTCTTCCAGGAATCCTTTATGACTTTGCTTTCTACTCCCCGTCTAGCATGCTATTCTTCCTTTATCTTATCACCTAGCACAAATTATGATTATTTTTCCTTTCACTACGAGTCTTCCCAGCTATGCTATAAACTCCATGACAGCAGGGACTCTATTTGTTCATCGTTATATCTCTGGCAATCAGCATGATGCCTGACACATCTTAGGTACTTGACTAATACTTGTTAGAAAAATGGATAGATGGATGGATGACTAGATGGATGCATGGATGGGTAAATGGACAGATGGATGGAAGAATATAACGTTCATAAAGAAGGGCAGATGTTGGCCTCATGGGGCAGGATCTTACTAATATCAATTTGAGCCAGGAAATTTGTACCTTTTAGGTTCTCAATAATGAGTACACATTGATTCACTAATTTACTGACTTACATTTTTGCCATGCCTAAATGCAAGTGATAGGCAGCAAGTAAAATATGAACATCAAAATATGAAAGCTGATAATATCACAGTTATTTCCTTGGCCAAAAATGGAGGGGAAAAAAACCACGTTGGTTTTGGAAGCTCTCTGAAAGTGTATTTCTAACATTTAATTTTGTTTTGTAAATGGTTTTCTTTATTATGTGGTATGTTAGACATCTCTAGAATAGTGCTGGCAAGTCTTTAAGTCAATTCTATGCTTATTGGCAAAGTGTTTTAAAATATTTTGGTAAACTTTGGAGCTGTGTGCCATTCGGCAGCTCCCATGACATTTCCATGTCAGTGTGCTGCCTTCTTATTGCAGTTTGTTCACTCATCACTGGAGTGCTTCTTGCCAGCTTTTGTTCTCAGGATGGAAGATGTTTGAAGTTTTGGATGAAAATATGCAAAGTGGTACGAGAGCCTCACACAGTGTTGTGTAATTAGAAATGTATAGTACAGTCGGAAGGAAAGCAAGTTAGAATTGGCTTTCTGGACTCTGTTACTATGGGAGGATTTTTGTGTAGCTGTTTGTAAGGGTTTAAGTCTCAACAACCATTTTTAGACCTATTAGTAATGGAAAAGCTCAACCTAATCTTACAAAAGTATGTATGAATATTATTTATTTATATATTTATTTTTATAATTATATATTTTTATATATAATTATAACATATAATTATAATATCATAATTATAATATCATATATAGGATATATATTTATATATAATTATAATATCATAGATATATGTACACACACGTACTTCTGAGCTTTACACTGGGGTATAGGCGTGGTCACCTATGGAAAGGAAATTTCTGGTGCTCTCTTGGATCTCTTCGAAGGAACCTGCAAGGTTATTACAGTTCGAGGCAGCAGCTGCTGGTGACAGTTTTTCCCCTACAAGGAGGTGAAATGTTGCAGACCAATGGTCTAACATTTCCCAAAGCACTATGAAAGAACACATAAGAATCAAGCATATCACTTTATTCTTTATTTGGAGGATTTTAAAATTCTTTGGCTAACTACTTTTTTTTCCACTCCCGGAAGAACCCCTTGACCTAATTTAGTAAGTTCTAACTGGAAGATCTTGCTCATCACACAGAGTAGGGTTCAGAAGTGGTGTGTTGTTTTCTTTTGGGTTTTTCCTTTTGAAGTCTCTAGAAAAATTCAGGTCAATCTGAAATGTTTGCATTGAAGTAAACTGACATCTGAGTTTCAATAGTAACGGAGCAAAGAGTCAATATAAATATAGCTGCACAAACTCTATCATCTGTACGATAATCATGAATTAAGCTCTTCTGAATGAAACTGCTATCTGAAAGTATGTTAGCTCACCAACACTAAGATGTTCCTAAAGCAAGTCTCAATAAAAATGAAAATTGCTTTACGTTTAAAGCCGCTTGTCGTGTCCCAGTCACTTTAAAAGGCCTTCATGAAAGAGAAAACACATTTAGCAGTGTGCTTTGAAAAACATGCAAAGAGCGGATAGAGACCCTGAAGCTGCTTCAGTGATTAAACGTCCCAGCTAATATCCATATTTTATCCAAAACTTAGAACTTACTGAGCTGTAACTCCACTGGGCTCTTTAAGGAGATAAATATGTACAAGAATAGTGCATCAAGTTGAAACTTCAGAGGCATTCAGGAATATAAAACCTTTCCTTAAACTTGTATGGCATTAGTTAAAAAAAAAAAAAAGAGAAGTCACAGTATGGACGTTACTGAATTTCCTTATATTTTTTCTGCTTCCCTGTAGTCATAGGAGTAGCAGCATCACCACTAGCAACAGCACCCATTTAATTCTCACAGCGACCCTGTAAGTTAGGCGCTATTATCTCCCAGTTTACAGATGAGCAAGCCAAGTATAAAGAGGTTAAATAACTTGCTCAAGGTCACACAGCCAGAAAGTCAGTTGTAAAGGCAGAATTTGAACACAGACAGTCTGGTTCCAGAGTTCATACTTTGAACAGCTGTACTGTGCTGCGTCTCACCTGCAGGCGAGTCTAATTCTATAGCCTAGTATTAGAATTCAAAATGCAGGGAATGGCTTTGTCAGAGCCCTTAGGAACTGACCCCAACAGGGGACTGGGTTATGGGAATAACAACAATGATAACTAACATCTTAGAATGTTTTAGAACTTGTAAAGAACTGTCACCTGTACTTGCTCCTTTGCTCTTTGCAACAAAATTAGAAGTTTGTTATTTATTTATAAAACTTATTGTTCTGGATGATGGGATACAGTAGTAAATGGGACAATGTCCTTCCTCTCATGGAGGGTCTCATAGTAATTGTAATGTCAGTAACAACCATTGCTACATGTGAATGCATCCGATACAGCAGTGCTGGCTGGCAGGGCAACAAAATCTTGTCCTTTCCTGATTCTAGAAGGCTTGTGAAAGTTCACATGACATGATTTGGAGGCTGCTTAAGCTCTAATCTCATTCACAGCAAAGGGAATCCTATAGCTTTTATAGGTTATTTACCTTTTTTGGGTTGTTATTCTATTGCAAAAACATTTTGATGACTTCCCTCTTCTAGTTAATATCTGTCTATCTATATACAGAGAAACTCTTTTCATAATGACTTCTAACAGAGATCTGAAGCCTATTACTACTCGTGAAGCTTTCTGAGCCCTAATTTTTGCTAAAAAGGGATAGTTACATGTAGGACTATCCAACCCTGAGAACATACGTCTGGAAACTTAGCAGCAGCTGGAAATTCTCATTCAAGATGGGGGGAAAAGCCTGTAGTTTTTCTTCTCTATGAAAAGCAAGCCAGCATTCATTTTTAAAGCTCTCACAAGATGGGAAGTATTTAAAATCTGCAGTTGAATTTCAGATGTTTGCATATATCGAATGACATTGGAAAAACTCTTCATTTGAAATGTTTAAACACGGAGCCAAGGAAATTTGAAGATGAATGAGAATACCATCCACAGACTCTACAATCTTTCTTATTTTGACATTTGTCTCTTTTTAAGGTTTTCCACTTCATTTTTACTTTTTCCAAATCTGTATCACAGAGTAGTTAGTATTAATTCAAATTCATACCACATCAGGTCCATCCCAATTTCAAGTGACATAAATTCCATGGTGTCCTACCATGTCTAAAGTCATTTGAGCTATATCATGTTTGATGGTGGACGTATTATGTCTTCGAAATGAAAGTTGAGGATGTGACTCACACACTCTGGTTCTGATGGGCTGTTTGTCATCTTGCTCATTGGAAATCACAGAGGGAATAAATGACAGACTCAGGATATTTCAAGATGGCTCCAATTTAAGCAGTCTTCCATTGCTGTATTAGTGAGCTGAAGAGAACAATGTGCCCCCTTCTCTGAGACATGTTAGGTCCCATCATGGAGAGTCATGAAGGACAGGCATTTACTCACCTCATATATTTTTCACAAATTTTTTAAACACAGGTTTTTATTTCTTTAACACCTAAGATCCCTGAAGTAGGCTACATTGTCATGTATTCTAAAATGTTTCTGTGATATTGCCTGCCACGGGATAGGATTTGTAGAAGATATTTCTATTTCAGACTTTAAAATGTATTTATTTCTGAAATACCAACAAGACCTTATTTAAATGCTGAGGGATACACTATGAAGCATAGTCTAGTTGGATGATTTCCAGATAGGTTTTTAAAAATAAACATTTCACATTTATTTTTATCAATAAAATGCATATATATGCTTTTAAAAATTGAAAAAGACAGTAGGCTTATATTGAAAAGCTATAGTCCTGGATCTTACCCCTAGACTTATTGCAGAGAGAAAAGCTTATATTCTTTGTCTATTTCTGTGCTTATACTTTTGTTAGTGCCGTTATAGCTCTAAATATATTTGTAATATTGACTGAGTCAAGTATGTGTGTGTGTGTATATTTGTGTATATAATCATCTTTTTTTGATTTGTCAAATTTAGATATTATCTGTTGACTTATTATTAAGGATTTAGCTTATTTGTACCATTACCTCACCACTCCCAATACACTCCCATTTTTAGTTCTTGTCCTTTAAATATGTGCCTTTAAATAATATACTTAGTCCTGTGTTTCTATCTTCTTAATTATTGACAGTATTTAAGGATTTATTACTTTGTAGGATGAGAATATTACCCTTTTCATATCTTCTTCTCCCTTTAATACTTTACAGTTTCTTTCGCTTGTGCTTTTAATTTTACAATATTAAGGTTGATATCATTTATGTTCTATTTTTAACCATATTAAGACTTTAGTGTTTTGTCTGTAGATTCATTCTAAAGGTTCAAAACGAATAAAAAATTATGACTATGTAAGTATCACTCACTGCTGATCAAAGTAGTATACAGTGATTACATTGCCTTATTTTGTATAGCTTTCTGTTTTTCCTGGAGTTGCTTTTATTTATTTATTTATTTTCAAATTTAATTTAATTAATTAATTTATTTTTAATTGCAGCAACATTGGATTATAACATTATATAGCTTTCAGATGTACATCATAATATATTTCAAATTCTGTGTAGATTACATCATGTTCATCACCCAAAAACTAATTATAGTCCATCCCCTCACATGTGAGCCTAATCACCCCTTTTACACTCCCCCCACTTTCCCCCATGGTAACCACCAATCCATTCTCCATTGCTATATGTTTGTTTGTCATTGTTTTTATCTTCTACTTATGAGTGAGATCATACGATATTTAACTTTCTCCCTCTGACTTATTTTACTCAGCATAATACCCTCAAGGACCATCCATGTTGTCACAAATGCCTGGATTTCATCATTTCTTATGGCTGAGTAGTATTCCATTGTGTATAAATACCACATCTTCTTTATCCATTCGTCCCTTGATGGGTACATAGGTTGCTTCCAAGTCTTGGCTATTGTGCATAATACTGCAGTGAACATAGGGGTGCAGGTATCTTTATGCCTTTGCATTTTCAAGTTCTTTGGATAAACACCCAGCAGTGGGATGGCTGGATCATATGGTAGATCTATTCTTAATTTTCTGAGGATACTCCATACTGCTTTCCATAGTGGCTGCACCAGTTTGCACTCCCACCAGCAGTGTACGAGGGTTCCCATCTCTCCACATCCTCTCCAGCATTTGTTGTTTCCTGTCTTGTTAATTATAGCCATTCTGACCGGAGTGAGGTGATACCTCATTGTAGTTTTGATTTGCATTTTCCTGATAGCTAATGATGTTGAGCATCTTTTCATATGCCTGTTGGCCATCTATGTATCTTCTTTGGAGAAATCTCTGTTTAGATCTTTTGCCCATTTTTTAATTGGGTTGTTGGTTTTTTTGTTGCTGAACTGTATGAGTTCTTTGTATATTTTGGATATTAACCCCTTATCTGATAGATGGTTTGCAAATATCTTCTCCCAATTGTTAGTTTGTCTTTTCATTTTGTTGATGGTTTCCTTTGCTGTGCAGAAGCTTTTTATTTTGATGTAGTCCCATTTGTTCATTTTTTCTTTTGTTTCTCTTTGCCAGGTCAGACATGGGACTTCAAAATATGCTACTAAGACCGATATTAAAGAGTGTACTGCCTATGTTTTCTTCTAGAAGTTTCATGGTTTCAGGTCTTACATCCAAGTCTTTAATCCATTTTGAGTTGATTTTTGTGCATGGTGTAAGGGAATGGTCTACTTTCATTCTTTTGCATGTGGCTGTCCACTTTTCCCAGCACCGTTTATTGAAGAGACTCTCCTTTCTCCATCGTATGCTCTTGGCTCCCTTGTTGAATATTAGCTGTCCATAAATGTGTGGGTTTATTTCTGGGTTCTCAATTCTGTTCCATTGATCTGTGTGTCTGTTTTTGTGCCAGTACCATGCTGTTTTGGTTACTACGGTTTTGTAGTATATTTTGCAATCAGAGAGTGTGATAACCTCCAGCTTTGTTCTTTTTTCTCAGGAATCCTTTGGCTATTTGGGGTTTTTGTTGTTCCATATAAATTTTAGGATTCTTTGTTCTATTTCTGTGAAAAATGTTGTTGGAACTTTAATAGGGACTGTGTTGAATCTATAGATTGCTTTAGGAAGTATGGACATTTTAATGATGTTAATTCTTCCAATCCAAGAGCACGGAATATCTTTCCATTTCTTTGTGTCTTTGATTTTTTTCAACGATGTTTTATAGTTTTCAGTGTACAGATCTTTCACCTCTTTGGTTAAGTTTATTCCTAGGTATTTTATTCTTTTTGTTACTATTGTAAATGGGACTGTATTCTTATTTTCTCTTTCTGCTACTTTGTTGTTAGTGTATAGAAACGCAACCGATTTTGGTATGTTGATTTTGTATCCCGTGACTTGACTGTATTCCTTTATTGTTTCTTAAAGTTTTTTAGTGGATTCTTTAGGATTTTCTAGATATAAAATCATGTTGTCTGCAAAGAGTGACAGTTTCACTTCTTCTTTTCCAGTGTGGATCCCTTTTATTTCTTTTTCTTGCCTGATTGCTATGGCTAGGACTTCCAATACTGTGTTAAATAAAAGTTGTGACGGGGCATCCTTGTCTGGTTCCTGTTCCTAAAGGGATAGCTTTCAGTTTTTCTCCATTGAGAATGATATTTGCTGTGGGTTTGTCATATATGGCCATTATTATGTTGAGGTATTTTCCTTCTATACCCATTTTATTTAGAGTTTTTATCATAAATGGATGCTGTATCTTGTCAAATGCTTCCTCTGCATCTATTGAAATGATCATGTGATTTTTATTCTTCATTTTGTTAATGTGGTGTATCACGTTGATAGATTTGCAGATGTTGAACCATCCCTGCATCCCTGGAATGAAACCTACTTGATCATGTTGTATGATCTTTTTAATGTATTGTTGTATTCTATTTGCTAGTATTTTGTTGAGGATTTTTGCAGCGATGTTCATCAGTGATACTGGCCTATAATTTTCTTTTTTTGTATTATCCTTGTCTGGTTTCGGTATCAGGATAATGTTGGCTTCATAGAATAAGTTAGGAAGCCTCCTCTCCTCTTCAATTTTTTGGAAGAGTTTGAGAAGGAAAGATATTAAGTCTTCTTTGAATGTTTGGTAGAATTCACCAGGGAAACCATCTGGTCCTGAACTTTTATTTTTTGGGAGGTTTTTGATTGCTGTTTTGATCTCCTTACTGGTGATCGGTCTATTCAAATTTTCTACTTCTTGGTCCAGTTTTGGAAGGTTGTATGTTTCTAAGAATTTATCCATTTCTTCTAGATTATCCAATTTGTTGGCGTATAGCTTTTCATAGTATTCTCTTATTATCTTTTGTATTTCTGAGGTGTCTGTTGTAATCTCTCCTCTTTCATTTCTGATTTTATTATTTGTGCCTTCTCTTTTTTTTGGTGAGTCTAACTAAGGGTTTGTCAATTTTGTTTATCTTTTCAAAGAACTAGCTCTTGGTTTCATTAATTTTTTCTATAGTTTTTTTAGTCTCTGTTTCATTTATTTCTGCTCTGATTTTTATTATTTCCTTCCTTCTGCTGATTTTGGGCTTGCTTTGTTTTCTTTTTCTGGTACCTTTAGATACGCTTTTAGATTGTCTATTTGGGATTTTTATTCTGTGTTGAGGTAGGCCTGAATTGCTATAAACTTCCCTCTTAGAACTGCTTTTGCTGTATCCCACAGATTCTGGCATGTTGTATTTTCATTTTCATTTGTCTCCAGGAATTTTTTGATTTCTTCATTGACCCAATCATTGTTCAGTAGCATTTTGTTTAATCTCCACATTTTTGTGGCTTTTCTGGTTTTCTTCCTGTAGTTGATTTCCATTTTCATACCTTTGTGGTCAGAAAAGATGCATGGTATTATTTCGATCTTCTTAAATTTATTGAGACTTGTTTTGTGTCCTAATATGTGAACAATCCTGGAGAATGTCCCATGTGCATTTGAAAAGAATGTGTATTCTGTGGTTTTTGGATGGAATGTTGTGTATATATCTACTAAGTCCATCTGGTCTAATGTGTCCTTTAAGGCCAGTGTTTCCTTATTGATCTTCTGTTTGGATGATCTATCCATTGGTGTAAGTGGAGTGTTAAAGTCCCTCACTATTATTGTATTACTGTCTATTTTTCCTTTTACGTCTGTTAATAATTGCTTTATATATTTAGGTGCTCCTATGTTGGATGCATGGATATTTACAAGTGTTATATTTTCTTGTTGGATTGTTCCCTTTATCATTATGTAGTGCCTGTCTTTGTCTCTTGTTACAGTTTTTGTTTTAAAGTCTATTTTGTCTGATATAAGTATTGCTACCCCTGCTTTCTTTTCTTTGCCATTTGCATGGAATATCTTTTTCCATCCTTTCACTTTCAGCTTGTGAGTGTCTTTAGGTCTGAAGTGTGTCTCTTGTATGTAGCAGCATATACATGGGTCTTGTTGTTTTATCCAATTGGCCACCCTAGGCATTTGATTGGAGCATTTAGTCCAATGACGTTTAAAGTAGCTATTGATAAATATGTATTTATTGACATTTTGTTAATTTTTTTTTCTGGGTGATTTAGTAGTTCTTCTCTGTTCTTGCCTTTTTCTCTTGCTCTCTTCCCTTGTGGTTTGTTTCCTGGAGTTTCTAATTGCTTTTATTTTTCTTTGCATAGTCTTCCTTTATGGCATCCTAAAGTGATTTTAGCTTCTCAGAAGGTAGAATGAAATCTTTGGAATTCCCCCTTTTCCTGAATACCTCCTTCTGTCCTAGGCTGGAACAACTGCCTTCCAGGCATCTTCTCTTGCATTGATCTTCTCTGAATCTATGTCTTTCTCTTCCTCAGTTTAATTTCATGTACTGCTAAAGCATATCTTCAGGAATGCTCCTAAAAGGGCATGTAAGACGTACATATTCTGAATTTCTTCATATGTGAAAATGTATTGATTAATGTTTTGGCTAGATCAAGAATTATAGGTTAAAAATAATTTTCTCTGGGGACTTGAGAGACATTGCTCTATTTTTTAAGCATCCGGTATAGCTAATAAGAAATATGATTCTTGTTCCTTTGAACGTTACTTTAGAAACTTATTTTTAGGATCTCTTACTAAAACATGGGGTTATGGTTCTTTTCTTGATGAGCTCTTTCATTCTGAAAACTTGTGACCTTTAGTTGTGGGAATTTCTTTTAAATTATTTCTTTGATAATTCCCTCTCCTCTGCTTTCCTTCTATGGAATTCTCTTTAGAAGTTTTAGTTGTTGGGCTTTCTGGTTGGGTTTTGTACATCTTTTCACTTGTCTTTTCCATTTCTCTCTCATTTATTTGTTTAACTTTTTCGGAGACTTATTCAAAGCTATTTTATTGCCGTATATGGATTAAAAAAATTTTTTTTACTATTATACTTTTAATTTTCTAATACCGTTCCTTATTCTCTGGTTGTTCCTTTTTTGTAGAATCCTGTTCTTATTTTTTAGAGTTTTTAAAGTTCTCTTCTGCTTTGCAAATTATTCAGGTTTCCTCAAGGGTGACTTGTGTTTATTTGTTTGCTTACTGTAGATATTTTCCTGTATCTTTCCAGCTTTCTTCAAATGTCTGTCAATAGTTGTTATCCAAATATATTTAAGAATGGAAATTTGAGGGCCGGCTCCGTGGCCAAGTGGTTAAGTTCGTGCGCTCCGCCGCGGCGGCCCAGGGTTCGGATCCTGGGTGTGGACATGGCACCGCTCATCAGGCCACGTTGAGGCAGCATCCCACATCCCACAACTAGAAAGACCTGCAACTAAGATATACAACTATGTACAGGGCAGGGTTGGGGAAATAAAAGCAGAAAAAAAAAAAGAATGGAAATTTGACTGGGAACTCTGTATCATCAGAGATTGTAGCCTGGCATCCTGCTTTTTAGGGTGTTTGTTGAAAATCTGGTTGTTTCCCTTCAGGATTCTCCATTTCTGCGTTCTCTTGATCATCCTCCATTCTGATGTGTATCCAGGTTGTAGCTTTGTCTGTCTTCTGTTCAATTCCATCATGTAGAATTTTTCTAGAATGTTTCATCTGTTACTATTTTTTCTTTGGTTTTGCAGATTTATAACCTTTTGGCTTCTTGACTTTAATATTAATGGGAACCTGGAAAGGCCTGGGATAAACTGATGTGATCAGTTTGGCATCTTGAGCTGGAAACATCTACAACCAGTATAAATCTCATATCTTTTTACAGTTGCTTGAGAAGTTAGAGTGGGAAAAAAATTTGGTGCTACCTCACCAAAACATAGCTATAAATTTCTTTGATTTATTTGTTTCCTAAGAGAGTCAGTATTATCTCTGTGACTTTTGAAGTGAAAGTAGTTATGGATATTGACCTTTATTATTTACTTCTCTAGTAGTACCCTGTGTCTTCTTGGAAATAGTTGTGGAAATAATAATGTTGCTAATAAATTGCTCTTGTTTAGCCCATTTCATAAAATTTATGTGTAATTATAAAACCAAACTACCCTAGACTATATTTCACAAAAGGGAGCATAAGTTCAGTCATTAATGTAAACACAAGGAGCACAGTTTCCTGGTGAATCAAAACATAAATGTATGGAATGATACAATAGGTTTTTTAAAAATTAAAAAAAAAACTTTTTATTTTGAAATAATTTTAGATTTATCAAAGAGTTACAACGACAATACAGAGAGTTCCTGATACCCTTCACCCGGCTTCCCCTAATGGTACCTGTGGTACCATGGTTACCTAACTATGGTACATTTAACAAAACTACAAAGTAAACATCGATACAGTACAATTAACTGTACTCCATACTTGATACAGACTTCACCAGCTTCAATTCTGTCCTTATTCTGTTCTACGATCCAATCTAGGATCCAAGGATCATGTCCCTTAGTCTCCTGCAATCTGTGACGTTTCACAATTTTTCCTTGTCTTTCATGACCTTGACAGTTTTAAGAGTACTAGTCCCATATTTTATAAAATATTCCTCACTTTTTTTTGGATGTTTTGTCATGGTTAGATGAGGGTTTGGATTCTAGGGAAGAATACCACTTCCCCACCACTAGGGAAGGAGTCCCCTTTGCATCATGTCAAAGGTATATAATATAAATATGACTTTTACTGGGGATGTGAACCTTGAACACCTGATTAAGGTGGTATCTGCCAGGTTTCTTCACAGTTGCTATTTTCTCTTTCCATGTTATATTTATTTCAAACAAGTAACTAAGTGTAGCGTACAGTTAAGTGGAGAGAAATTAAGTTACATCTCCTGGATGGAAGAATATCAAAGAATTTTGGACATATGTTAAAACTACCACAGTAATTAATATTTTAGGAAGGCTGCTTTGAGACTATTTAACTGATTCTTCTTAAAGATTTTGCCCACTAAAATTAGGATTCATCGTTGGATCTGGCCTGTAGCAGTTACTACTGAGTGTTCTAATTATTTTCTGTTTTCCTCCTTTCTTCTACATTTTCTCTTTGGAATTCTGTGAAGAAGACTTGTCTCTTCTCTCCTATTTGTTGATTTCTTCAGTCATTTATTTATATCATTATGGACTCATGGATATTTACTTTATTCTTTGGGTTATGTGGCCTAATACTATCATCATTTGTTTCGTTTCTTCACTGGTCCCAGATTTGGCCATTGGGAGCCCTTTCAGTTGGCTCTGCTGTCTTTTGACATGCCCAATGTTAGTTTTTTTTATTATCATTATTTTTAACAATTCCATGCTTCCTGGTACTATAAGATGCTCCAAGCTCATCCACAGTAGATCTTTAAATTAACCCACAAAGTGGACAAATCAATAATCTGATAAATATTTATATAAAGTTAAATGACTATGCTAGATGCCATGGGGAACAATGAAGTTTAAGATATAACTTCTGCCTCCAAGTGTCCTATAATCTATTTTCAGAGACAAAGTAAACTAATGAAAGACACTGAAAAATACAAGGCAGTATGAGATTAAATTAGTAAGGGCTGGAGAAGCTCACAGAAGAGGAAAAAAATAGCATTTAGCTGAATATATCAAGAAAGGAGACCCAGAGAGATGGATATAGTTTAGTCAAATGAAGTGAAAAGGAAAAGACATGAGTACAAAAGAAGTTAGTTGGGAATTGCTCATTGTTTGTTTGTCTGTTTGTTTTTGGTTATATGAAGACATTGCTGCTGAGGCTTTATCACTTACACATTATAAGGTGTGAGAAGCAGTAAGAGACAAAGTCATCTTAGGTGAAATGGACAAATGTCTTGTTTAGTAAGATACAATCTATTAAAACTGATAGAAGAAGAAATGGAAAATAGGAATAACTCTGTATTTGATAGATTAGTTGAATTTATAATTAAAAGCCTTCCCACAAGGAAAACCCCAGATCAAGATGGTATCACTAGTGAATTCCTTCAAACATTTAGGGAAGAAATAATACTAATCTTAAACAAATGCAGAAAATAGAACACTTCCCAAGTCATTTTTGAGCTCTGCATAACTTTAATACCAAGTCCGGATAAGGACACTGTAAAAAGTACATATGGATGTCCCTCATTACCATAGACACAAAAATATTTGACCTACAATTAGGAATAGAATGCATTGATATATAAAAAGCATGATACTTCTTGGCCAAATTGAATTTATTCCAGGTCTGCAAATATGCTTTAACATTCAAAAATCAGTCCACGTTAATGGAATAAAGGATAAAAATCATACGATTATCTCGATAGACCCAGAAACAGCATTTGACAAAATTCAACACCTAATCATGATAAAAACTCTCAGAAAAGCTAGAAATAAAAGGAATCTTACTTAATCTGATAAAAGACATCAATGAAAAACCCACAACAAACAATCTTGAAGCAACAAATGCTTTCCTCCTAAATAAGGAAGAAGGCATGGGTGTCTATTCTCACTAATTCTATTTAACATTGTACTGGAGGTCTTAGCCAATGCAATCGGATTGATTAGTAAAAGAAATTTTTAATGGCTAGCAGATTGGAAGAGAAGAAGTAATTAAACTGTCTCTATTTGAAAATGGCATGACTGTGTATCTAGAAATTCCTAAGAAATCTAAAAAGATCTATTTGAACTTAGCAAAAATCTATTGAATTTGGCAAAGCCTCAGGATACAAGGTCAATATAAAATATCAATTCTATTTCTATACACCAAGAAATAATTCGAAAATAAAATTAAAAACTATCACTTAGGGGCCGGCCCGGTGGCATGGCGGTTAAGTTCACGTGTCCTGCTTCTCGGAGGCCCAGGGTTCGCCGGTTCAGATCCCGGGTGCAGACATAGCACTGCTTGGCACACCGTGCTGTGGTAGATGTCCCACATATAAAGTAGAGGAAGATGGGCACGGATGTTAGCTCAGGGCCAGGCTTCCTCAGCAAAAAGAGGAGGACTGGCAGTAGTTACCTCAGGGCTAATTTTCCTCAAAAAAAAAAAAAAAAACTAAACTAAAAAACAAAAAAAAAGTCACTTATAATAGTTTCAAAACCATAAGATAATAATGTGTTTAAATACAGAAGTACAAGACTTGTACACTGAAAATTATAAACATTTCTTTTTTTTCATTGAATATAGTTGACATATAATATTATTTGAGTTTCAGGTGTACAACATAGTGATTTGACATTTATACACATTACAGAATGATCACCATGATAAGTCTAGTAACCATCTGTATAAAGCATTTCCAGTAAAAATTAAAGAAGACCTAAATAAATGGAGTGATAGACTGTGTTCTGGAATGGAAGACTCAGTATTGTTAAGATGTTAGTTTTTCCCAAAATAGCATATGGATTGAACATAGTCCCAAAAGGTTTTGTTCTTTTGTTTTTGTTTGGTAGAAATTGACAAGTTAGTTCTAAAATTTATGTGGAGATACAAGGACTTATAAGAATCAAAAATTTTTTCCTCTTTTTTTAATTGAATCAAACATAATTCTTTGAAAAAAGAATTCTTTGTTGAGTCAAAAAAATATTGTTTGAAATAAGAATGATAATGTTGGGGAACTCTCACTCCCTGATTTCAAGACTTAGTATGAAAGCATCAAAAATTAAGAAAATATAATATTAGATAAGGATAGACAGATCAATGGAACAGGATTGATTGTCAGGAAATAAACAATTGTATAGTTAATTGATTTTCAGCAAAGTCACCAAAGCAATTTAGTAGGATAAAGGAAAAGCTCATTGACCAGTGGTGCTGGAGTAATTCACTAACGGTATTGAAACAAAATGAAACTTAATGCCTACCTCACACAAAAATTAATTCAAGACATATCACAGACCTTCACATAAAGGCAAAAATTGTAAAGTTTCTAGAAAAAAATGTAGGAGAATATCTTAGAAAGATGGCACCTATTTCTTAGGATACCAAAAGTGCTAACACTAGAAAAAAAAAATCGATAAATTGAACACTAAAATGAAAAACTCCTGTTTATTAACAAACATTGTTAATAGAAAAGCCATAGACTGGGAAAATAATTTGAAATACATATATATGACAAAGGAATTGAACCCAGAATATATAAAGAACCTTTACAACTCAGTTTAAAAAGACAAAGAACACCCCTTCCCCAATGGGTGAATTGCTTGAACAGAACCTTTGCAAAAGAAGGTGTCAGAATGTCCAGTAAACATTTGCAGATGTAATAATGACATCATTAATCATAAGGGAATTATAAATTTAAGTTCCACTCCACACCCACTAGAATAGTTAACAATAAAAGTACTGATGACACCAAATGTTGGTGAGGACGTGGGAATACGGGAACTCTCATATAGTGCTGGTGAGGATGTGAAACAGTACAGCCATTTTTGGAAAACTGGTGATTCTTTTGAAACCTAAACATGCCCCAGCCATCTCACACCTAGTTATTTACTTCAGCAAAATGCAAGCATGTAGCCATAGAAAGCCTTGTATAAGAATATTCATAATAGCTTTGTTTATAATGGCCAAAAACTGGATCAACCTAAATGTCTGTCAACAGGAAAATGGATAATAAATTATGGTGTTTTCATACAATGGAATACGACCCATACAATGGAATCCTCCTCATTTATACAATGGAACAATGCTCATGAATTAATAGGTTTAGCAACAAGAATAAATCATAATCATTATGTTGAGCAAAGGAAGCCATATAAAAAAGATACGTACTATATATCTGAAGTTCAAGTACAGGCAGAGCCATCTTTGGTGATAAAAATAAGAACTCCCCTTTGGAAGGGGCTTGAATGGAAAGAAACTTTCTGGAGTGATGGAGATGCTTTTTATCTTGACTAGTATGTCGGTTACTTGGGAGTATACATTTGACAAAGCTCACTGAATTGTATACTTAAGATCTGTGTATTTTGCTCTATGTAAATTATATCCTAGTTGAAAAAAATAAAAGACATAGTCTTTGGTATTCTGTACTGATCTTTGGGGAAAGACTTATCAAGCCTTGGGTTTTTAGAATTTGTAAACATAGGAAGGAATGTGAAATTTCTCAAACTCAGCAAAGCTCAAAGCAAAGTTCACAACTGCCTTCCACTCCCTAGGCATGCAGATACATGCCAGTTCCCCTCTTGAATTTCCACATTCTGACAGTGTTCTTACAATTTTCCCCAAACCCAGGCTCAAAATATTCTTATGATCTTTGACTGCTTCTTTTCTTTCATCATGAATCCCATCTAATTGATGGAATTCTTCTGTTCTCTGCATTTTTCTTCTATCTAGCCCTTCCTTTGTATTTCTCTGCTCTCTAACTCACTCCCTTCACAATAGTCCTCTCCATTTTTTTTTCTTATTCTGAACACTGATGCCACATTCATCTTCAAAAACACACTCCTAGTCAAAATCAATCTGATACAGAAACACATGCAATAGCTCTAAGCCAGTCTGCAAAATTTCAGGTTTGTAATCCTGGAATTCACACTCTAGTCTTATTCTCCAACTCCATAAAATCTCCACCCCCGTCTCCAGATGTGTCACGATTTGCCTCCTCTCTACTTCTTGGCTCACTATTGAAGGGATATACATGTTATCTTACAGTTTTCACATTTATTTGTAGCTGTTTTGAAGGTACCTGTAATTGTAGACAGTAAGAAGTTAGTTGGGAGTTTCTCCATTGTTTGTTTGGTTTGGGTTCTATGAAGACACTGCTGCTGAGGATTTATCACTTACTTATGTTTTTATTTAATAATATGCATTGAGCACCTGCCATATACCAGGCACAGTACTGGGAGCTGTAGATTTGGTTGCAAACGTGATAGACATAGTCCCTGACTTGACAGAGCTTGAAGGCTCTGATTAGAGAAGAATTTAAAAAGTAATTATAGTTCAGTGTGCTAAGTGCTGTGAAGGAGGAGTAGTCTCGTGTTAGTTATACGTTGCTGCTCAGCAAATTACCCTGAAACTTAGCAGGTTCTTCAGAGAAATAGAACCAATATTTATACACATACACACACATATATACATATATATGTATAATATACACATCTATATCTCTATCTTTACCTATCTGTTTATCGAGAGGGAGAGAGATTTATTTTAAGGAATTAGCTCTTGCGATTATGGAAGCTGGCAAGTCCAAAATCTTCAGGGCAGGCCAGCAGGGTGGAGATCCAGGGAAGATTAGGTTTCAGCTCAAGTCCAAAGGCACTCTGCAGGCAGTTTTCCCTTTTTCTTGGGAGACCTCAGTCTGTTTTCTTTTAAGTCCCTCAAATAATAGGATGAGGCCCACCAATGTTATGGCGGGTAATCTGTCTTGCTCAGTGTCTACTGATTTCAATGTTCATTTCATCTGAAAAATACCCTCACAGCAACATCCAGACTGGTATTCAACCAAATGTCTGGGTACCGTGGCCTAGCCTAGTTGACACATGAAATAAACCATCATAGTTAGGAGTCTGGGCATGGCTTAGGGGGCTCCTCCAGCTCAGAGTCTCTCATGAGGCTTCAGGCAAGGTGTTGTCCAGGCTCAGTCATTGCAACTGCAGCAGGATCTGCAGTCACCCTCTCCACTGGGGCAGGATTCGTTTCCAAACTCACTCAGCGGTTGTTGGCAGGATTCAGTTCCTCACAGGTTGATAGACCGAGGGCCTCAGTTTCTTGCTGGCTATTGGCTGGAAATTTCTCTCAGTGCCTTGCCAAGTGGCCCTCTCCACTGGTCAGTTCACAACACGGCAGCTGATGTCATGAGAATCAGAGGGAAAGAGAGATGTCATTTCCCATCACTTTTGCCATATTCTGTTCATTAGAAGTCACTAGGTCCAGCCCACATTCAAGGCGAGGAGGCAGAGAGGAATACACAAGGTATGAATACTAGTATAGAGTCAAGCAAGAGAATCACTGGAATGTTCCTTCTAGTTTAAAATATTCTAATTCTACAATGAAAACTAGAGAAGGGATGAAATAGGAAGATTCATGTAAGGAGGTGAGGCTTCTAGTGTGTTGTGCAAGATGTATTTCATCTGGAGCCAAGAACAGCAAGCTGGAGGCAGGGGATTTTCCCACATGTGAACATCCCTTGGGTTAGGGAGGAAGAGTGGAGGGGGTGAGACAGCAGAAGTTCTTAACAAGTGGTATACATCTGAATCACCTGTGGAGCATTTTAAAAATGCATATGAGGGGGCCGGCCCTGTGGCCCAGTGGTTGAGTTCACGTGCTCCACTGCAGGCGGCCCAGTGTGGTTCGGGTCCTGGGCGTGGACCTGGCACCACTCATCAAGCCACGCTGGGGCAGCGTCCCACATGCCACAGCTAGAAGGACCCACAGCTAAGAATATACAACTATGTACTGGGGGGCTTTGGGGAGAAAAAGGAAAAAAATAAAATCTTTAAAAAAAATGCATATGAGAAGGGATTGTCCCATGGTGTAGTGGTTAAGTCTGACACACTCTGCTTCCATGGCTTGGGTTTGTGGGTTTGGATCCTGGGCATGGATCTGCACCACTGGTTAGCCATGCTGTGGGGGCAGCCCACATACAAAATAGGCGCAGATTGGCACAGATGTTAGCTTAGGGCGAATCTGCCTCAGTGATTATGACGTATCCCTAGGTGAGATTCACTATAATATAATGAGCAGACCATTTCTATTTGACCCAAGGGTTTGTGTCAGAAATAGTCTGTTTTAAGGTTAGAGAGGGTGGTGGAAACAGGTATTCCCAATGAGGAACTTAGATCTGCTCCTTAAGAAAATAGGGAGCCATTGCAGGTTCTTGAGTAGTGGATGTACATAATTAGAGTTGTATTTTACAAATTATTTCATTTGTGCGTTCATTCATTTTTATTCAAATATTTGTCACCACCATAGGACAGTTAGAGAGGATGACAGAAGTTTTGATTATTTTCAGGATGAGCTACAAGAAGGAAAACTGGCTAGAAACTTAGGTAGTAAAAAAATGTGATGTCATGAGTTGGATGAATGTGGGGAGGAGTTGAGAGGATTTCATAATTCAGTGGAAGGGATGAAGAAGGGTGAGAAGAAAGCAATGACACCAGGTCTTTCGCTGATTCACTGTCCTCATGCAGACCTCTCAAGGCTGGGAGGCAGGGAGGGAGGCTGTGGGAGAATTCAAGCCATTGTGTGCTTTTAGCTCTTCTGTTTAGTACAATATTGCATGGATCTGGCAAGGACAAAGTAATGTGACTCAGTAAGCCCTTGAAAAAGGGATTTATTCAGAGGGACTATATTTTAAATCCATAAATGATGAGATTCTTGCCAAGCTTCTTTTGAATTAAATAAGGCCCAGAATATGGAGGGAACAGGAATGTTCATTAAACTGATAAGGCAACATTTCCAAATGAATAATACAAAATCAAATAGAGTCTTTGTTTTCGTTGCTTCTAGAGAATCAAAGCCACAATCATTTTGTGGCTCTGTGCTTTTACCAATATAGTACATATTTTTATTATATTTCCCAGAATAAAAGGGTATATAGTTTCTCGGCACAGTGACAGACATGTTTTCTTGAACAATACCCAGTAAAGGTCACATTGGAGATTTGAGTCACAAGCCCTGTGATTTAAATTTGAGGCTAAGTTTAAAAATGGTGTGTCTAGAGCTTGCCAAGTTCCATTAAAAGCCATGGTGTCATTTTGGATTACGGTTGAATAGAACAGGATCCAGTGGGATGTTGTCTCTTTCTTAGCAGCAATACAGAGATTTTCTTCCTTGTATCATTCCCTGGCTATGTTGTTATGGTAGATATCTACTTTCACACCAAATCCTGGAAAATAATGTCTAATTTCATGCATCTATTTTTTTTCCCTAAAATAGCTCGTTTTCTGGCTTTTCAGTTATCATCAGTGGCTTTCTATAAAAGCCTGATCATTTGTGCATGTCCAGTTATGGATGATCTTGAGTTCTACCTTCCTCACTGAAGCCTTCTTGAGTCCTCTCATCTTCCACACAGAGGATCTCCAAATTTCCAAAGCTTCGGAGCACTTGTTGCCTCACTGATGTCATCATGCTCTGTTATATAACAATGCTACTACTTCTGCCTAACATTTTGATGAGTTCTTACTATGTGCCACTCATTGTGCCGAGCACTTTATATGGGTTATCTTACTTAGTGCTCACAACAACTTGCCTGGGAAGTATCTCATTTCTGCATTTTGTAGATGAGGAAGCTGAGGTTAAAGAGTTTAAGTACCTTGCCCCAGGTCATACAGCTAGTAAGCGATGAAGCAGGAACACCCCCAGGCAGTCTGGTCCAGACCCCATTCTTTCAAATTCTTATTAGTACCACCTTCTTACAATTTTTGACATCCTAGTTGTCTCCCCCTCAAGGCAATAAAGTGCTTGAGGGAAGACTATCTTATTTCAGTATTCCTGGAATTATCCGACTTACTGATTGACTCTTAAGTATGCAATAAATAGTGGCTGAGTGAATACTCGAAAATTGCCATTGAGATTTTATGGGAAATGGGGTGTACAATTTTGGACATATGCTTTTAAGGGGCGTGAAGAAAACAGAATGCTAGTATATGAGGTTTTAGGAAGAGTTTCTATTTATTTTGTATTCCTGTCATTTGGGGTTGATTCTATGGTTCAAATAATTTCTCCCCCTTCTTTGTCAAGTTCCTCCTCTTTGTTTTATGCAAAGATGGACCGGCTCTGTTTGGCTCTCTTCTTTTTTCTTTTTTTTCCCCATGTAATAATTGCAGTCCTCAGTCCTGCAGAACTCTGAAAATGCTACCAATAGTTTTTCGCTTCTCCTTTATTCATGACTTAAGCTATGGTTGCCAAGAATAAAATAAAATAGGGGCTGCCTTGTGGCTGAGTGGCTAAGTTCACGTGCTCCGCTTTGGCGGCCCAGGGATTCACCAGTTTGGATCCTGAGTGCCGACATGGCACCCCTTGTCAGGCCATGCTGGGGCGGCATCCCACATGGCACAACCAGAAGGACGTACAAGTAGAATATACGACTATGTACCAGGGAGCTTTGGGGAGAAGAAGAAGGGGGACAAAAAAGATTGGCAACAGATGTTAGCCGAGGTGCCAATCTTTAAAAAATTAAATAACTTGTTAAATATTTATTTATTTTATTTATGTGTGACCTTCCTGCTCCATCCTTCTCTAGCCTTTCAGAGGAGCGTCTCAAGTGCAGTGTGGCTATGAGCTACAAGTTCCAAGACTCAAACAGAAGTCTGTGGCATTAAAAGCATGAACTTACAGGGGAATTTTGAAGTGTTTAGTTGGTGGGCGGTGATCCTGAAACGCTGTCAAAGTGGTTGCTGGGACAGCTGGTGGAGGTCAGCTGTGGGGCTCTCTGTGTTGGCACTGGAACGACCCCAAACATGTAGGTATTTAACTAAAACTGAGAGGAGAAATCTGGATGGAGCCCTGCCAAGCCCTGCTCAGTCACCCTCAGCTGTTAAGATGGACACAGCCGTGAAGAGATACTGTAGTGTCACTCGGAGAAATCCACAGATGTGGGCTCCATTCCTAATTGCATCAGGGAAACCCTTAGGGAAAGATGATGTTCTTTTTCACCGGGACAGCAAGGGAACTGTGGGTCACGCGGGGATCAGAGAAAGTTGAGACATTTGAGCTGCTATCCTTGATGTAGTACAGCACACAGACCTGCCCCATAACACAAGGGGACTACTGGGCTTCCAGTGAGTTCTCTCTCTTTGCATAAGGAAGAAAGGTGAGAGAAAATTTGCATGGCTTAAAGCTAAGCGTCTGTGTTGCTTTGGGGTCCTGACCATTCAAGACAATTTTTGATATAAAACTAAAGCAAGTTAGGAAAGAAAATTTCTTATTTAATTTAGCAATATTTGAATTAGGTTAGTATATTGCAGCATTATCTATTCTCTTGTCAATCCTGTTTGTGGAATATTTTTCTAAAACACACAGGCCACAGAGTGAAATGGGGGTAAGAGCCAGCCCTGAGGCCTTTGGGCTTCGGTAGACCAGGTCCTAAGTCTGGCCTCAGGAGTCTGTGCTTTAGTTTTCTCATCTGCAAAATGGGGCCAGTGCTCTCCAAATGCAGGGCCGTCATTCAGATTAGAGAGCCCATGTCTATGAAGCCCCTTGCACGGTGCCTCGCAGCTGGGGGTCGCTCAGGAAATGCGAGGGTTGCTGCCTTCCTGCTCATACTCTGTCCACAGTTCCTCAGTCTTGCTAAAATAGTCTGTTTAGATAAAGGGGAAAGCAGAGTGTGCTTAGTTATAAAATATTCCTGACCTTTAGAAATTTCTAAACGCAGTGCTGAAAGGTGACTGTCCCACCCTGCCATTTATGAGTAAGAAGATTTAGGGGTACAAAATTAACAGAAATGAATACCATTACTTTAATAATACCAGTAGGTGCAAATACAGCACTTTCTGACCACAGTGTCTGGGACTGGCAGTAGTGGTACTTGGGGCACTTCCTAATGGTGTGCTTTCCTTTCCTTCCAGAAGCATCTGGCATGTCAAAGCCGCACTGTCTTCCATGGGACTTCCTTTGTAAACAGCTTCTATTTAAAATATTTTTGTGAATACGTTGTTTCAGTCAAGTCCCCAAAGAACACATTTGTCTTCTGATCTTCTGGAGGTCTTAAGGTTTGTGTTAATTTTTCCATTTTTCTCACTGAAGATGTTATTAATTTTGAGGGACATTTTAAAAAAGGATAAATAGTCATACTCTATTGTAATAAAAACTCTGGAAGTAGATTATGCACAGGTTATAATCCTTTGATTTCATTGGGAGATAGCTATAAATGAAAAGAAATTTGATATGCTACTTCTCATACTTATTATCGTATGCTCTGTGGGATGTTACAAGGGTATTAGAAATAAATATCCCCACATTGGCTTAAAACAAATTTTATTTCTGTGTTCGTAAATTCTAACTGAATAGATTCAGTAAATTTATATTGAGTGTTCACATATATCAGATTTTGTTAAGTACTTTCAGTTAGTTAAGACCTTGTGTATAAATTATATTTTGAAACACTGAAAATCAAAACTGCATTTGTCAGTATCAACTAGTATTATCATTGTGACATTTCTCAAATTATAAAGTCTCAGTGGCCAGAATGTTTTCATTTACTTCTACCCAGGGGTACTCACCCTATGATTTATAATGATAGAACAGGGTTGTTGTTGTTTTTTAATGTGTGTATATTAACTGCTTGAAAAATTACTAACAATATTGTTGCTTACTTGAGGAAAAAGCTTGCTAGCAAAGCAGGCATTTTATTTTGGAAGTATGTGTTTCTCTGTTGAGATAGTACCAAGCGAAACACTTTTATTTTGAAAGTACTTTCTGACAAAGACCTATCCAAGGGCTAAATTCAATCCATGCATCTTTCATAGATGGAAAAATAAACCAGAGAGAGGATAAAGCTTGGTGTATTGAGTGGACAAAAACTAAATGAAGAGCAAGGGAGAAGGAACACAGCGCTTTCCCTAGCAGGACACATCTTTTTCCACAGGCATTTATTTCATTTGGTTGGACTTTTATTCTGTCCACGGTGACAGATGTTTTCGCCCCTAATAGCCCTTTACTATGGCTTTTTTTTTTTCTTTCTTTTATTTCTCCTGAGAAATCAAAGTAGATTTCTCTGCAGTGCTGGGCTAGATTCCAGTTTTCCCACTGCACCCTTTGTTGTTTGGCCTCATGACTGACTCACTTTGAAGTGCCAGGCATGTGGTGTATATGGGGGGAGAGGATGAATGGGAGGTTGTGCCTCCATCTTCAGCTCTCCAGTCTGTCAATTTGGCAGGATGTTGTAGTGTGTAGAAACCTAATAAGTGTCTCCATAGAAACAGAAGTGATGGAAAGGACTTGAGAAGTTACCTGAATGTTCCTCCCTAGTCTACAAGCAAGATCTCTCTTGAACTGACTGAAATCAATGAGAATCTATTTGTTTTCAAACCTTCTTACCTAGGTATCCATTTTCATTTTGAAGCCCAATATAGAGTCTCCTTTCTTAGAAACCTTGTTGTCAAGAAAGCCTAAGTAATTCCTGACCTCCTATCATGGCAATTTCTTTCTTCTTCCATGGAGAGAGAGAATTTATTGGTCGGAGTCCTCCTGTATCATCACAGAATCAGTTCTCAAGTCATCCTTTTTTGTCTTCAGGAGCAATAATGCTTTATTTTTTTTTTAACTTTCCCCATGAAATTGTATAATCCCAAAATTTACTTATCCTCACAATTCTTTTCCGAGTCTCTTAAGTTCTTTACATTCCACTTGAGTTTAAAAGTCCAGACTGATTGCAGGAGTGTTAAAAGTCTTCTATTGGTGTTTCTCAATGGGTCCACTATTGACATTTTAAGGGGCACAGTTCTTCAGGATGTAAGATTGTTCCATGCCTTTTAGAATGGTTAATAGCCCCGGTTCCCAGGAACCAATGACAGTGGCTCTCCCATTCCCCCATCGGTGTAATAACCAGCTTTACACTTGCTTTACCTTTCCCAGCAGACGAGGGCCAGGACTGCCCAGATTACAAACTCCTCACTTAGAGCTGAGGATGCTGAAATGGCAAAGCTGAGTGAAGGGTGGAGCTGGACCTGGACTCCAGTTTTTAACCCTGAGTACCCTTCTTTTCCCACTCTATCACAGTTCTCTGGGCTTACCTTTTTTTTCAGCTGTCTAGAAACACACTAACATGCATATATGGATGCTCTTTTGGAGAACCAGAATTTCAGGTTTGGTGTTTAAAGATCACTGTTGTTTGATATGGGAAAGGTAATATCAAAACTCAGAGCAGGAAAATAGAAGAGAGAGGACAGCTGTGGGAATGTAGGGAAAAGACAGGGCCTGGACCCCAGAGACGTGTTGGGGCTGATGTTGCAAAGATATCAGGTCAGTCACTGTGAGAGGCAGGGGTAGAAAATCTGAAATCTGAGGGAAGCCTGAGAAAGGTAATTAACAAAGCAGTATTTTTTCTCTGGCTTTTCACCATGCACCCTATTTCAGCTCTACTCCATGACACAGGCTCCCTCAGAAATTGGAGGACCAGTTTATGGGGAGCTCAAAGGGCACTTGATTGCAGTTGAAACTCTGTCCAGCCCCCATATCCCTTGCCTCACCCCCATACTATCCTCCATCAATGT
The DNA here is from genome assembly GCF_037783145.1 of Equus przewalskii. Lineage (NCBI taxonomy): Eukaryota > Metazoa > Chordata > Mammalia > Perissodactyla > Equidae > Equus > Equus przewalskii. Next base: position 26,887,403 of record NC_091846.1, read on the forward strand.
TTCTTCTTCTTCCTCACTTACCTGTCGGTGGCCGCCGCTTCATTCTTCACTCATATAGAGAATGGGGAAATGACTTGATGACTTTTCTTTCTCCAGATTCTTCCAAGGTCTCATGTAAAGTTATTAAATAAAAGGAAAAGACTTAGAAGCAATTGAGCTTCGGGAAATTTCTCCTGCAAAAGCTTTGTTAAGGCTCTGATCTCTTGAGACCTTTGCCCTAACACAGTTACAACACTTCCATGGAATTCCCTGGTACAGAAGTTACTTAATAACAAAATGAGAAGAGTTCGTGGCTTAGACACTATTCTAAGTAGGGATATCTCCGTTGTTGTAGTGGACTACACTTAATTCCTGCCTTAGCTTCCACAAAATATGGTAAGTGCAGAGTTGAATATGGGAACTGAACTAAAGAACTCTTTGCTTTCTAGTAAAATGAAGAGTCCTACATGATAACATTTATCATTTGTAAAAAGGCTACATTTATGGAGAGAGAAATAATAACATCAAAGGCTTCTCTTATCTTGTGTTATTTCATTATTTAAAGCTTTATGACTGAGTTCCTGAGCCAGATTTTTTAAACATGGTGATTTTCTTGTCCTGTCTTCTTTTGTGCGCAGGACACCAAGTTATATTTGACTTCTCAGAGTTTCTCATTTCCTGAAATGCACTACTAGCTCTATAAACATGGGAGAATAAATATTAGCTTTATGAGACCACGTTCTTCTACAAGTTGAAAAATAGCATATAATAAAAAATACAAGGATGTAATATTGAAAATTATAGGTCAATATGGCCTCTTATTGTGGGTATATATCTAATCTTCATGTGTGGAGACTACTTTTTCAGAAAAATGTGTGCTGGGTAACACCACTTGTGTCTGTGATATATTGTCACCCCTCATATTTAGCAATATATCTCAAGTGACTCTTGCCTCACTAGTGAAATGTTTCAGGCTTATTTACCACTACGATTTAAAAAAAATAAAAACCCTCTGGTTCCTTGCTGTTGATTCTAAGAATTGCATACCGTCCAAAGTTAATAAAATGTTTGTGGGTTCTCTTTCTGCTAGAGTGCCCTGGCACCCAGTGGAATTACATTAGAAAATGTTTAATGGCAGTTTTGAAAGAAAAGGAGGTCTTTGTCAGGGGTTAAAAAAAAAGTCAAATGTAGTCTTGCACAGCTAATCAATACATTAAGTGTATAAATTGTTATTCCAAAATGCAGACTCTAATTATACATTTTTAGCAACAATGAAAATGTGGCATCCATTAACTGTGTTCCTTGAAACTCAAATTCACACCCTGTCAGGAAGGAAAAGAATAACCTACGTAGATAGTTATGAGTTGAAACACTGTTTTAAAGCCAGTGGATTCAATATAATTATGTCCAGATAATTCACTTCCATCTGAAAATGACCATCCATTTTCCAAAAGTGCCACTGACTTCTCATATCAACGACAGTCTTTTCTTCTATATTCTCTCTCATTGTTGCTCTTGCTAAAGATGGACAATAATCAGCTTTGTATATTCTGGGCCCAAAAGTGAAAAAAATTGGGCTTATTGGAATAGCTCCTTCTAATTGCCTAAATTTCTACAGCATTCTTCTTTTAAACAACAAAATTTTAAAATTATATTAATTTTGATTATGAAGTAGTTTAAACCTATAGAAAATAAGAAACACTGTGTATCTACCCCGTATTTTAAAATGTCGATACTATCATATTTGCTTTCAATTTCTAGTTTTTAAAGTTAAAAAAAAATCACCATCCTTCCTCTTCATCCATCCCTGTAAGTAACATAACTATAACAAGATGGTTGTATATTATTCCCTTTATATAATATTATATTATATATTAGTCATGGATATATACCTATATATTTCCATAACTAAGTCTGTGTCTCTATATATGGACCACTATTTTTAAATTTACATAGATGAGATCATACTGAATCTATACCTTTGTAACTTATTTTTCATCAACATTGTTTTTTTTTTTAGAAGAATTTGTTAATATAACATCTGGCTCACTCATAGTAGTTAATTGTTGTGTAGTCTTCCACTAATAAAGCATATCTACCTTCTCATAACACAACATTTACTAGTCTTTTTTTTCTGGACCACCGTCTTCCTGCATCCATCTCATCACTCATGGTAGACATACAGGTTTATTGTGTGCTACTGCTATATCCTGCCTGCCACAGAATAGGCAATTGGGCAATATTTATTCCTTAACTTGTACTACAAAATCTTTCATTTCCTTCTTGTCAACAAAGTTTTCTACTTCATTTTGTGATTACTGTTGATGTCCCTCTGTCCTTTTCTACTGATTTTTCCTGCAAGTGGTTTCTAATGTGGCTTTACCACTTCCGTCTCAGCAAAGTATAATTGTGTCTAAATAGTGAGAAAAGACAAAAGAAATAGAACAAAGGCAAAGAAGAGAATGAAAGATGGAAGAAGGGATTACTTCCAGTCCTTAGTCTCTGAGGTTCACTTGTGTGTCTGAGAGAGACTTTTTACAATACATTTGCACGATTTTTTACACTTCATCATCTCAGAGGTCAGCTAGTTTTGGAGGCCTTTTCTCTTCCATTAGACCAAGGAAAAATTTTCTTTTGTCTCTTGTCTTCATAATAATGTTAGAAAAATGTGCATGATTTTAAAAAATTAGGTACGATGTTAAAGATTTCAAGATCTATCTCAAGTTGAATGTTTGTTTAGCATCTGGTGCCTTCAAAAAGTGGAAGCTATCAAAAATCCTCAAATGAATATATATTTATACTACAGTAGGTTTTAAGGGTGTTTTGTGAGTGTTTTGCTTAGCAGGTGCTAAATAAATCTTTGTTGAGTGATTGAATGAATAAACAAAGTAATAAATATTTGTAGAAGCTACATGGTCATTTGACTTGGAGGTATTTTAGCGGGTCCCAGCAATCATCTTTCATCTACTAGAACACTTACCTTCAACATTTAGACCTCCTGTGATTGAAAACAGAGGTCTAAAAACAAATGAAAGTTCAGAGTTAACTGAGAGCATCAATTCTCAAGAGTCATTGAAATGCAGGTCTGTTTAGGGTTCCCAGATTGCTTGGGGCTCTAAAAAAGTGTCCACTCCCTTAAAATTTTAAGAGCTTTATATCTGAAACTATTCTCAAATTCTGTTCTGTTTTGTTATTCTAAGAGAGAGAAGATTTTTTTGGTTAATTATATTTTTATGAATGATTGTGGGCTGAGCCAAGTGACACCAGTAGAAAAATGCAACTTTGAAAAATTCAAGAGTAAACGCAATTATTTCTGGACCTGACAGAGCCTTTCCTGGGTTCAATTCTCACTATTTTAAATTATTTATCCCCTTCAAGATACTGGAAATTATTAGACTGTAAGTGATCTTACTACTTGCCAAATGAAATTTTCTATATGAAAAGATTAATAAGTATTGAGAATTTCCTTTGGTCTCCCTTGCAAGCAATGCTCTGGTCTTTTCTGAAAGCAAGTTTGTGTGATTTTTTCCTCCTTAATCTTTATTTTTATTGCGTTTGATGGAGTTCTACTAAGCTAAGGCTTGTGCCAAGTTTAGTTTTCAGCAGACTTTTGTAACTGAGTGTAAGTCCTCAGAAAATTGAGTTTCTGTCAGAATTCTTGCACGCATTACCAATAGTCCCTCCGCTGGTCACTCTCATCCTACTCAGGCTTTCCTGTGTGTCTGGAGTCAGCAGGGAAGTGCTTTTCAATCTTAGCTCACATATGTTTTTAAGGAGAATTTGTTCTGGTAGTATTAATATTCCCCATATGAGATTATTGGTGCTATTTTCTAATAGTAAATGTATGATTTTTATCAGTATCATTCATAATGATAGATCTGCATACGGCCTTGAGTTCTCATTTGGCGTATCTCTTGATAAGTGTGGTAGAATTCCCACAAATTGTACTCTCTTTATTTCTGCTGTATTTTACTTTAGAAAACCAAAGAGCTACTCTATCCATCTGTCTGCCTCCAAGTTGTTCCATTGAGTTATTACCGGATCTGCAGCATTCCTTGTCTTCCTCTCCCCTCTTCTGCAGACCCATTTTCTCGGGAGCTGGAGTGGAGCAGCTGGGTTCTAATGCCAGCCAAGAAGACCAAGCTGCAATGGAAAATGAGGAAATGTGTCCAGTGATAGGCTTACTGTCATCCTTCTACTTTTTTTTCCCCTTTATATCAGGGTCCATAGAATTTCAACTACAATAGCAAGAAATAATTAGCCTACTGATGGCTTGGCAGAAGAAAGATTGGTGGTGATGTTGGATTCTAAGTTTTTCAAATATAATTTGAGAAAGTATCTGTTAAAATTTGAAATGGAATGGAGAAGAGTGAAAAAATAAGTGTGGGGGCTGGCCAGTGGCGTAGTGGTTAAGTTCACACACTCCACTTTGGCCGCCCAGAGTTTGCAGGTTCAGATCCCAGGTGTAGACCTACACACTGCTCATCAAGCCATGCTGTGACAGTGTCCTACATACAAAATAGAGGAAGATTGGCACAGATAATTAGCTTAGGGCCAATCTTCCTCACCAAAAAAATAAAAACAAAATAAGTGTGGTTTTTAATTCAGATTAGAGGATCAGCAAATTTATTCTGAGCAAACTAAAACTGAATTTGGATTCTTTAATCCAGAAACAGCTATGAAAAATTTAAAGATAAGCAATGAATTTTTCCCAAAAGTGTTACAAAATTAGGTTAACAGGTCTAGGCAGTCAACAAAGCTAATAAGTATTAGAAACCTAGAAAAATCATAATTTTCAAGTGTGCTCTTAATACTTGAGACACAGATGTAAATAATTAAGGATAAAGAATCTCAAGGATGCTTGTGAAAGAGACAAAATTAATATAGGGAAGCCTCACTAATTTGAGTGAACTAGAGAGAACACACTTCTTGGAATTATGTGATGTTTCCTTTCAAGGACAGTTGTACACTCTCAAGTAAATACAGTAATATAAGCTTGTGGCTAATAAAAACCTCACCACCACCACCACCACCAACAGAAATCCTCTCTCTCCTGCTTCATGAATCCCTAACTTTCCCCTAATAATTTTACTCTGAGATGATCCACTCTGGAAGGAATTATAGAAGTTTGGCTTTTGACCATCCTAAGCAACTTATATTAACTTAGAAAACAGTAGATTCACTTGAAGTCAGTGGTAAACTTTATTTGAATATAAGTCTCCTAATATACTTCTTTGACAAATTTGTTACTATTTAAATTGAGCGGATGTTTTAAAATTACAAGTGAATTGGTGGTGAAACCCAGAAAAATGATTTCCAAGTGAATGAGTATTTTTGTTTACATATAATATTTTATTTTCTCTTAACAGTAAGCTTTCACTCAAGGGAAAGAATAATAAGACATTAAAGTGCGGGGCACCTGCCTCACAGCTTGCGTCTCCACTCAAGGAAGAGGTCATAGAGTGCGGACATCCCAAACCTCCTCACTCGGGAGAGATAAGTGCGAGGAAGAGATAAGGGCGAGGAGAGGTGATTGCCCACCAGCTTCCTCTTCTCTTTTATCCCAGAATTTGGCATTCAGCCAGCGTTTCTTTAATTTTATCTTTAGCTCCTTCTGATAGCCTAGGGTTTGTGTGTATGCGTGCTGGAAGCAGGAGAAGGAGTTCCTTTTCAAAGAGACACAAGGGAATGACATATTTTTATGAGAAAGACATTTTTCTAAATTCTCTCCTGAAAATACGCACAACATTTGAATAAATACTATAGGCGAAAGTTTTCCAGATAAAATGTCTGAGACCCTTTCCATTCATTTGAAATTTCTCACACACACAAAGGACTGTTCTTTACTGAACAATGCCATCACTGTTAGAAATTCCACCCTAAATCTTAGCAGCAAATATATAATCCCAAAATAAAGATGAGCTAAGGGAATGGAATGTACTTTTCCTTTAATATAAAATAATTTTTTGTTGTTTTAAAACCCTGGATAAAAATCCATTAATCACAGTTTCTTAGAATTATCACAAATATGTATATATTTGACAACCCAAAGGACAGCAGTCACAATAGGATGGAACAATTTTCAACATTCTAGAGCTCAATTTTCTTATCAGAAACATCACTAAATTGAAGATAAAAGATATCACGTTAAGAAATTCCACTTGCATTTAAAATATCTATTTATGAAAATGATAATACTTGTAAGCACTATATAAAATGCAATTTATAAAAACTTATTTTTACTTATGCACTTCTCAGCAAAGTGAGACATAACCCACATAAAAGATGCTACCTGTTTTCCTCTGAGAATTCCTGTCATCTGTGAAAATATGCCTTTGCTTAATCTATTGATGGAAGATGCTAAAATTGTATTTTTAAAATGAGTATTGTAAAAGGAGGTGGCAGGATGTAAATGGTGTTTAACCTCTTGTTATACTGCCCTTAGAACTTTTTTTCCCTAAAGTTACCTTACCCAATTTCATTTTGCTTGGGTCCTGGAGGGCACGCCTGGAACTTTGCCCATAGTAGGCTGTGATTTAAATGTTTGCTAAACAAATAAATAAGAAAATTAATGAAAGGTGGCCTACAAAGGTGAATTTCCAAAAGTCTCATGGCTTCAGTGGGCTGAATACCAGATGGGAAGGGTCTCAGAGACATAATGCTACACGTTCTTATTTTGCTTTCCTCTCCAGGGCCCACTCTGTTTATTGCTGTGGCATCTGGCTGGCCTTCTTTTCTGGGCCCAGCATGCTCCAGGCCGTGTGTTAGTATTTTCCTGGAATGAAAGTCAAGGAAATACCATTTCTAAAAATATGCTTTGTGGGTTTTAAAAATATAATATTTCCTTTCTACTAGCTCATTCACTTAGGGATCCTAATAAATGACATTCACGCATAGAAAAAAAAAAACCCACAGTGAATCTAATTTTATCTATGCATCAAACATAACAACTGCTTTAACAAAGAGTGCAAACATTGTCCTCTTCTTCTGTTTCTGAGACAGTTCATTTTTGTGGGTTCATGGCCACCCTCACTAAAGTAGGAGCTAAAACATTTACTCAGTGTTTATTTATACCAGGAACTGTACTTTACATATTTTAGCAAGTATAGTCCCTTAACAATCCTGTAGAGCAAGTATTATTTATCATTTACATATTGTAAATTAGGAAATTTAGACTTAGATTACTTAAATAGTTTGCCAAGTTCACACGGCTAATAACTTCGGTAGTTGAAATTGCTTTCTTCTTTTTTTCTTTTAATTTTTTTCCTTTTATTTGTTATTTACTGTGAAATGTGTCATTGCATCCCCCCACCCATCTATGAATCCTTCTTATTTTTGGACACATTTCAAAGTAAGTTGTAGACGTCACTACAACTCCCCCTACGTGCTTTGGCATATGTATCATTACTAGAATTCAAAGTTTATGATTTTCTTAAGTAAAAAATTGGGGGTAAAATTTACATATATAGTTACATAAAATACACATATCATAAGTGTACATTTCCATGAGTTCTGACAAAGGTATATACCTGTGCCACCCAAATCTATTTCACCCCAGAAGGATCCCTCATACCCTTTCCCAGCAAATCCTCCCCAACCCTGAGTAAATCAATTCTAGTTCTAGAACTTCATATAAGTAGAATCATACACTGCATACTCTTTTGTGTCAAGTTTCTTTCACATAGTATAATATTTTTGAGATTAATCTGTGTTTTAGTTTATCAGTAGTTCATTTCTATTTCTTGCTGAGTGATATTCTATGGTATGAATATACCACAGTTTGTTTATCCATTCTTCTATTGATGGACACCTGGGCTCTTTCTAGGCTCTGACTGTTATGAATGAAGTTGCTATGAACATTCTTGAACCAGTCTTTTTGTGAACATAGACTTTCATGTCTATTCAATATCTAAGAGTGGAATTTTATTGATAGGTAGGTGTATATTCAGTTTTAGAGGAAATTGCCAGAACTTTGTCCAAAGTAGTTGCAACATTTTACATACCCACCAACAATATATGATAGTTTTAGTTGTGCCACGTCTTCAGCAACATTTGGTGTTGTCAGTCTTTTTAATTTTAGCCATTCTGGTGGGTTTTCAGTGATATTTCATTGTGATCCAATATGCATTCTCCTTGATGACTAATGTGTCGAAATCTTCTTCATTTGCTTACTGGCCATCCATAGATTTTCCTTTGTAAATTATCCATTAAATCATTTGCCCATCTTTATATTGGGCTGTATTTTTATTATTGAGGTATAAGTTATATATGTGTCCAACATTTCATCAGATATTTGATTTGCAACTACTTCCTTCCAATTCTAATCTATTGCTTGCCTATTCATTCTCTTAATGATGTCTTTTGATGAGCAGAAGTTTTAATTTTTGGAGTATAACTTATTGGGGTTTTTTTTCATGGTTATTGTTTTTTGTATCCTAAGCTAAGCTTATCCCCAAGTCAGAAAACAATATTCTATGGTTTCTTTGAAAAGCTTTAGAGTTTTAGCTTTTGTGTTTAGATTTATGATCCATGTTGAATTAATTTTTATGTTTTATGTGAGGTCAGAGTTGGGTTTATTATTTTCTATATAGGATATTTAATTTTTCCTGCACTATTTGTTGAAAAGACTTTTCTTTCCCTATTGGAATACCTTAGTGCTGTTCTCAAATATCAAATGACCATGTAAGTGTGCATCTGTTTCTGAATTCTCTGTTCCATTGATTTTGTTGTTCTTTGTGCTGGTACCACACTCTATTGATTTCTATAGCTTTGTAGTAAGTCTTCAAAAGCCCTCTATCTTTGTGTACTTTCATAAGATTGGTTTAGATATCCTAGTTCTCCAGAAATTTTATATATATTTTAGAATTAGTTCGCTAGTTTCTAAAAATAATCAGCTTAGTGAGATGATTCGGAATATGTTGAATCTAGGGCTCAATTTGGAAAGAATTGACATCTTATCAATATTGACCCTTCTAATCCATAAACATACACTCTCTTTCCAATAATATAGGTCGTATTTAATATCTCTCAGCAGTATTTTGTAGTTTTTAGTATAAAATTCTTGCATGCTCCATTTCATTTATTACTATGAATTTTATGTATTTGTAATATTTTAGGTGGAATTTAAATTTATTTTTCAATTGTTTCCTGGTAATATGTAAAACTACAATTGTAGTATTTTCCTGATACCAAAATCAAATACATTATAAGAAATCTACAGACTAATATTCTTTATGAATATAGGTGAAAATCGTCAACAAAATACTAACAAATCAAATACTACAACACATAAAGAGGATTCTACACCACGACCAAGTAAGATTTATCTAAGGAATGCAAGGTTAGTACAACACTTGAAAATTAACTAATGTAAGATACCATATTAATAGAATAAAGGACAAAAATCATATGAGCATCTCAACGGATACAGAAAGAACATTTGACAAAGTGTCTTTCATAATAAAAGTATTTGACAAACTACAAATATAAAGAAACTTTCACAACATGATAAAGGATATCTATGAAAAATCCACAGCTAACATTATGCTTATTGGTGAAAGACTGAAAGTTTCCCGCCTATGACCAGGAAAAAGACAAAGATGTCTGCTCTTGCCACTTCTATTCAATAATATACTGGAGGTTCTAGCCAAGGCAGTTAGGCAAGAAAAAGAAGTGAACGGCATCTAGATTGGAAAGGGACAAATAACAAACTCTATTTATAGATGACATAGTCTTCTATATAGAAAATCCTAAGGAATTCACAAAATAACTATTAGAGCTAATAAATGAGTTCAGTGAGGTTGCAGGATAGATCAGTATGTATACTAAACCAGTTATATTTCTATACATGAGCAATGAGCAATCTAAAAATGAAATTAAGAAAACAATTCCATTTAAAATGGCATCAGAGGTGGCCCTGTGGCCGAGTGGTTAAGTTTGCATGCTCTGCTTCAGCAGCCCAGGGTTTCATTGGTTCAGATCCTGGGCGCGGACGTGGCACTGCTCATCAGGCCACGCTGTGGCAGCGTCCCACCTGCTGCAACTAGAAGGACCCACAACTAGAATATACAACTATATGCTGGGGGGATTTGAGGAGAAAAAGCAGAAAAAAAGAAAAAAGATTGGCAACAGTTGTTAGCTCAGGTGCCAATCTTTAAAATGGCATCAAAAATAATAAAATACTTAGGAATAAATTAACAAAAGAAAAGCAAGACATGTACACTGCAAACTACAAAACATTGTTGAAAGAAATTAAAGATGACCTAAATAAATGAGGAAACAACACATGTTCTTGGAAGAGTTAATGTTGTTAAGGTGGCAAAGCTCCTCAAATTTATCTAGTGCAATCCCTATAAAAATCTAAGCTGGCTTTTAAGGGGAAATTTACAAGATGATGCTAAACTTCATATGGAGTACAAGAGACCCAGAATAGCCAAACAGTCTTGCAAAAGAACAATGTTAGAGGACTCACTCCAGATTTCAAAGCTTACTACAAAACTACAGTAATCAAGACTGTTTGGTACTGGCATAATGATAGACAGATAGATCAATGGGATAGAATTGAGAGTCCAGAAATAAACCCACACATCTATGGTCAATTGATATGTAGGAATGGTGCCAAGAAGATTCAATGGGGGCAAGAATAGTCTTTTCAACAAATAGAGCTGGGACAATGAGATTTCCGCATGCAAAGCAGTGAATTTGGACCCTTACACCATATATAAAAATTAACTCAAAATGGATCAAAGACTTAAATGTAAGAGCTAAAACTGCAAAACTTTTATAAGGAACCATAAGTATAAATTTTTATGACCTTGGCTTAGACAATAGTTTTTGGATATAACATCAAAAGCATGAACAACAAAAGGAAAAATAGATAAATTAAACTTTATCATAATTAAAAACTTTCATGCTTCAAAGGACACTATCAAGAAAGTGAAAAGAAAACCTACAAGATGTGAGAAAATATTTGCAAATTTTGTATATGGTAAAGGTCTAGTATCTAGAATGTATAAAGAACTCTTACAACTCAAGACCAAAAAGATAACCCAATTAAAAAATGAGGAAAAGATCTGAATAACACATTTCTCCAAAGAAGATCTACAAATGGCCAATAAGCACATGAAAAGATGCTCAACATCATTATTCATCAGGAAAATGCAAATAAAAACCACAATGGGCTACCACTTCACACTCACTTGGATTACTGTAATATAAAAGACAGGCAATAATAAGCATTGGCAAGGATGCAGAGAATTTGGAACCCTCATACATTTTGATAGGAATGTAAAATGCTGCAGCTACTTTGGAAAACAGTTTGGCATTTCCTCAAAAAGTTAATCATAGAGTTACCAGTTGACCATGCAGTTCTACTGTTAGGTATAGACCCAAGAGAATTGAAAATACATGTTCATACAAAAACTTGTACCCAAATGTTCATAGTAATATTATTGCTAATGGTCAAAAGTATAGAAAACCCAAATATCGACCAACTGATGAATGGATAATAAAATGTATTTACATGCAATGGAATATTATTTTATCAAAAAAGGGAATGAAATACAGATACAAGCTATAATGTGGATGAACCTTGTAAACATTATGCTAAGTGAAAGAAACCAAACACGAAAGTCCACATATTGTATAATTCCATTTATATAAAATGTGCAGAATAGGTGACTTTATGGAGACAGGAAGTAGATTAGTAGTGTCAGGGACTGAGGGGAGTGGGGAGTGATTGCTAATAGGTACAGACTTTTTTGGGGGGATGATAAAAATATTGTGGAATTGGGTAATGGTTGCACAACCTTGTGAATATACCAAAAAACATTGAACTGTACACTTTAAAAAGGTGAAATATATGGTATGTGAATTATCTCTATAATTCTAGTTCTAATCATTCAATTTTAGTTCTAATCTAATCATAGAATTCTAGTTATAATCATCATTTGGTAGATTTCATAGGATTTTTTTTATATAAAATATACTCATAAAGACAGTTTTGTTTCTTTCCAACTTTTATGCTTTATTTCTTTTTCTTATTTTATTGTAGTGGCTCAAACCTCCTATATAGTTATATGTTGCTTAACAACAGGGATATGTTCTGATAAATGCATCTTTAGGTGATTTCAGCATTGTGTGAACATCATAGAACGCACTTGCACAAACCTAGATGGTATAGTCCACTACACACCGAGGCTATATGGTATAGCCTATTGCTCTTATGCTACAAACCTGTATACCATGTTACTGTACTGAATACTTTAGGCAACTGTAACACAATGATAAGTGTGTATCTATACATATCTAAACATAGAAAAGGTACAATAAAAATATGATATAAAAGATAAAAAGTGTATAGGGCACTTACCATGAAAGGAGCTTGCCAGACTAAAGTTGTTCTGGGTGAGTCAGTGAGTGAGTGGTGAGTGAATGTGAAGCCTAGGACATTACACTACTGTAGACTTTATCAACACTGTACCCTTAGGCTACACTACATTTATAAAAAATATTTTTATTTCTCCAATAAATTAATTTTAGCTTGCTGAAACTTTTCTACTTTATAAACTTTTTAATTTTTTTAACTTTTTTACTTTTGTAATAACACTTAGCTTAAAACCAAAACACACTGAACAGCTGTACAAAAATATTTTCTGTCTTTATATCCTTATTCTATAAGCTTTTTCCTATTTAAAAAAAAATTATTTGGTTTTTACTTCTTAAACATTTTGTTAAAAACTAAGACACAAACACACACATTAGGCTGGGCCTACACAGGATCAGGATCGTTAATATCACTGTCTTCCACTTCCACATCTTGTCCCACTGGAAGGTCTTCTAGGGCAATCAGGCACAAAGAGCTCTCATCTCCTATTATAGCGATGCCTTCTTCTGGAATGCCTCCTGATGGATGTGCCTGAAGCTCTTCTTGAGGACGTGTCACTCTTTTCAGAAATATGTCCATGGTGGTTTGCTGCTTTTTATTCTTCATAGATTTTCTAGTAAGCAGATAATGCACCATGTCTCTATTAAAGAAACCTTTTGGTGTTGGGGTCCATGTTTTCAAACTTTGTAAAGAGGTCGTTGAGGTCTGCAAAAGCTCCTGCTAAATCCTTCACTGTGGGTTTTCTTGGGTGCTCTTCTTTGTCTTCTCTAGAAGTTTCCTTGTCTCTTGCCTCTTCAGCTATGCTTTCCTGTTCCAGTTCCAGCAACTCCTCATTAGTCAGTTCCTCAGGAGCCAGCTCTGAAAGCCCCTCAGTGTCATCCTCATCCACACCCAGGGTAAAGTTGTCTGCCGTCTCAACCACAGCCTTGTTGATTTTTACAATCTCCTCATCCTTGGCAAGTTCTTCGAAGTCATGGACGAACTTCTTGAGTGTCTTCTTCCAGATGCCATTCATACACTCCTTAGTGACATCACCCCAAGCCCAAGCAAGGTCTTGATGCAGACATAGATGTTGTAATCATTCCAGAATAGCGTCAGTGTCTTCTTAGTATCTTCCACAGTTGCAGCAATAGCCTGGGCAAAGGTCCTTCTCAGGTAGTAGACCTTAAAAGCTGCTATAACTCCTTAATCCATTGGTTGGATCAAAGAGGTGGTGTTCGGAGAAATGCCACTTTGATATTGGGATGAAGATTACTAATAAAGGGAAGATGTCCAAAAACATTATCAACAGTAAGCAAAATCTTGAAAGGTATGTTATTCTCCAGACGGTACTTCTACATTTCGCTGGCATAGCAATTCAGGAGGGCATCTTGGAAGAGGAGCTGGGTCATCGATGACTTCTTACTGCTCCTGTAGTGCACTGGTAGTGTGTGCTTGTTAATATGCTTGAAAGCCCTGTGGTTCTCACTGTGCCAGATCACAGAGGGTTTCCATTTGTTAACTGCAACATTGCCCCCGAGCAAGACTGTTATCCTGTCCTTGAAAGCCTTGAAACCTGGCATTGACTTGGCTTCCTTATGAGTGAAAGGTCTTTCAGGCATCTGTTTCTAGAATAGGGAGGTCTCATTCATATTGAGTACTTGCTCTGGCAAGTAATTTTCCTCCACAATCAGCTTATCTAGAGTTTCCAAAAATTCTTCAGCTGCCTTCACATTAGCACTCACAGAGCCACCACTCACTTTTGCGTTATGCGTGAATAATGATTCTTGAATTATTTAAACCACCCAGAGCTAGCAGTAAATTCAACATCATATTTGGGTCCAACCTTTTCTTTCAACATCACAAACAAGCTTTTTGCTTTGGTTGTGATCATCATGGTGCTGAGAGGGATACGCTTCTGTAGCTGGTCTTCAATCCAGGTCATTGGAAGTTTCTCCATGTTTGATATAGGCCCTTCTTGAATTTTTATTAGTCTGGTTGCCTTCAATGAAGCAGATCCTTTAACATCACTTTGGTGTTCAAGATGTAGCTACGGTGGAATGGGACATGCCTGAGTGGTAAGCAATAACCATCACTGATTTTCCACCTTTGTAGTCCCTAATTGCTTTTAATTTCATTTCCAGGTCAGTCACTTGATGTGGCCTCTTACTGGCAACATTAGCAGTGGCTTTTGTATGCCTAGGAGTCATTATGAACAAAACAACATGAGATTAAATCAAGCACAAGAGAAAATGATGCAATCAAGAGACATGGTAACCACAAGATCCCACAGGAGATTTTAAGGGCTGGGATGAAATGTGGCTATCCACATTCCTTTGGCTAGAACTAGTTATGTGTTTACACCTAAATACAAGGGATAGTGGGAATTATGGTCTTCCTGCATGCCCAGAAGAAACATGAAATGACTTAGTGAAAACAGAACAATTACAGTGATGATAATAGATACGAAATAATGCTATATCAGAATTCAGCATGTATCTCTCAATATTAAGTTGTATAGGCTGTTGTCCCTTATCTTTTCTTTCTAATTCTTCACACATTCCTGGCCTTTTTATCCAGTCCCACAGTTTTCCATCTTTCTTTTTGGCCTTGAGAGCCTAAAATTCACTTTTACAGATTAGACAACTCTTAAAATCCAGAACCCCATTTCAGAAGGTCTTTGAAGCATGTCCACGTGGATATTCCATTTAAAATGCTGTAGACTCAATTACTTTCTTCCAAAAGTTTGTCTTCCCTGTGTCTTTTCTAACTCAGATAAAAAGTACAATATTCACCCCATTACTTAATCCAGATTCATCTCCAACTTCTTCTCTCTCTCACTTTCCACATCTTGTCACTTAAGTTCTATAATCTTTGAAAATATCTCTCAGATTGATTCCTTCTTCTCTATTTCCATAGCTGCTGTTTTATTTCAGGTTCTTAAAATGCTGTGGGGAGTATCACAGCATCTTTTCTAACACTTTTCTTACCTCAAGTCTCAGCCCCTTCCGATTCTTTTCTCACTCAGTCTCAGAATAATGTTTCTAAAAATTAAATATAATTATGTCACTTTTCTACATTAGATAATTTAATGGTCTTCTCTTACAGTGTTTATTTTCAAGCTTTTTTCTATTATTCTAAAGTAATAGAAATCTGTTTTCAGAAGAAGGTTCAAATCCTGGAGTTGAACAAATAAGCAGATGGCTGGTGAGAGCCAGCATTCTCCCTGTCAGGACATTTGTGGATACGCAGGGAAGGAAAGCTAGAATGACCCCGTTAGTACTGGATAAGAGTCAGTATGAACTCATGTCTAGCTTAATATCTATACAGATGCACAGATACTGGAACAATTGTAGCTATGTGTATATACCTGTATATTTCCCAGCTCCTTCTGCTGAGAGGCCCTGGGGGCAGTGATGCTCCAGTAGCAACTAGCACATCTGTACCCAGATCTTGGTTTCTAAATATCATCCTCCAGTGAAAAGAACTAGGGATCCTTGGAGAAATGGCTGGTTCTAGGGCTGGGACAGTAAAAATTCAATATAAGCCTGGAGCATCTGATATGGCCTGATACAGTCAAGTCCTCAAAAAACAGAAGGATGGGGATGTGTCAAAGGGATGTAAGAGCCAACCTAAAAGAGCTCCCAGTGACCAAAGCTGGAACAATTTGAGCAACAAAATAGATGACATGGTATTGGATTACAACCCAAAGTATAAAATAAATGTACGTAAGTTCATCCTAAATAAATGGTTGAACAAATAAATAAATGGGGTAGAACGGACGAATCTTCCTTATAGAAGAATTCCAAATAATGTAGGTAGATGTATCCAGCTCCAGAAAGTGGAGCTCCCCCTTCAATGTGGGCTGTACTTTGTGACTAACTTCCAAATAAAAGAGCTCGTAAAGAGGAAAAATAGTAATTTTACAGTGGAGGAATGTGATCAACACTACCTTAACCACGTGATCAAGGTTAGCATCACAAGTGATGCCTTGTTGATACCATATGCCCCCTGATATGACGTGATGAAAAGTGTACCTCACCTCTGTGGTATTCTTCCCCAAACCCATAACCCTTGTCTAGTCATGAGGAAAACATCAGACAAACCCAAAGTGAGGGACATTCTGTAAAACACCTGGCAACTATTCCTAAAGACTGTCAATGTCATGAGTAATAAGGAAAAAGTGAGCAAGTGTCACACACCAAAAGAAACTAAAAAGACGTGATGACTAAATGCAATGTGGTGTCTTGGGTTGGGTTCTGAAGCAGAGAAAGGACATTAGTGGAAAAACTAGTGAAATACACATGAAGTCGGGAGTTGAGTCAATAGCAATGTACCAGTGTGGTTTCTTTGTTGAAACAAATGATGTGCCACGGTAATTTAAGAGGTTAATATTAGGGGAAACTGGGTGAGGGGTTTATGGGAACTCTCTGTGTTATCTTTGCAACCGTTCTGTAAATCTAAAATTATCCCAAAGTACAAAGTTATTTAAAAAATTAAGAAGGCCCAATATAAAACATAGTAGTAAAGCTACTGTGGTTGAAGTCGGGTTGCAGGACCCAAAGTCCTGACAGCCCATCCTCTCCCTCACTCCTTTCACTCTGCCTCCTTCCCTTCCTAGGACCCCAGGCTTCTCTGGCATGTGTTTTGCAAACTACGGCCC